>NC_141001.1:8029747-8292111 GCF_052327205.1 Somniosus microcephalus | reverse complement strand
AGCGGCAGTACCGAGGGAGAGCTGCACTGTCACAGGGGCAGTACTGAGGGAGCGCTGCACTGTCGGAGGGGCAGTACTGAGGGAGCGCTACACTGTCAGAGGGGCAGTCTTGAAGGAAGCACGGCACTGTCGGAGGGGCAGTACCGAGTGAGTGCTCCTCTGTCGGATGGGGTAGTGCAGAGGGAGCACGGCACTGTCGAAGGGCCAGTACAGAGGGAGCACTGCACTGTCAGAGGGGCAGTACTGAGGGAGCACTGCACTGTCATAGGGGCAGTACCGAGGTAGTGCTGCACTGTCGGAGGGGCAGTACAGAGGAAGCACGGCACTGTCAGCGGGGCAGTACTGAGGGAGCGCTGCACTGTCAGAGGGACAATACTGAGGGCACTGCACTGTCGGAGGGGCAGTACTGTGGGAGCACGGCACTGTCACAGGGGCAGTACAGAGGCAGCACTGCATTGTCAGAGGGGCAGTAATGAGGGAGTACTGCACTGTCAGAGGGGCAGTACTGATGGAACGCTGCACTGTCAGAGGGGCAGTACTGAGGGAGCGTTGCACTTTCAGAGGGGCAGTACTGAGAGAACACTGCACTGTCGGAGGGGCAGTACCGAGGGAGTGCTGCACTGTCGGAGGGGCACTACTGAGGGAGCATTGCACTGTCGGAGGGGCAGTACTGAGGGAGCGCTGCACTGTCGGAGGGGCAGTACTGAGGGAACCCTGCACTGTCGGAGGGGCAGTACTGAGGGAGTGCGGCACTGTCGGAGGAGCAGTACAGAGGGAGCACGGCACTGTCAGAGGGGCCGTAATGCGGGAGCGCTGAACTGTTGGAGGGGCAGTACTGTGGGAGCACCGTACTGGCGGAGGGGCAGTAGTGAGGGTGCGCCGCCCTGTCGGAGGAGCAGCACTGAGGGAGCGCTGCTCTGTCGGAGGGGCAGTGCTGAGGGAGTGCTGAACTGTCGGAGGGGCAGTACTGAAGGAGCACCGTACTGGCAGAGGGGCAGTACTGAGGGAGCGCTGCACTGTCGGAGGGGCAGTACTGAGGGAGCACTGCACTGTCAGAGGGGCAGTACTGAGGTTAGTGCTGCACTGTCGGAGGGGCAGTACTGAGGGAGCGCTGCACTGTCAGAGGGGCAGTACTGAGGGAGTGCTGCACTGTCGGAGGGGCAGAACAGAGGGAGCACGGCACTGTCGGAGGAGCAGTACAGAGGGAGCACGGCACTGTTGGAGTGGCAGTACTGAGGGAGCGCTGAACTGTCGGAGGGGCAGGACTGAGGGAGCGCCGCCCTGTCGGAGGGGCAGTACTGAGGGAGCGTTGCTCTGTCGGAGGGGCAGTACTGACGGAGCGCTGAACTGTCGGAGGGGCAGTACTGAGGGAGCACCGTACTGGCGGAGGGGCAGTACTGAGGGTGCGCCGCCCTGTCGGAGGGGCAGTACTGAGGGAGCACTGAACTATCAGAGGGGCAGTACAGAGGGAGCATGGCACTGTCGAAGGGGCAGTACAGAGGGAGCACTGCACTGTCGGAGGGGCAGTACAGGGGGAGCACTGCATTGTCACAGGGGCAGTACTGAGGGAGTACTGCACTGTCGGAGGGGCAGTACTGATGGAACGCTGCAATGTCAGGGGGCAGTACTGAGGGAGCGTTGCACTTTCAGAGGGGCAGTACTGAGAGAACACTGCGCTGTCGGAGGGGCAGTACCGAGGGAGTGCTGCACTGTCAGAGGGGCAGTACTCAGGGAGCATTGCACTGTCAGAGGGGCATTACTGAGGGAGCGCTGCACTGTCGGAGGGGCAGTACTGAGGGAGCATGGCTCTGTCAGAGGGGCAGTACTGAGGGAGTGCTGCACTGTCGGAGAGGCAGTACTGAGGGAGTGTGGCACTGTCGGAGGGGCAGTACAGAGGGAGCACGGCACTGTCAGAGGGGCGGTACTGAGGGTGCGCTGAACTGTCGGAGGGGCAGTACTGAGGAAGCACCGTACTGGCGGAGGGTCAGTCCTGAGGGTGCGTCGCCCTGTTGGAGGAGCAGTACTGAGGGAGCGCTGCTCTGTCGGAGGGGCAGTACTGAGGGAGCGCTGAACTGTCGGAGGGGCAGTACTGAGGGAGCACCGTACTGGCGGAGGGGCAGTACTGAGGGTGCACCGCACTGTCGGAGGGGCAGTACTGAGGGAGCGCTGCACTGTCAGAGGGGCAGTACTGAGGGAGCGCCGCACTGTCGGAGGGGCAGTACTGAGATAGTGCTGCACTGTCGGAGGGGCAGTACTAAGGCAGTGCTGCACTGTCAGAGCGGCAGTACTGAGGGAGTGCTGCAATGTCGAAGAGGCAGTACTGAGGGAGCGCTGCACTGTCAGAGGGGCAGTACTGAGGGAGCGCCGCACTGTCGGAGGGGCAGTACTGAGATAGTGCTGCACTGTCGGAGGGGCAGTACTAAGGCAGTGCTGCACTGTCAGAGCGGCAGTACTGAGGGAGTGCTGCAATGTCGAAGAGGCAGTACTGAGGGAGCGCTGCACTGTCACAGGGGCATTACTGAGGGAGCGCTGCTCTGTCAGATGGGCAGTACTGAGGGAGCACTGCACTGTCAGAGGGGCAGTACGGAGGGAGCGCTACGCTGTCGGAGGGGCAGTACTGAGGGAGTGCTGCACTGTCGGAGGGGCAGTACTAAGGGACTGCTGCACTGTAACAGGGGCAGTACTGAGGGAGCACTGCACTGTTAGAGGGGCAGTACTGAGGGAGCGCTGCACTGTCAGAGGGGCTGTACTGAGGGAGCGCTGCAATGTCGGAGGGGCAGTACTGAGGGAGTGCTAAACTGTCAGAGGGGCAGTATTGCAGGAGCACGGCACTGTCGCAGGGGCAGTACCGAGGGAGTGCTGCAGTGTCAGAGGGGCAGCACCGAGGTAGCATTGCACTGTCGGAGGGGCAGTACTGAGAGGGCGCTGCACTGTCGGCAGCGCAGTACTGAGGGAGTGCTGCAATGTCGGAGCGGCAGTACTGAGGGAGCGCTGCACTGTCACAGGGGCAGTACTGAGGGAGCGCTGCACTGTCAGAGGGGCAGTACTGAGGGAGCGCTACACTGTCAGAGGGGCAGTCTTGAAGGAAGCACGGCACTGTCGGAGGGGCAGTACCGAGGGAGTGCTGCTCTGTCGGATGGGGCAGTACAGAGGGAGCACGGCACTGTCGGATTGGCAATACTGAGGGTCACTGCACTGTGGGAGGGGCAGTACTGAGGGAGCACGGCAATGTCACAGTGGCAGTACTGAGGGAGCACTGCACTATCAGAGGGGCAGTAGTGAGGGAGTGCTGCACTGTCGGAGGGGCAGTACAGAGGGAGCACTGCATTGTCAGAGGGGCAGTACTGAGGGAGTGCTGCACTGTCGGAGGGGCAGTACTGATGGAACGCTGCACTGTCAGAGGGGCAGTACTGAGGTAGCGTTGCACTTTCAGAGGGGCAGTACTGAGAGAACACTGCACTGTCGGAGGGGCAGTACCGAGGGCGTGCTGCACTGTCAGAGGGACAATACTGAGGGAGCATTGCACTGTCGGAGGGCCAGTACTGAGGGAGCGCTGCACTGTTGGAGGGGCAGTACTGAGGGAGCACTGCACTGTCAGAGGGGCAGTCCTGAGGGAGTGCTGCACTGTCGGAGGGGCAGTACTGAGGGAGTGCTGCACTGTCGGAGGGGCAGTACTGAGGGACTGCTGCACTGTCGGAGGGGCAGTACTGAGGGAACACTGCACTGTCGGAGGGGCAGTACTGAGGGAGTGCTGCACTGTCGGACGGGCAGTACTTAGGGAGTGCGGCACTGTCGGAGGAGCTGTACAGAGGGAGCACGGCACTGTCAGAGGGGCAGTAATGAGGGAGCGCTGAACTGTCGGAGGGGCAGTACTGAGGGAGCACCGTACTGGCGGAGGGGCAGTAGTGAGGGTGCGCCGCCCTGTCGGAGGAGCAGTACTGAGGGAGCGCTGCTCTGTCGGAGGGGCAGTACTGAGGGAGGGCTGAACTGTCGGAGGGGCAGCACTGAAGTAGCACCGTACTAGCGATGGCGCAGTACTGAGGGTGCGCTGCACTGTCGGAGGGGCAGTGCTGAGGGAGTGCTGCATTGTAGGAGGGGCAGTACTGAGGGAGCACTGCACTGGCAGAGGGGCACTACTGAGGGAGTGCTGCACTGTCAGAGGGGCAGTACTGAGGGAGCGCTACACTGTCAGAGGGGCAGTACTGAGGGAGCACTGCACTGTCAAAGGGGCAGTACTGAAGGAGCATTGCACTGTCGTAGGGGCAGTACCAAGGGAGTGCTGCACTGTCGGAGGGGCAATACAGAGGGAGCACGGCACTGTCGGAGGAGCAGTACAGAGGGAGCACGGCACTGTTGAAGTGGCAGTACTGAGGGAGCGATGAACTGTCGGAGGGGCAGTACTGAGGGAGGGCTGAACTGTCGGAGGGGCAGTACTGAAGGAGCACCGTACTGGCGTAGGGGCAGTACTGAGGGTGCGCCGCACTGTCGGAGGGGCAGTACGGAGGGAGCGCTGCACTGTCGGAGGGGCAGTACTGAGGGAGCGCTGCACTGTCAAAGGGGCAGTACTGTGGGAGTGCTGCACTTTCAGAGGGGCAGCACTGAGGGAGCACTGCACTGTCGTAGGGGCAGTACCAAGGGAGTGCTGGACTGTCGGAGGGGCATTACAGAGGGAGCACGGCACTGTCGGAGGAGCAGTACAGAGGGAGCACGGCACTGTTGGAGTGGCAGTACTGAGGGAGCGCTGAACTGTCGGAGGGGCAGTACTGAGGGAGCACCGTACTGGCGGAGGGGCAGTTCTGAGGGTGCGCCGCCCTGTCGGAGGGGCAGTACTGAGGGAGCGCTGCTCTGTCAGAGGGGCAGTACTGAGGGAGCACTGAACTATTAGAGGTGCAGTACGGAGGGAGCACGGCACTGTCGAAGGGGCAGTACAGAGGGAGCACTGCACTGTCGGAGGGGCAGTACAGAGGGAGCACTGCACTGTCGGAGGGGCAATACTGAGGGGCACTGCACTGTCGGAGGGGCAGTACTGAGGGAGCACGGCACTGTCACAGTTGCAGTACTGAGGGAGCACTGCACTGTCAGAGGGGCAGTAATGAGGGAGTGCTGCACTGTCGGAGGGGCAGTACAGAGAAGCACGGCAGTGTCAGTGCGGCAGTACTGAGGGAGCGCTGCACTGTCAGAGGGGCAATACTAAGGTCACTGCACTGTCGGAGGAGCAGTACTGCGGGAGCACGGCACTGTCAGAGGGGCAGTACTCAGGGACTGCTGCACTGTCAGACGGGCAGTACTGAGGGAGCATTGCACTGTCGGAGGGGCAGTGCTGAGGGAGCGCTGCACTGTCAGAGCGGCAGTACTGAGGGAGCGCTACACTGGCAGAGGGGCAGTATCGCCCGAGCACGGCACTTTCGGAGGGCGAGTACCGAGGGAGTGCTACACTGTCACAGGTAGTACTGAGGGAGCGCTACACTGTCAGAGGGGCAGTACTCAGGGACTGCTGCACTGTCAGACGGGCAGTACTGAGGTAGCATTGCACTGTTGGAGGGGCAGTACTGAGACAGCGCTGCACTGTCGGAGGTGCAGTACTGAGGGAGCGCTGCACTGTCGGAGGGGCAGTACTGAGAGAGCGCTGCTCTGTCGGAGGGTCAGTACTGAGGGAGCGCAGAACTGTCGGAGGGGCAGTACTGAAGGAGCACCGTACTGGCAGAGGGGCAGTACTGAGGGTGCGCCGCACTGTCGGAGGGGCAGTACTGAGGGAGCGCTGCACTGTCGGAGGGGCAGTACTGAGGGAGCACTGCACTGTCAGAGGGGCAGTACTGAGGGAGTGCTGCACTGCCGGAGGGGCAGTACTGAGGGAGCGCTGCACTGTCAAAGGGGCAGTACTGAGGGAGCACTCCACTGTCGTAGGGGCAGTACCAAGGGAGTGCTGCACTGTCGGAGGGGCATTACAGAGGGAGCACGGCACTGTCAGAGGAGTAGTACAGAGGGAGCACAGCACTGTTGGAGTGGCAGTACTGAGGGAGCGCTGAACTCTCGGAGGGGCAGTACTGAGGGAGGACCGTACTGGAGGAGGGGCAGTACTGAGGGTGCGCCGCCCTGTCGGAGGGGCAGTACTGAGGGAGCGTTGCTCTGTCGGAGGGGCAGTACTGGCGGAGCACTGAACTGTCGGAGGGGCAGTACTGAGGGAGCACCGTACTGGTGGAGGGGCAGTACTGACGGTGCGCCGCCCTGTCGGAGGGGCAGTACCGAGGGAGCGCTGCTCTGTCAGAGGGGCAGTACTGAGGGAGCACTGAACTATCAGAGGGGCAGTACAGAGGGAGCACGGCACTGTCGAAGGGGCAGTACAGAGGGAGCACTGCACTGTCGGAGGGGCAATACTGAGGGGCACTGCACTGTCGGAGGGGCAGTACTGAGGGAGCACGGCACTGTCACAGTGGCAGTACTGAGGGAGCACTGCACTGTCAGAGGGGCAGTACTGAGGGAGTGCTGCACTGTCGGAGTGGCAGTACTGAGGGAGCACTACACTGTCGTAGGGGCAGTACTGACGGAGTGCTGCACTGTCGGAGGGACAGTACAGAGAAGCACGGCATTGTCAGCGGGTCAGTACTGAGGGAGCGCTGCACTTTCAGAGGGGCAATACTGAGGGCACTGCACTGTCGGAGGGGCAGTACTGCGGGAGCACGGCACTGTCACAGGGGCAGTACTGAGGGAGCACTGCATTGTCAGAGGGGCAGTACTGAGGGAGTGCTGCACTGTCGGAGGGGCAGTACTGAATGAACGCTGCACTGTCAGAGGGGCAGTACTGAGGGAGCGCTGCACTTTCAGAGGGGCAGTTCTGAGAGAACACTGCACTGTCGGAGGAGCAGTACGAAGGGAGTGCTGCACTGTCAGAGGGGCAATACTGAGGGACCATTGCACTGTCAGAGGGGCAGTACTGACGGAGTGCTGCAATGTCGGAGGGGCAGTACTGAGGGAGCGCTGCACTGTCACAGGGGTAGTACTGAAGGAGCGCTGCACTGTCACAGTGGCAGCACTGAGGGAGCGCAGCACTGTCAGAGGGGCAGTACTGAGGGAGCACTGCACTGTCAGAGGGGCAGTACTGAGGGAGCACTGCACTATCAGAGGGGCAGTACTGAAGGAGCGCTGCACTGTCAGAGGGGCAGTACTGAGGGAGCGCTACACTGTCAGAGGGGCAGTATTGAAAAAGAACGGCACTGTCGGAGGGGCAGTACCGAGGGAGTGCTGCACTTTCGGAGGGGCAGCACTGAGGTAACGCTGCACTGTTGGAGGGGCAGTACTGAGGGAGTGCGGCACTGTCGGAGGTGCAGTACTGAGGGAGTGCTGCACTGTCGGAGCGGCAGTATTGAGGGAGCACTGCACTGTCAGAGGGGCAATACTGAGGGGCACTGCACTGTCGGAGGGGCAGTACTGAGGGAGCACGCCCCTGTCACAGGGGCAGTATTGAAGGAGCACGGCACTGTCAGAGTGGCAGTACCGAGGGAGTGCTGCACTGTCAGAGTGGCAGTACAGTGGGAGCGCTGCACTGTCATTCTGGCAGTGCTCAGGTAGGGCTGCACTGTCAGAGGGGCAGTATTGAGGAAATGCTGCACTGTGAGAGGGGCAGTACTGAGGGAGTGCTGCACTGTCGGAGGGGCAGTATTCAGCGAAAGCTCCGCTGTCAGAGGGGCAGTACTGAGGGAGTGCTGCACTGTCGGAGGGGCAGTACTAAGGGACTGCTGCACTGTCAGAGGGGCAGTACTGAGGGAGCACTGCACTGTCAGATGGGCAGTACTGAGGGAGCATTGCACTGTCGGAGGGGCAGCACTGAGGTAGAATTGCACTGTCGGAGGGGCAGTACTGAGAGAGCGCTGCACTGTCCGGAGGGGCAGTACTGAGGGAGTGCTGCAATGTCGGAGGGGCAGTACTGAGGGAGCGCTACACTTTCAGAGGGGCAGTATTGCATGAGCACGGCACTGTCGGAGGGGCAGTACCGAGGGACTGCTGCACTGTCAGAGGGGCAGCACCGAGGTAGCATTGCACTGTCGGAGGGGCAGTACTGAGAGGGCGCTGCACTGTCGGCGGCGCAGTACTGAGGGAGTGCTGCAATTTCGGAGCGGCAGTACTGAGGGAGCGCTGTACTGTCACAGGGGCAGTACTGAGGGAGCACTGCACTGTCGGAGGGGCAGTACAGAGGGAGCACGGCACTGTCGGAGGGGCAATACTTAGGGTCACTGCACTGTCGGAGGGGCAGTACTGAGGGAGCACGGCAATGTCACTGGCAGTACTGAGGGAGCACTGCACTGTCGTAGGGGCAGTACCGAGGTAGTGCTGCACTGTCGGGCAGTACAGAGGAAGCACGGCACTGTCAGCGGGGCAGTACTGAGGGAGCGCTGCACTGTCAGAGGGACAATACTGAGGGCACTGCACTGTCGGAGGGGCAGTACTGTGGGAGCACGGCACTGTCACAGGGGCAGTACAGAGGGAGCACTGCATTGTCAGAGGGACAGTACTGAGGGAGTACTGCAGTGTCGGAGGGGCAGTACTGATGGAACGCTGCAATGTCAGAGGGGCAGTACTGAGGGAGCACTGCACTGTCGGGCAGTACTGAGGGAGCGCTGCACTGTCGGAGGGGCAGTACTGAGGGAGAGCTACACTGTCGGAGGGGCAGTACTGAAGGAGCGCTGCACTGTCAAAGGGGCAGTACTGAGGGAGCACTCCACTGTCGTAGGGGCAGTACCAAGGGAGTGCTGCACTGTCGGAGGGGCATTACAGAGGGAGCACGGCACTGTCAGAGGAGTAGTACAGAGGGAGCACAGCACTGTTGGAGTGGCAGTACTGAGGGAGCGCTGAACTCTCAGAGGGGCAGTACTGAGGGAGGACCGTACTGGAGGAGGGGCAGTACTGAGGGTGCGCCGCTCTGTCGGAGGGGCAATACTGAGGGAGCGTTGCTCTGTTGGAGGGGCAGTAATGACGGAGCGCTGAACTGTCGGAGGGGCAGTACTGAGGGAGCACCGTACTGGTGGAGGGGCAGTACTGACGGTGCGCCGCCCTGTCGGAGGGGCAGTACTGAGGGAGCGCTGCTCTGTCAGAGGGGCAGTACTGAGGGAGCACTGAACTATTAGAGGGGCAGTACAGAGGGAGCACGGCACTGTCGAAGGGGCAGTACAGAGGGAGCACTGCACTGTCGAAGGGGCAGTACAGAGGGAGCACTGCACTGTCGTAGGGGCAGTACCGAGGTAGTGCTGCACTGTCGGGCAGTACAGAGGAAGCACGGCACTGTCAGCGGGGCAGTACTGAGGGAGCGCTGCACTGTCAGAGGGACAATACTGAGGGCACTGCACTGTCGGAGGGGCAGTACTGTGGGAGCACGGCACTGTCACAGGGGCAGTACAGAGGGAGCACTGCATTGTCAGAGGGACAGTACTGAGGGAGTACTGCAGTGTCGGAGGGGCAGTACTGATGGAACGCTGCAATGTCAGAGGGGCAGTACTGAGGGAGCACTGCACTGTCGGGCAGTACTGAGGGAGCGCTGCACTGTCGGAGGGGCAGTACTGAGGGAGCGCTGCACTGTCGGAGGGGCAGTACTGAGGGAGAGCTACACTGTCAGAGGGGCAGTATTGCAGGAGCACGGCACTGTCGCAGGGGCAGTACCGAGGGAGTGCTGCACTGTCAGAGGGGCAGCACCGAGGTAGCATTGCACTGTCGGAGGGGCAGTACTGAGAGGGCGCTGCACTGTCGGCGGCGCAGTACTGAGGGAGTGCTGCAATGTCGGAGCGGCAGTACTGAGGGAGCGCTGCACTGTCACAGGGGCAGCACTGAGGGAGCGCTGCACTGTCGGAGGGGCAGTACTGAGGGAGCGCTACACTGTCAGAGGGGCAGTCTTGAAGGAAGCATGGCACTGTCGGAGGGGCAGTACCGAGGGAGTGCTGCTCTGTCGGATGGGGCAGTACAGAGGGAGCACGGCACTGTCGGATGGGCAATACTGAGGGTCACTGCACTGTCGGAGGGGCAGTACTGAGGGAGCATGGCAATGTCACAGTGGCAGTACTGAGGGAGCATTGCGCTGTCAGAGGGGCAGTAGTGAGGGAGTGCTGCACTGTCGGAAGGGCAGTACTGAGGGAGCGCTGCACTGAAAGAGGGGCAGTACTGAGGGAGCGCTGCACTTTCAGAGGGGCAGTACTGAGGGAGCACGGCACTGTCAGCGGGGCAGTACTGAGGGAGCGCTGCACTGTCAGAGGGACAATACTGAGGGCACTGCACTGTCGGAGGGGCAGTACTGTGGGAGCATGGCACTGTCACAGGGGCAGTACAGAGGGAGCACTGCATTGTCAGAGGGGCAGTACTGAGGGAGTGCTGCACTGCCGGAGGGGCAGTACTGAGGGAGTGCTGCTCTGTCAGAGGGGCAGTACTGAAGGAGCGCTGCACTGTCAAAGGGGCAGTACTGAGGGAGCACTCCACTGTCGTAGGGGCAGTACCAAGGGAGTGCTGCACTGTCGGAGGGGCATTACAGAGGGAGCACGGCACTGTCAAAGGAGTAGTACAGAGGGAGCACAGCACTGTTGGAGTGGCAGTACTGAGGGAGCGCTGAACTCTCGGAGGGGCAGTACTGAGGGAGGACCGTACTGGAGGAGGGGCAGTACTGAGGGTGCGCCGCCCTGTCGGAGGGGCAGTACTGAGGGAGCATTGCTCTGTCGGAGGGGCAGTACTGACGGAGCGCTGAACTGTCGGAGGGGCAGTACTGAGGGAGCACCGTACTGGTGGAGGGGCAGTACTGACGGTGCGCCGCCCTGTCGGAGGGGCAGTACTGAGGGAGCGCTGCTCTGTCAGAGGGGCAGTACTGAGGGAGCACTGAACTATCAGAGGGGCAGTACAGAGGGAGCACGGCACTGTCGAAGGGGCAGTACAGAGGGAGCACTGCACTGTCGGAGGGGCAGTACAGAGGGAGCACTGCACTGTCGGAGGGGCAATACTGAGGGGGTGCTGCACTGTCGGAGTGGCAGTACTGAATGAACGCTGCACTGTCAGAGGGGCAGTACTGAGGGAGTGCTGCACTTTCAGAGGGGCAGTTCTGAGAGAACACTGCACTGTCGGAGGAGCAGTACGAAGGGAGTGCTGCACTGTCAGAGGGGCAATACTGAGGGACCATTGCACTGTCAGAGGGGCAGTACTGACGGAGTGCTGCAATGTCGGAGGGGCAGTACTGAGGGAGCGCTGCACTGTCACAGGGGCAGTACTCAGGGACTGCTGCACTGTCAGACGGGCAGTACGGAGGGAGCATTACACTGTCGGAGGGGCAGTACTGAGGGAGTGCTGCACTGTTGGAGGGGCAGTACTGAGGGAGCGCTACACTATCAGAGGGGCAGTATCGCCCGAGCACGGCACTGTCGGAGGACCAGTACCGAGGGAGTGCTACACTGTCACAGTGGCAGCACTGAGGGAGCGCAGCACTGTCAGAGGGGCAGTACTGAGGGAGCACTGCACTGTCAGAGGGGCAGTACTGAGGGAGCGCTACACTGTCAGAGGGGCAGTATTGAAAAAGAACGGCACTGTCGGAGGGGCAGTACCGAGGGAGTGCTGCACTTTCGAAGGGGCAGCACTGAGGTAACGCTGCACTGTTGGAGGGGCAGTACTGAGGGAGTGCAGCACTGTCAGAGGGGCAGTACAGAGGAAGCACTGCACTGTCGGAGGTGCAGTACTGAGGGAGTGCTGCACTGTCGGAGCGGCAGTATTGAGGGAGCACTGCACTGTCAGAGGGGCAATACTGAGGGGCGCTGCACTGTCGGAGGGGCAGTACTGAGGGAGTGCTGCACTGTCAGAGTGGCAGTACAGAGGGAGCGCTGCACTGTCATTCTGGCAGTGCTCAGGTAGGGCTGCACTGTCAGAGGGGCAGTATTGAGGAAATGCTGCACTGTGAGAGGGGCAGTACTGAGGGAGTGCTGCACTGTCGGAGGGGCAGTATTGAGCGAAAGCTCCGCTGTCAGAGGGGCAGTACTGAGGGAGTGCTGCACTGTCGGAGGGGCAGTACTAAGGGACTGCTGCACTGTCAGAGGGGCAGTACTGAGGGAGCACTGCACTGTCAGATGGGCAGTACTGAGGCAGCATTGCACTGTCGGAGGGGCAGCACTGAGGTAGAATTGCACTGTCGGAGGGGCAGTACTGAGAGAGCGCTGCACTGTCCGGAGGGGCAGTACTGAGGGAGTGCTGCAATGTCGGAGGGGCAGTACTGAGGGAGCGCTGCACTGTCGGAGGGGCAGTACTGAGGGAGCGCTACACTTTCAGAGGGGCAGTATTGCATGAGCACAGCACTGTCGGAGGGGCAGTACCGAGGGACTGCTGCACTGTCAGAGGGGCAGCACCGAGGTAGCATTGCACTGTCGGAGGGGCAGTACTGAGAGGGCGCTGCACTGTCGGCGGCGCAGTACTGAGGGAGTGCTGCAATTTCGGAGCGGCAGTACTGAGGGAGCGCTGTACTGTCACAGGGGCAGTACTGAGGGAGCACTGCACTGTCGGAGGGGCAGTACAGAGGGAGCACGGCACTGTCGGAGGGGCAATACTTAGGGTCACTGCACTGTCGGAGGGGCAGTACTGAGGGAGCACGGCAATGTCACTGGCAGTACTGAGGGAGCACTGCACTGTCGTAGGGGCAGTACCGAGGTAGTGCTGCACTGTCGGGCAGTACAGAGGAAGCACGGCACTGTCAGCGGGGCAGTACTGAGGGAGCGCTGCACTGTCAGAGGGACAATACTGAGGGCACTGCACTGTCGGAGGGGCAGTACTGTGGGAGCACGGCACTGTCACAGGGGCAGTACAGAGGGAGCACTGCATTGTCAGAGGGACAGTACTGAGGGAGTACTGCAGTGTCGGAGGGGCAGTACTGATGGAACGCTGCAATGTCAGAGGGGCAGTACTGAGGGAGCACTGCACTGTCGGGTAGTACTGAGGGAGCGCTGCACTGTCGGAGGGGCAGTACTGAGGGAGCGCTGCACTGTCGGAGAGGCAGTACTGAGGGAGAGCTACACTGTCAGAGGGGCAGTATTGCAGGAGCACGGCACTGTCGCAGGGGCAGTACCGAGGGAGTGCTGCACTGTCAGAGGGGCAGCACCGAGGTAGCATTGCACTGTCGGAGGGGCAGTACTGAGAGGGCGCTGCACTGTCGGCGGCGCAGTACTAAGGGAGTGCTGCAATGTCGGAGCGGCAGTACTGAGGGAGCGCTGCACTGTCACAGGGGCAGCACTGAGGGAGCGCTGCACTGTCGGAGGGGCAGTACTGAGGGAGCGCTACACTGTCAGAGGGGCAGTCTTGAAGGAAGCATGGCACTGTCGGAGGGGCAGTACCGAGGGAGTGCTGCTCTGTCGGATGGGGCAGTACAGAGGGAGCACGGCACTGTCGGATGGGCAATACTGAGGGTCACTGCACCGTTGGAGGGGCAGTACTGAGGGAGCATGGCAATGTCACAGTGGCAGTACTGAGGGAGCA
This sequence comes from Somniosus microcephalus, assembly GCF_052327205.1. Classification (NCBI taxonomy): domain Eukaryota; kingdom Metazoa; phylum Chordata; class Chondrichthyes; order Squaliformes; family Somniosidae; genus Somniosus; species Somniosus microcephalus. The sequence continues at coordinate 8,278,638 of NC_141001.1, read as the reverse complement.
TTGCGCTGTCAGAGGGGCAGTAGTGAGGGAGTGCTGCACTGTCAGAGAGGCAGTACTGAGGGAGCGCTGAACTGTCAGAGGGGCAGTACTGAGGGAGCGCTGCACTGTCAGAGGGGCAGTACTGAGGGAGCGCTGCACTTTCAGAGGGGCAGTACTGAGGGAGCACGGCACTGTCGTAGGGGCAGTACCGAGAAAGCACGGCACTGTCAGCGGGGCAGTACTGAGGGAGCGCTGCACTGTCAGAGGGACAATACTGAGGGCACTGCACTGTCGGAGGGGCAGTACTGTGGGAGCACGGCACTGTCACAGGGGCAGTACAGAGGGAGCACTGCATTGTCAGAGGGGCAGTACTGAGGGAGTACTGCACTGTCGGAGGGGCAGTACTGAGGGAGTGCTGCACTGTCGGATGGGCAGTACTGAGGGAACACTGCACTGTCGGAGGGGCAGTACTGAGGGAGTGCTGCACTGTCGGACGGGCAGTACTTAGGGAGTGCGGCACTGTCGGAGGAGCAGTACAGAGGGAGCACGGCACTGTCAGAGGGGCAGTAATGAGGGAGTGCTGAACTGTCGGAGGGGCAGTACTGAGGGAGCGCTGCACTGTCACGGGGTAGTACTGAGGGAGCGCTGCTCTGTCGGAGGGGCAACACTGAGGGAGCGCTGAACTGTCGGAGAGGCAGTACTGAAGGAGCACCGTACTGGCGGAGGGGCAGTACTGAGGGTGCGCCGCACTGTCAGAGGGGCAGTACTGAGGGAGCACTGCACTGTCGGAGGGGCAGTACTGAGGGAGCATTGCACTGTCAGAGGGGCAGTACTGATTGAGTGCTGCACTGTCGGAGGGGTAGTACTAATGGACTGCTGCACTTTCAGAGGGGCAGTACTGAGGGAGCACTGCACTGTCAAAGGGGCAGTACTGAGGGAGTGCTGCACTGTCAGAGGGGCAGTACTGAGGAAGCGCCACACTGTCGGAGGGGCAATACCGAGGGAGTGCTGCACTGTCGGAGGGGCGGTACTGAAGTAGCGCTGCACTGTCGGAGGGGTAGTACTAATGGACTGCTGCACTTTCAGAGGGGCAGTACTGAGGGAGCACGGCACTATCAGAGGGGCAGTACTGAGGGAGTGCTGCACTTTCAGAGGGGCAGTACTGAGGGAGCGCTGAACTGTCGGAGGGGCAATACTGAAACGGATTCTGCACTGTCGGAGGGGCAGCACTGAGGGACGGCTGATTTGTTGATGGGGCAGTACTGAGGAAGGGCTGAACTGTTGAAGGGGCAGTACTGAGGAAACGCTACACTATCAGAGGGGCAATGCTGAGAGGGGTTCTGCATTGTCGGAGGGGCAGTATTAAGGGAGTGCTGCACTGTCGAAGGGGCAGTACTGAGGGACAGCTGCACTGTCGGAGGGGCACTACTGAGGGCGTGCTAGACTATCAGAGGGGCAATGCTGAGAGGGGTTCTGCACTGTCGGAGGGGCAGTACTGAGGATGGGCTGCACTGTCGGAGGGGCACTACTGAGGGAGTGCCGCACTGTCGGAAGGACAATACTGAGGGAGTGCTGCACCAACGGAGGGGCAGTACTGAGGAAGTGCAGCGCTGATGGAAGGCAGCACTGAGAGAATGCTGCACTGACGAAGGGGCAGTACTGAGGGAGTGCTGCACTGTTGAAGGGGCAGTATTGAGGGAGTGCTGCACTGTCGGAGGGGCAGTACTGAGGAAACGCTACACTATCAGAGGGGCAATGCTGAGAGGGGTTCTGCATTGTCGGAGGGGCAGTATTAAGGGAGCGCTGCACTGTCGAAGGGGCAGTACTGAGGGACAGCTGCACTGTCGGAGGGGCACTACTGAGGGCATGCTAGACTATCAGAGGGGCAATGCTGAGAGGGGTTCTGCACTGTCGGAGGGGCAGTACTGAGGATGGGCTGCACTGTCGGAGGGGCACTACTGAGGGAGTGCCGCACTGTCGGAAGGACAATACTGAGGGAGTGCTGCACCAACGGAGGGGCAGTACTGAGGAAGTGCAGCACTGATGGAAGGCAGTACTGAGAAAATGCTGCACTGACGAAGGGGCAGTACTGAGGGAGTGCTGCACTGATGGAGGGGCAGAACTGAGGGACTGCTGCACTTTTGGAGGGGCAGTACTGAGGGAATGCTGCACTGTTGGAGGGGCAGTACTGAGGGAATGCTGCACTGTTGGAGTGGCAGTACTGAGGGAGTGCTGCACTGTTGGAGGGGCAGTACTGAGGGAGTGCTGCACTGATGGAGGGGCAGAACTGAGGGAGTGCAGCACTGTTGGAGGGGCAGTACTGAGGGAATGCTGCACTGTCGGAGGGGCAGTACTGAGGTAGTGCTGCACTGACGGAGGGGCAGTACTGAGGGAGTGCTGCACTGTCAGAGGGGCAGTACCTAGGGAGTGCTGCACTGTCGGAGGTTCAGTCTGTTGGATGAGACGTTAAACCAAGGCCCCCTCTGTGTTTTGGTGGATGCTGTGGCCCAATGTGAGGAGGAGCAGCATGTTGTTCAGACCACTGTTCATCGCTTAAAGAAAGTATGTTAACTGGTAGTTCCACTTATTGCTGTTTGTGGGATCTTACTGTACGCCTAATTTCAGCGGCTGTGAAGCACTTCGCCATGTTTCTGAGATGAAGGTGCAGTTCCAATTTGGTTGGTAGCTAACGGAATTTAGCGGAGGGGGTGAGAGGCTGCCATGTTTTGGACGATCTCGGTGGCTCTGCCTGTGCAGTTGACTGCAGCAGCTGCCCTGGTGCTTGAATTGTCGAATGCTGCCTCTGATCTTTAATTACGATGCTCTCCCATTTGCAGGAACACAGTTCGCTTGACACCCAGGGGAAGACTTCAGTTCCACAGAGCAGATACCTCGACCTACGTCAGCTGAGGTTGTCCATCACGCTCTCCCCTTACATTAGCATCAACTCCAACCAGTTCCAGACGAGCCTACAGGAAGGGAGGGAGAGTTTCTGGCTCAGTTTCCCATCAACGGCAAATGGATCTCCAGTACTTACTACTTTAATTTCTCCTTTGACTGCTGTTAAGAATTTAGTGCTTGACTGGGCAATGTCACCACTGCATACACTTAGCTTTCTGTCACCAGGCTCCAGTCCACCCCAGACCAGTGATTTGGAAGTCCCATCTGTCTGCCAGTTGATGTTTCAGATGCTTTGTGGCTATGGGGGGCGCATAGCACAGCACTGCCCCGAATCTTGGACCCGTTGATGAGATAGTCTCACAGTCCACAGGACGGCTGGCAGGAAACAGAAAGATCAAACTGGTGCAGTAGGGGGTGGTCATGCAGAGGGAGCTTTACTCTGTATCTAAGCCATGCTGTACCTGCCCTGGGAGTGTTTAATGGGACAGTGTAGAGGGAGCTTTACTCTGTATCTAACCCGTGCTGTACCTGTCCTGGGAGTGTTTGATGGGACAGTGTAGAGGGAGCTTTACTCTGTATCTAACCCCGTGCTGTACCTGCCCTGGGAGTGTTTGATGGGACAGTGTAGAGGGAGCTTTACTCTGTATCTAAGCCATGCTGTACCTGCCCTGGGAGTGTTTAATGGGACAGTGTAGAGGGAGCTTTACTCTGTATCTAACCCGTGCTGTACCTGCCCTGGGAGTGTTTAATGGGACAGTGTAGAGGGAGCTTTACTCTGTATCTAAGCCATGCTGTACCTGCCCTGGGAGTGTTTGATGGGACAGTGTAGAGGGAGCTTTACTCTGTATCTAACCCGTGCTGTACCTGCCCTGGGAGTGTTTGATGGGACAGTGCAGAGGGAGCTTTACTCTGTATCTAAGCCATGCTGTACCTGCCCCGGGAGTGTTTGATGGGACAGTGTAGAGGGAGATGTACTCTGTATCTAACCCGTGCTGTAGGGCAGAGTATAAATCAGGAAATTAGAGGCGTATGTAACAAGGGTAATACAGTGAACATGGGGGACTTTAATCTACATATAGACTGGGCAAACCAAATTTGCAGTAATAGTGTGGAGGACGAATTCATGGAATGTATGCAAGATAGTTTCCTAGATCAGTTTGTTGAGGAACCAACTAGGGAACAGGCTATTTTAGATCTAGTATTGTGCAATGAGAAATGGTTAATTAATAACCTTGTAGTAAAGGGGCCTTTAGGGAAGAGTGACCATAATATGATAGAATTTTATACTGAGATTCAAAGTGACTTCGTTAAATCCGAAACTAGGGTCTTCAATCGAAATAAAGCAAACTACGGAAGTATGAGGTAGATTGGGAAACTACATTAAAAGGCATGACAGTGGACGAGAATTAATACATAATTTACAACAAACATACATTCCTTTAAGGCACAAAACCCCACAGAAAATGTGGTCCAACCATGGCTAACAAGAGAAGTTAAAGATAGTACTGTATTAGATCAAAGGAAGAGGCTTATAATGCTGCCAAAAAGAGTAGTAAGCCTGAGGTTTGGGAGGATTTTAGAATTCAGCAAAAGAGGACCACGAAATTGATAAAGAAAGGGAAAATAAAATTTGAAAGTAAACTAGCAAGAGACATAAAAACAGACTGTAAAAACTTCAATAGGAAAAGATTAGCAAAAGTAAATGTGGATCCCTTACAGGCTGAAACCGGAGAAACCGGAGAAATTATAATGGTGAATAAGGAAATGGCAGAGAAATTAACCAAATACTTTGTGTCTGTCTTCACGGAAGAAGATGCAAAAAACTGCCCGGATATAGTGGAGAACCAAGAGTCTAGCGAGAATGAGGAACTGAAAGAAGTTAGTATTAGTAAAAAAGTAGTACTGGAGAAATTAATGGGACTGAAAGCCGATAAATCCCCTGGACCCGATGGCCTACATCCTAGGGTTTTGAAAGAGTTGGCTATAGAGATAGTGGATGCATTGGTTGTCATTTTCCAAAAAATCTATAGATTCTAGAATGGTTCCCGCGGATTGGAAGGTAGCAAATGTAACCCCACTATTTAAGAAAGGAGGGAGAGAGAAAACGGGGAACTATAGACCAGTTAGCCTGACATCAGTACTAGGGAAAATGCTAGAATCTATTATTAAGAACGTGGTAACAGGGCACTTAGAAAATAATAATAGGATTGGGCCGAGTCAACACGGATTTATGAAAGGGAAATCGGGTTTGACAAATCTGTTAGAATTTTATGAGGTTGTAACCAGCAGAATAGATAAGGGGGAACCAGTGGATGTGGTGTATTTGGATTTTCAGAAGGCATTCGATAAGGTGCCACACAAGAGGTTATTAAACAAAATTAGGGCTCATGGGATTGGGGGTAATATACTAGCATGGATTGCGGATTGGTTAACGGACAGAAAACAGAGAGTAGGAATAAACGGGTAATTTTCGGGTTGGCAGGCTGTAACTAGTGGGGTACCGCAAGGATCAGTGCTTGGGCCTCAGCTATTCACAATCTATATCAATGATTTGGATGAGGGGACCAAATGTAATATATCCAAGTTTGCTGATGATACAAAGCTGGGTGGGAATGTAAGTTGTGAGGAGGATGCAAGGAGGCTTCAAGGGGATATAGACAGGCTAAGTGAGTATACAAACAACAAATGTGCAGTTAAAATTGGAGACAAACAAACAAAATACTTCCCACAGGGGCGGGGGGTGACGCAGGGCTCGCCAATCTCACCAACACTCTTTAATATTTACATAAATGAATTGGCAAAACTACTTGAACAATCTACAGCACCCGGCCTCACCCTATATGAATCCAAGGTTAAATTCCTCCTCTATGCAGACGACCTGGTTCTGCTGTCACCAACTAAGGAGGGTCTACAGCAGAACCTGGATCTGCTGGAGTCGTACTGCCAGACTTGGGCCCTGACAATAAATCCCCAAAAAACCAAAGTCCTTGTGTTCCAGCAAAGATCCAGACATCAGGGACCCAAAATAAATTTCACACTAGGAACAACCAAAATTGAACAAACCACTAACTACACATACTTGGGCTTAAAAATCAGATCTACGGGAAATTTCAAACTGGCTGTGAATAAACTGAAAGATGAAAGCAAGAAGGGCTTTCTATGCCATTAAAAAATCAATCCAAATAGAAATCCCAATTAGCATTTGGCTCAAAATTTTCAAATCAGTAATTGAACCAATTGCACTCTATGGCAGTGAGGTGTGGGGACCGCTAACACAACAACTAGGGCTCTGGGGGTATAGCTCAGTGGTAGAGCATTTGACTGCAGATCAAGAGGTCCCTGGTTCAAATCCAGATGACCTCCTCATTACCAGGGATGGATGGGTGGCGCAGACACGATGGGCCGAAGGGCCTCTTTCTGTGCTGTAAAACTCTATGACTCTGTGACTCTAAGAATTTGCAAAATGGGACAAACACCCAATTGAGATCCTACATGCAGAATTCTGTAAAAGTATCCTCCGGACTCAAAGGAAAACCGTAAACAATGCATGCAGGGCAGAACTAGGCCAATATCCATTAATAATCACTATCCAAAAAAGAGCCACCACATTTTGGAAACACCTAGAAATGAGCAACCCCCAATGCTATCATTACGAAGCCCTGAAATGCCAAGAGAGGACCATAAAGAAGAATACCCTCAGTCAACTAGTCCTGGGACTCAGTGAAGTAACTACTAACACTACTAACAATAACCAGCCCCAGGACAGTGACAGCGTAACACAAAGAATTCGACCCAACACAATTGTCGCTAAGCAAAAGGAAAAATATCTGTCATATTGGGCAGAAACAACAAAAACCCAAAGCAAACTCAATTGCTACTTGGCCCTAAACAGACAATACAACATGGCTGATTACCTGACCATGGTAAAGGATAGCAAACTGAGAAAAACCTTGACAATGTACAGACTTAGTGAACATAGCCTGGCGATTGAAAAAGGTAGACACAGGCAGACCCGGCTACCAAGAGAGGACAGGATATGCTCTCACTGCAGTCAGGGAGTGGTGGAGACAGAGATGCACTTCCTCACAGCTTGTAGAAAATATCAGGGCATAAGGGAGAATTTCTACCCAAAATTCACCAACATATGCCCAGAATTCAGAAATTTGAATGACGACCAAAAACTCCCATACCTACTAGGGGAAGAGAGAAATTGTGTAACACTAGCGGCACACTATGTTACAGCTTGCCATAAACAGAGGGACAACCACTAAATATAAGAAAAGAGTATATATAAATTATATGAAAGTGTATTTATACACTCAGGGATATATCTGTTTATACACTGTATGGATAGATCTGTATTTTTGTGTACAAACATGAATGTTTTTCGATGCTTTGGCAACATAAGATGTAACTTGTCATGCCAATAAAGCGATTTGAATTGAATTGAATTGAATTGAATTGAGTGGGCAGGAACATGACAAATAGAATATTATGTGGAGAAATGTGAAGTTATCCACTTTGGTAGGAAAAATAGAAAAGCAGAGTATTTTTTAAATGGTGAGAGATTGGGAAATGTTGGTGTTCAGAGGGACCTGGGTGTCCTTGTACACAAATCACTGAAAGTTAACATGCAGGTACAGCAAGCAATTAGGAAAGCAAATGGTATGTTGGCCTTTATTACAAGAGGATTTGAGTATAAGAGTAAAGACGTCTTACTGCAATTATACAGGGCCCTGGTGAGACCACACCTGGAGTATTGTGTACAGTTTTGGTCTCCTTACCTAAGGAAGGATATACTTGCCATAGAGGGAGTGCAACGAAGGTTCACCAGACTGGTTCCTGGGATGGGGGGATTGTCCTATGAGGAGAGATTGAGTAGACTAGGCCTATATTCTCTAGAGTTTACAAGAATGAGAGGTGATCTCATTGAAACATACAAAATTCTTACAGGGCTTGACAGGGTAGATGCAGGGAGGATGTTTCCCCTGGCTGGGGAGTCTAGAACCGGGGTCACAGTCTCAGAATAAGGGGTCGACATTTAGGACTGAAATGAGGAGAAATTCATTCACTCAGAGGGTGGTGAATCTTTGGAATTCTCTACCCCAGAGGGCTGTGGAGGCTCAGTCATTGAGCATATTCAATATAGAGATCAATAGATTTTTGAATATTAATGGAATCAAGGGATATGGGGATAGTGCAGGAACTAGGAGATGAGTTGGAAGATCAGCCATGATCTGATTGAATGGCGGAGCAGGCTCGAAGGGCCAAATCGCCTACTCCTGCTCAAATTTCTTATGCTCTTACGTTCTTATGTATCTGTCCTGTGACTGTTTGATGGGACAGTGTAGAGGGAGCTTTACTCCATATCTAACCCGTGCTGTACCTGCCCTGGGAGTGTTTGATGGGACAGTGTAGAGGGAGCTTTACTCTGTATCTAACCCGTGCTGTACCTGCCCTGGGAGTGTTTGATGGGACAGTGTAGAGGGAGCTTTACTCTGTATCTAACCCGTGCTGTAACTGCACTGGGAGTGTTTGATGGGACAGTGTAGAGGGAGCTTTACTCTGTATCTAACCCGTGCTGTACCTGCCCTGGGAGTGTTTGATGGGACAGTGTAGAGGGAGCTTTACTCTGTATCTAACCCGTGCTGTAACTGCACTGGGAGTGTTTGATGGGACAGTGTAGAGGGAGCTTTACTCTGTATCTAACCCGTGCTGTAACTGCACTGGGAGTGTTTGATGGGACAGTGTAGAGGGAGCTTTACTCTGTTTCTAACCCCTGCTGTACCTGCCCTGGGAGTGTTTGATGGGACAGTGTAGAGGGAGTTTTACTCTGTACCTAACACATGCTGCACCTGCCCTTGGAGTGAATGATGGGACAGTGTAGAGAGAGCTTTACTCTATAATTAACCCGTGCTGTGCCGGCCCTGGGAGTGTTGGACGTGACAGAGTAGAGGGAGCTTTACTCTATCTAACCAGTGCTGTACCTGCCCTGGGAGTGTTTGATGCGACAGTGTAGAGGGAGCTTTACCCTGTATCTGTATCTAACCTGTGCTGTAACTGCCCTGGGAGTGTTTAATGGGACAGTGTAGAGGGAACTTTATTCTGTATCTAACCAGAGCTGTACCTGCCCTGGGAGTGTTTGATGAGACAGTGTAGAGGAAGCTTTACTCTAGATCTAACCTGAGCTGTACCTGCCCTGGGAGTGTTTGATGGGACAATGTAGAGGGAGCTTTACTGTGTATCTAACCTGAGCTGTACCTGCCCTGGGAGTGTTTGATGGGACAGTGCAGAGGGAGCTTTACTCAATATCTAACCCATGCTGTACTGGCCCTGAGAGTGTTTGATGGTACAGTGTAGAGGGAGCTTTACTCTGTATCTAATCCGAGCTGTGCCTGCCCTGGGAGTGTTTGATGGGACAGTGCAGAGGGAGCTTTACTCAATATCTAACCCATGCTGTACCTGCCCTGGGAGTGTTTGATGGTACAGTGTAGAGGGAGTTTTACTCTGTATCTAACACATGCTGCACCTGCCCTTGGAGTGAATGATGGGACAGTGTAGAGAGAGCTTTACTCTATAATTAACCCGTACTGTGCCGGCCCTGGGAGTGTTGGACGTGACAGTGTAGAGGGAGCTTTACTCTATCTAACCAGTGCTGTACCTGCCCTGGGAGTGTTTGATGCGACAGTGTAGAGGGAGCTTTACCTTGTATCTGTATCTAACCTGTGCTGTAACTGCCCTGGGAGTGTTTAATGGGACAGTGTAGAGGGAACTTTATTCTGTATCTAACCAGAGCTGTACCTGCCCTGGGAGTGTTTGATGAGACAGTGTAGAGGAAGCTTTACTCTAGATCTAACCTGAGCTGTACCTGCCATGGGAGTGTTTGATGGGACAATGTAGAGGGAGCTTTACTGTGTATCTAACCCGAGCTGTACCTGCCCTGGGAGTGTTTGATGGGACAGTGCAGAGGGAGCTTTACTCAATATCTAACCCATGCTGTACTGGCCCTGGGAGTGTTTGATGGTACAGTGTAGAGGGAGCTTTACTCTGTATCTAACCCGAGCTGTGCCTGCCCTGGGAGTGTTTGATGGGACAGTGCAGAGGGAGCTTTACTCAATATCTAACCCATGCTGTACCTGCCCTGGGAGTGTTTGATGGTACAGTGTAGAGGGAGCTTTACTCTGTATCTAATCCATGCTGTACCTGCCCTTTAAATGTTTGATGGGACAGTGTAGAGGGAGATTTACCCTGTATCTAACCCATGCTGTACCAATCCTGGAAGTGTTTGATGGGACAGTGCAGAGGGAGCTTTACCCTGTGTCTAACCCATGCTGTACCTGCCCTGGGAGTTTTGATGGGACTGTGTATAGGAGCTTTCCTCTGTATCTAACGTGTGCTGTACCTGCCCTGGGAGTAGTTGATGGGACACTGTGGAGAGAGTTTTACTCTGTATCTAACCCATGCTGTACCTGCTCAGGGAGTGTTTGATGGGACTTAGTAGAGGGAGCTTTACACTGTCTCTAACACGTGCTGTACCTGCCCTGTGAATGTTTGATGGGACAGTGTAGAAGGAGCTTTACTCTGTGTCTAACTCATGCTGTACTAGTCCTGGAAGTATTTGATGGGACAGTGTAGAGGGAGTTTTACTCTGTATCTAATCCATGCTCTACCTGCCCTGGGAGTGTTTCATGGGACAGTGTAGAGGGAGTTTTACTCTGTTTCTAACCCCTGCTGTACCTGCCCTGGGAGTGTTTGATGGGACAGTGTAGAGGGAGCTTTACCCTGTATCTAACACATGCTGTACCTGCCCTGGGAGTGTTTGATGGGACAGTGTAGAGGGAGCTTTACCCTGTATCTAACACATGCTGTACCTGCCCTGGGAGTGTTTGATGGGACAGTGTAGAGAGAGCTTTACTCTGTATCTAACCCGTGCTGTACCTGTCCTGGAAGTTTTTGATACGACAGTGTAGAGGGAGCTTTACTCTGTATCTAACACATGCTGTACCTGCCCTTGGGAGTGTTTGATGGGACAGTGTAGAGTCATAGAGTCATAGAGTTTTACAGCACAGAAAGAGGCCCTTCGGCCCATCGTGTCTGCGCCGCCCATCCATCCCTGTCCAGTCTAATCCCATTTTCCAGCATTTGGTCCATAGCCTTGTATGCAATGGCATTTCAAGTGCTCATCCAAATGCTTCTTGAATGTTGTGAGGGTTCCTGCCTCTACCACCCTTTCAGGCATTGAGTTCCACATTCCAACCACCCTCTGGGTGAAAAAGTTCCTCCTCAAATCCCCTCTAAACCTCCTGCCCCTTACCCTGAATCTATGCCCCCTTGTTATTGACCCCCCTACTAAGGGGAAAAGTTCCTCTTTATCTACCCTATCTATGCCCCTCATCATTTTGTACACCTCAATCAGGTCCCCCCTCAGCCTTCTTTGCTCCAAGGAAAACAACCCCAGCCTGTCCAGCCTCTCTTCATAGCTGAGGCGCTCCATCCCAGGTAGCATCCTGGTGAATCTTCTCTGCACCCTCTCCAAAGCAATCACATCCTTCCTATAGTGAGGCGACCAGAACTGCACACAGTACTCCAGCTGTGGCCTCACCAGCGTTTTGTACAGCTCCATCATAACCTCCCTGCTCTTATATTCTATGCCTCGGCTAATGAAGGCAAGTATCCCATATGCCTTTTTAACCACCTTATCTACCTGTTCCGCTGCCTTCAGGGATCTATGTACATGTACACCAAGGTCCCTCTGACCCTCTGTACTTCCTAGGGTCCTACCACTCATTGTGTATTCCCTTGCCTTATTTGTCCGTCCAAAATGCATCACCTCGCACTTTTCAGGGTTAAATTCCATTTGCCACTTTTCCGCCCATCTGACCAACCCGTTTATATCGTCCTGTAGCCTGAGGCTTTCCTCCTCACAATTTACCACCCCACCAATTTTCGTGTCATCTGCGAACTTACTGATCATACCTTTTACATTCTCATCCAAATCATTTATGTAGATCACAAACAACAAGGGACCCAGCACCGATCCCCGAGGTACCCCACTGGACACAGGCTTCCAATCACAAAAGCAACCTTCGACCATCACCCTCTGCCTCCTGCCACTCAGCCAGTTTAGGATCCAACGCGCCAAGGCACCCTGGATCCCATGGGCTCTTACCTTCTTGACCAGTCTCCTATGCGGGACTTTGTCAAAAGCTTTACTGAAGTCCATGTAAACCACATCCACAGCATTTCCCTCATCCACCCCCCGAGTCACCCCCTCGAAAAATTCAATCAGATTTGTCAGACATGATTTACCCTTGACAAAGCCATGCTGACTATCCCCGATTAATCCTTGCCTCTCCAAGTGGAGACTAATTTTGTCCCTCAGAATTTTTTCCAATAATTTCCCTACCACAGATGTTAGGCTCACTGGCCTGTAATTCCCTGGTTTATCCCTGCTACCCTTCTTGTATAATGGTACTACGTTAGCTGTTCTCCAGTCCTCTGGTACATCCCCTGTGGCCAGAGAGGTTCTGAAAATTTGTGTCAGAGCCCCTGCAATCTCCTCCTTTGCCTCCCACAGCAGCCTGGGATACATCTCGTCCGGGCCTGGGGATTTATCCACTTTTTGGCCTGCTAAAACCGCTAGCACCTCCTCCCTCTCGATGCTAATATGTTCAAGTATGTCACAGCCCCCTTGCCCGATTTCTATGTCTGCATCGTCTTTCTCCATAGTGAACACAGATGCAAAAAATTCATTTAAAACCCCGCCTACATCATCTGGCTCTACACACAGATTGCCACTTTGGTCCCTAATGGTGTAGAGGGAGCTTTAATCTGTATCTAACCTGAGCTGTACCAGCCCTGGGAGTGTTTGATGGGACAATTTAGAGGGAGCTTTACTCTGTATCTTACCCGTGCTGTACCTGCCCTGGGAGTATTTGATAGGACAGATTAGGGGGAGTTTTATTCTGTATCTAACCCGTGCTGTACCTGCCCTGGGAGTGTTTGATGGGACAGTGCAGAGGGAGCTTTACTCTGTTTCTAACCCCTGCTGTACCTGCCCTGGGAGTGTTTGATGGGACAGTGCAGAGGGAGCTTTACTCAATATCTAACCTATGCTGCACCTGCCCTGGGAGTGTTTGATGGTACAGTGTAGAGGGAGCTTTACTCTGTATCTAACCCATGCTGCACCAGTCCTGGAGGTGTTTGATGGGACAGTGTTGAGGGAGTTTTACTCTGTATCTAACCCCTGCTGTACCTGCTCTGGGAGTGTTTGATGGGACTTAGTAGAGGGAGCTTTACTCTGTATCGAAGCCGTGCTGTACCTGCTCAGGGAGTGTTTGATGGGACTGTGTAGAGGGAGCTTTACTCTGTATCTATCACGTGCTGTACCTGCCCTGTGAATGTTTGATGGGACAGTGTAGAAGGAGCTTTACTCTGTGTCTAACTCATGCTGTACTAGTCCTGGAAGTATTTGATGGGACAGTGTAGGGGGAGTTTTACTCTGTATCTAACCCATGCTCTACCTGCCCTGGGAGTGTTTGATGGGACAGTGTAGAGAGAGCTTTACTCAATATCTAACCCGTGCTGTACCTGCCCTGGGAGTGTTCGATGGGACAGTGCAGAGGGAGCTTTACTCAATACCTAACCCATGCTGTAACTGCCCTGGGAGTGTTTTTAATGGGACAGTGTAGAGGGAACTTTATTCTGTATCTAACCTGAGCTATACCTGCCCAGGAAGTGTTTGATGGGACAATGTAGAGGAAGCTTTACTCTGTATCTAACCCGAGTTGTACCTGCCCTGGGAATGTTTGATGGGACAGTGTAGAGGGAGCTTTACTCTGTATCTAACCCGTGCTGTACCTGCCCTGGGAGTGTTTGATGGGACAGTGTAGAGGGAGCTTTACTCTGTATCTAATCCGTGCTGTACCTGCCCTGGAAATATTTGATGGGACAGTGTAGAGGGAGCTTTACCCTGTATCTAACCCATGCTGTACCAGTCCTGGAAGTGTTTGATGGGACAGTGTTGAGGGAGCTTTACCCTGTGTCTTACCTGTGCTGTACCTGCCCTGGGAGTTTTGATGGGACTGTGTAGAGGGAGCTTTACCCTGTATCTAACCCATGCCGTACCAGTCCTGGAAGTGTTTGATGGGACAGTGTAGAGGGAGATTTACTCTGTATCTAAACCGAGCTGTACCTGCCCTGGGAGTGTTCGATGGGACAGTGTAGAGGGAGCTTTACGCTGTACCTAACCCGTGCTGTGTCTTCCCTGGGAGTGTTTGCTGGGACAGTGTAGAGGGAGATTTACTCTGTATCTAAACCGAGCTGTACCTGCCCTGGGAGTGTTCGATGGGACAGTGTAGAGGGAGCTTTACGCTGTATCTAACCCGAGCTGTACCTGCCCTGGGAGTGTTTGATGGGACAATTTAGAGGGAGCTTTACTCTGGATCTTTCATTACTGAGCTTGCCGTCCCAACCTCTGTGCTGTTGGCACCCCTGTGTAATAGGCCCTAACCCCTTTGTGTCCCTATTTTGCCCAGGGCCCCCTCTTGATGAAGTGGAGGGGAAGGTTTGCTGTGAAGCTGAACGTCAGCAGTGAGGAGGCGGTGGACTGGTTCGTTGAGCAGGCCCGTAGCCTGCAGAGGAGGTTGGAGGTCAACTATATCACCCTGGAAGTTGGAGTGGGAAGCCCCTATATCGAGAAGGCGCCGCCCCGTCCCTGTCGTCTCCGCAGCGACGAATACATCACCCACTTTTCACTGCTGGCTGAGAAGCTGGGAAATGCGACGATTATATCAGCTGCTACTCGGTAACTTGTGTCTGCAGGCAACTCCTGGGAGATGGCTGGGAGTGGGAGTAACCAGGGCCAGAGAGTGAGAGAAACCGGGACCGGGGACTGAGAGTAACTGGGACCGGGGGCTGAGAGTAACCGGGACTTGGGACTGAGAGTAACTGGGACTGGGAACTGAGAGTAACTGGGACCGGGAACTGTGAGTAACCGTACCTGGGAACTGAGAGTAACAGGGACTGGGGACTGAGAGTAACCGGGACTGGGAACTGGGAGTAACTGGGACCGGGGGCTGAGAGTAACTGGGACTTGGGACTGAGAGTAACTGGGACTGGGAACTGAGAGTAACCGGGACCGGGAACTGAGAGTAACCGTACCTGGGAACTGAGAGTAACAGGGACTGGGGACTGAGAGTAACCGGGACTGGGAACTGAGACTAAACGGGCCGGTGACTGAGTGTAACCGGGACTGGGAACTGACAGTAACCGGGACCGGGGACTGAGAGTAAACGGGCCGGGGACTAAGAGTAACCGGGACTTGGGACTGAGAGTAACCGGGACTGGGGATTGAGAGTAACCGGGCCGGGGACTGAGAGTAACCGGGACTGGGGACTGAGAGTAACCGGGCCGGGGACTGAGAGTAACCGGGACTGGAGACTGAGAGTAACCGGGCCGGGGACTGAGAGTAACCGGGACTGGGGACTGAGTGTAACCGGGACTGGGGATTGAGAGTAACCGGGCCGGAGACTGAGAGTAACCGGGCCGGGGGCTGAGATTAACCGGGACTTGGGAATGAGAGTAACCGGGCCGGGGACTAAGAGTAACCGGGACTGGGGACTGAGTGTAACCGGGACTGGGGATTGAGAGTAACCGGGCCGGAGACTGAGAGTAACCGGGCCGGGGGCTGAGAGTAACCGGGACTTGGGACTGAGAGTAACCGGGACTGGGGACTGAGAGTAACCGGGACCGGTGGCTGAGAGTAACTGGGACTGGGGACTGAGAGCAACCGGGACTGGGAACTGAGAGTAACCGGGACTGGGGACTGAGAATAACCGGGAGTGGGGACTGAGAATAACTGTGCCGGGGCCTGAGAGAAGTCGGGACCGGGGACTGAGAGTAACTGGGAGAGGGGACTGAGATTAAACGGGACAAGGGACTGAGAATAACCGGGACTGGGGACGGAGAGTAACCGGGACTAGGGACTGAGAGTAACCGGGTCGGGGACTGAGAGTACCCGGGACTAGGAACTGACAGTAACTGGGACTGGAGACTGAGAGTAACCGGGACTGAGGACTGAGGGTAACCAAGGCTGGGGACTGAGAGTAACCGGACCAGGGACTGAGAGTAACCGGGACTGGGGACTGAGAGTAACTGGGACTGGGGACTGAGAGAATCCGGGACCGGGGACTGAGAGTAACCGGGACTTGGGACTGTGAGTAACCGGGACTGGGGACTGAGAGTAACCGGAACTGGGGACTGAGAGTAACCGGGACTTGGGACTGTGAGGAACCAGGCCGGGGACTGAGAGTAACCGGAAATGGGGACTGAGAGTAAACGGGACTGGACACTGACAGTAACCGGAACTGGGGACGGAGAGTAACCGGGACTGGGAACTGAGAGTAACCGGATCGGGGACTGAGAATAACCGGGACCGCGGACTGAGAGTAACCGGGACCGGGGACTGAGAGTAACCATGATGGGGGACTGAGAGTAACCGTGATCGGAAACTGAGAGTAACCGACAGTGGGGACTGAGAGTAATCGACACTGGGGACTGAGAGTAACCGAGACTGGGGACTGGGATAACTGGGACCGGGGCCTGAGAGTTACCGGGGTTGGCGACTGAGAGTAACCAGGACCGGGGACTGAGAGTAACTGGGACCGGGGACTGAGAGTAACCGGGACTGGGGACTGAGAGTAACCGGGACTGGGGACTGAGAGTAACCAGAACTGGGGACTGAGAGTAACCGGGACTGGGGACTGAGAGTAACCGGGACTGGGGACTGAGAGTAACCGGGACTGGGGACTGAGAGTAACCGGAACTGGGGACTGAGAGTAACCAGGACTGGGGACTGAGAGTAACCAGGACTGGGGACTGAGAGTAACCGGGCCAGGGACTGAGAGTAACCGGGACTGGGGACTGAGAGAATCCGGGACTGGGAACTGAGAGTAACCAGGACTGGGGACTGAGAGAAACCGGGACCGGGGACTGAGAGTAACCGGGACTTGGGACTGAGAGTAACCAGGCCGGGGACTGAGAGTAACTGGGACTGGGGACTGAGAGTAACCGAGACTGGGGACGGAGAGTAACCGGGACTGAGGACTGAGGGTAACCAAGGCTGGGGACTGAGAGTAACCGGGCCGGGGACTGAGAGTAACCAGGCCGGGGACTGAAAGTAACTGGGACTGGGGACTGAGAGTAACCGAGACTGGGGACTGAGAGTAACCGGGACTGGACACTGAGAGTAACCGGGACTGGGGACTGAGAATAACCGAGACTGGATACTGAGAGTTACCGGGACCGCTGACTGAGAGTAACTGGGATTGGGACTGAGAGTAACCGAGACCGGGGACTGAGAGTAACCGGGACCGGGTACTGAGAGTATCCGGGTTGGGGACTGAGAATAACCGGTGCCGGAGATTGAAAGTAACCGGGAGTGGGGATTGAGAGTAACCGGGAGTGGGGACTGAGAGAAACCGGGACTGGGGATTGAGAGTAACCGGGGTTGGGGAGTGAGAGTAACCGGGGCCGGGGACTGAGAGCAACCGGGGTTGGGGAGTGAGAGTAACTGGGAGTGGGGACTGAGAGAAACCGGGAGTGGGGACTGAGAGTAACCGGGAGTGGGGACTGAGAGAAACCGGGACAGGGGACTGAGAGTAACCGGGGTTGGAGAGTGAGAGTAACTGGGGCCGGGGACTGAGAGTAACCGGGACCGGGGACTGAGTTTAACCGGGACTGGGACCTGAGAGCAGCCGGGACTGGCGACAGAGAGTAACCGGATCGGGGACTGAGATTAGCCGGGCCGGGGACTGAAAGTAACCGAGACTAGTGACTGACAGTAACGGGTTCTCGGGACTGAGAATAACCGGGACTGGGGACTGAGTTTAACCGGGACTGGGACCTGAGAGCAGCCGGGACTGGCGACAGAGAGTAACCGGATCGGGGACTGAGATTAACCGGGCCGGGGACTGAAAGTAACCGAGACTAGGGACTGACAGTAACGGGGACTGGGGACTGAGAATAACCGGGACTGGGGACTGAGAATAACCATGCCGGGGACTGAGAGAAGTCGGGACCGGGGACTGAGAGTAACCGGGACTGGGGAGTGCGAGTAACTGGGACTCGGGACTGAGAGTAACTGGGACTGGGAACTGAGAGTAACCGGGACTGGGGACTGAGAATAACCGGGACTGGGGAGTGAGATTAACCGGGACTAGGGACTGAGAGTAACCGGTTCAGGGACTGAGAGTAACCGGGACTGGGGACTGAGGGTAACCAAGGCTGGGGACTGAGAGTAACCGGGATCGGGGACTGACAGTAACCGGGACTGGAGACTGAGAGTAACCGGGGTTGGCGACTGAGAGTAACCGGAACTGGGGACTGAGAGTAACCAGAACTGGGGACTGAGGGTAACCGGGCCAGGGGCTGAGAGTAACCGGGACTGGGGACTGAGAGAAACCGGGACCGGGGACTGAGAGTAACCAGGACTGGGGACTGAGAGAAACCGGGACCGGGGACTGCTAGTAAACGGGTCGGGGACTGAGAGGAACCGGGACTTGGGACTGAGAGTAACCAGGCCGGGGACTGAGAGTAACTGGGACTGGGGACTGAGAGTAACCGAGACTGGGGACTGAGAGTAACCGGGACTGAGGACTGAGGGTAACCAAGGCTGGGAACTGAGAGTAACTGGGCCGGGGACTGAGAGTAACCAGGCCGGGGACTGAGAGTAACTGGGACTGGGGACTGAGAGTAACCGAGACTGGGGACTGAGAGTAACCGGGACTGGACACTGAGAGTAACCGGGATTGGGACTGAGATTAACCGAGACCGGGGACTGAGAGTAACCGGGACCGGGTACTGAGAGTATCTGGGTTGGGGACTGAGAATAACCGGTGCCGGAGATTGAAAGTAGCCGGGAGTGGGGACTGAGAGTAACCGAGAGTGGGGACTGAGAGTAACCGGGAGTGGGGACTGAGAGAAACCGGGACTGGGGACTGAGAGTAACCGGGGTTGGGGAGTGAGAGTAACCGGGAGTGGGGACTGAGAGAAACCGGGAGTGGGGACTGAGAGTAACCGGGAGTGGGGACTGAGAGAAACCGGGACAGGGGACGGAGAGTAACCGGGGTTGGAGAGTGAGAGTAACTGGGGCCGGGGACTGAGAGTAACCGGGACCGGGGACTGAGTTTAACCGGGACTGGGACCTGAGAGCAGCCGGGACTGGCGACAGAGAGTAACCGGATCGGGGACTGAGATTAACCGGGCCGGGGACTGAAAGTAACCGAGACTAGTGACTGACAGTAACGGGGACTGGGGACTGAGAATAACCGGGACTGGGGACTGAGAATAACCATGCTGGGGACTGAGAGAAGTTGGGACCGGGGACTGAGAGTAACCGGGACTGGGGTGTGAGAGTAACTGGGACTCAGGACTGAGAGTAACTGGGACTGGGAACTGAGAGTAACCGGGACTGGGGACAGAGAGTAACCGGGACTGGGGACAGAGAGTAACCAGCAATGGGGACTGAGAGTAACCGGGACTGGGGACTGAGAATAACCGGGACTGGGGACTGAGAATAACCGGAACTGGGGACGGAGAGTAACCGAGACTAGGGACTGAGAGTAACCGGGTCAGGGAGTGAGAGTAACCGGGACTGGGGACTGAGGGTAACCAAGGCTGGGGACTGAGAATAACCGGGATCGGGGACTGACAGCAACCGGGACTGGAGACTGAGAGTAACCGGGGTCGGGGACTGAGAGTAACCGGGACTGGGCACTGAGAGAATCCGGGACTGGGTACTGAGAGAATCCGGGACTGGGGACTGAGAGTAACCAGGACTGTGTACTGAGAGTAACCGGGACTGGGGACTGAGAGTAACCGGGACTGGGGACTGAGAGAAACCGGGACGGAGGACTGAGAGTAACCGGGACCGGGGACAGAGAGTAACCGGGACTGGGTACTGAGAGAATCCGGGACTGGGGACTGAGAGTAACCAGGACTGGGTACTGAGAGTAACTGGGACCGGGAACTGTGAGTAACCGTACCTGGGAACTGAGAGTAACAGGGACTGGGGACTGAGAGTAACCGGGACTGGGAACTGGGAGTAACTGGGACCGGGGGCTGAGAGTAACTGGGACTTGGGACTGAGAGTAACTGGGACTGGGAACTGAGAGTAACCGGGACCGGGAACTGAGAGTAACCGTACCTGGGAACTGAGAGTAACAGGGACTGGGGACTGAGAGTAACCGGGACTGGGAACTGAGACTAAACGGGCCGGTGACTGAGTGTAACCGGGACTGGGAACTGACAGTAACCGGGACCGGGGACTGAGAGTAAACGGGCCGGGGACTAAGAGTAACCGGGACTTGGGACTGAGAGTAACCGGGACTGGGGATTGAGAGTAACCGGGCCGGGGACTGAGAGTAACCGGGACTGGGGACTGAGAGTAACCGGGCCGGGGACTGAGAGTAACCGGGACTGGAGACTGAGAGTAACCGGGCCGGGGACTGAGAGTAACCGGGACTGGGGACTGAGTGTAACCGGGACTGGGGATTGAGAGTAACCGGGCCGGAGACTGAGAGTAACCGGGCCGGGGGCTGAGATTAACCGGGACTTGGGAATGAGAGTAACCGGGCCGGGGACTAAGAGTAACCGGGACTGGGGACTGAGTGTAACCGGGACTGGGGATTGAGAGTAACCGGGCCGGAGACTGAGAGTAACCGGGCCGGGGGCTGAGAGTAACCGGGACTTGGGACTGAGAGTAACCGGGACTGGGGACTGAGAGTAACCGGGACCGGTGGCTGAGAGTAACTGGGACTGGGGACTGAGAGCAACCGGGACTGGGAACTGAGAGTAACCGGGACTGGGGACTGAGAATAACCGGGAGTGGGGACTGAGAATAACTGTGCCGGGGCCTGAGAGAAGTCGGGACCGGGGACTGAGAGTAACTGGGAGAGGGGACTGAGATTAAACGGGACAAGGGACTGAGAATAACCGGGACTGGGGACGGAGAGTAACCGGGACTAGGGACTGAGAGTAACCGGGTCGGGGACTGAGAGTACCCGGGACTAGGAACTGACAGTAACTGGGACTGGAGACTGAGAGTAACCGGGACTGAGGACTGAGGGTAACCAAGGCTGGGGACTGAGAGTAACCGGACCAGGGACTGAGAGTAACCGGGACTGGGGACTGAGAGTAACTGGGACTGGGGACTGAGAGAATCCGGGACCGGGGACTGAGAGTAACCGGGACTTGGGACTGTGAGTAACCGGGACTGGGGACTGAGAGTAACCGGAACTGGGGACTGAGAGTAACCGGGACTTGGGACTGTGAGGAACCAGGCCGGGGACTGAGAGTAACCGGAAATGGGGACTGAGAGTAAACGGGACTGGACACTGACAGTAACCGGAACTGGGGACGGAGAGTAACCGGGACTGGGAACTGAGAGTAACCGGATCGGGGACTGAGAATAACCGGGACCGCGGACTGAGAGTAACCGGGACCGGGGACTGAGAGTAACCATGATGGGGGACTGAGAGTAACCGTGATCGGAAACTGAGAGTAACCGACAGTGGGGACTGAGAGTAATCGACACTGGGGACTGAGAGTAACCGAGACTGGGGACTGGGATAACTGGGACCGGGGCCTGAGAGTTACCGGGGTTGGCGACTGAGAGTAACCAGGACCGGGGACTGAGAGTAACTGGGACCGGGGACTGAGAGTAACCGGGACTGGGGACTGAGAGTAACCGGGACTGGGGACTGAGAGTAACCAGAACTGGGGACTGAGAGTAACCGGGACTGGGGACTGAGAGTAACCGGGACTGGGGACTGAGAGTAACCGGGACTGGGGACTGAGAGTAACCGGAACTGGGGACTGAGAGTAACCAGGACTGGGGACTGAGAGTAACCAGGACTGGGGACTGAGAGTAACCGGGCCAGGGACTGAGAGTAACCGGGACTGGGGACTGAGAGAATCCGGGACTGGGAACTGAGAGTAACCAGGACTGGGGACTGAGAGAAACCGGGACCGGGGAATGAGAGTAACCGGGACTTGGGACTGAGAGTAACCAGGCCGGGGACTGAGAGTAACTGGGACTGGGGACTGAGAGTAACCGAGACTGGGGACGGAGAGTAACCGGGACTGAGGACTGAGGGTAACCAAGGCTGGGGACTGAGAGTAACCGGGCCGGGGACTGAGAGTAACCAGGCCGGGGACTGAAAGTAACTGGGACTGGGGACTGAGAGTAACCGAGACTGGGGACTGAGAGTAACCGGGACTGGACACTGAGAGTAACCGGGACTGGGGACTGAGAATAACCGAGACTGGATACTGAGAGTTACCGGGACCGCTGACTGAGAGTAACTGGGATTGGGACTGAGAGTAACCGAGACCGGGGACTGAGAGTAACCGGGACCGGGTACTGAGAGTATCCGGGTTGGGGACTGAGAATAACCGGTGCCGGAGATTGAAAGTAACCGGGAGTGGGGATTGAGAGTAACCGGGAGTGGGGACTGAGAGAAACCGGGACTGGGGATTGAGAGTAACCGGGGTTGGGGAGTGAGAGTAACCGGGGCCGGGGACTGAGAGCAACCGGGGTTGGGGAGTGAGAGTAACTGGGAGTGGGGACTGAGAGAAACCGGGAGTGGGGACTGAGAGTAACCGGGAGTGGGGACTGAGAGAAACCGGGACAGGGGACTGAGAGTAACCGGGGTTGGAGAGTGAGAGTAACTGGGGCCGGGGACTGAGAGTAACCGGGACCGGGGACTGAGTTTAACCGGGACTGGGACCTGAGAGCAGCCGGGACTGGCGACAGAGAGTAACCGGATCGGGGACTGAGATTAGCCGGGCCGGGGACTGAAAGTAACCGAGACTAGTGACTGACAGTAACGGGTTCTCGGGACTGAGAATAACCGGGACTGGGGACTGAGTTTAACCGGGACTGGGACCTGAGAGCAGCCGGGACTGGCGACAGAGAGTAACCGGATCGGGGACTGAGATTAACCGGGCCGGGGACTGAAAGTAACCGAGACTAGGGACTGACAGTAACGGGGACTGGGGACTGAGAATAACCGGGACTGGGGACTGAGAATAACCATGCCGGGGACTGAGAGAAGTCGGGACCGGGGACTGAGAGTAACCGGGACTGGGGAGTGCGAGTAACTGGGACTCGGGACTGAGAGTAACTGGGACTGGGAACTGAGAGTAACCGGGACTGGGGACTGAGAATAACCGGGACTGGGGAGTGAGATTAACCGGGACTAGGGACTGAGAGTAACCGGTTCAGGGACTGAGAGTAACCGGGACTGGGGACTGAGGGTAACCAAGGCTGGGGACTGAGAGTAACCGGGATCGGGGACTGACAGTAACCGGGACTGGAGACTGAGAGTAACCGGGGTTGGCGACTGAGAGTAACCGGAACTGGGGACTGAGAGTAACCAGAACTGGGGACTGAGGGTAACCGGGCCAGGGGCTGAGAGTAACCGGGACTGGGGACTGAGAGAAACCGGGACCGGGGACTGAGAGTAACCAGGACTGGGGACTGAGAGAAACCGGGACCGGGGACTGCTAGTAAACGGGTCGGGGACTGAGAGGAACCGGGACTTGGGACTGAGAGTAACCAGGCCGGGGACTGAGAGTAACTGGGACTGGGGACTGAGAGTAACCGAGACTGGGGACTGAGAGTAACCGGGACTGAGGACTGAGGGTAACCAAGGCTGGGAACTGAGAGTAACTGGGCCGGGGACTGAGAGTAACCAGGCCGGGGACTGAGAGTAACTGGGACTGGGGACTGAGAGTAACCGAGACTGGGGACTGAGAGTAACCGGGACTGGACACTGAGAGTAACCGGGATTGGGACTGAGATTAACCGAGACCGGGGACTGAGAGTAACCGGGACCGGGTACTGAGAGTATCTGGGTTGGGGACTGAGAATAACCGGTGCCGGAGATTGAAAGTAGCCGGGAGTGGGGACTGAGAGTAACCGGGAGTGGGGACTGAGAGTAACCGGGAGTGGGGACTGAGAGAAACCGGGACTGGGGACTGAGAGTAACCGGGGTTGGGGAGTGAGAGTAACCGGGAGTGGGGACTGAGAGAAACCGGGAGTGGGGACTGAGAGTAACCGGGAGTGGGGACTGAGAGAAACCGGGACAGGGGACGGAGAGTAACCAGGGTTGGAGAGTGAGAGTAACTGGGGCCGGGGACTGAGAGTAACCGGGACCGGGGACTGAGTTTAACCGGGACTGGGACCTGAGAGCAGCCGGGACTGGCGACAGAGAGTAACCGGATCGGGGACTGAGATTAACCGGGCCGGGGACTGAAAGTAACCGAGACTAGTGACTGACAGTAACGGGGACTGGGGACTGAGAATAACCGGGACTGGGGACTGAGAATAACCATGCCGGGGACTGAGAGAAGTTGGGACCGGGGACTGAGAGTAACCGGGACTGGGGAGTGAGAGTAACTGGGACTCAGGACTGAGAGTAACTGGGACTGGGAACTGAGAGTAACCGGGACTGGGGACAGAGAGTAACCGGGACTGGGGACAGAGAGTAACCAGCAATGGGGACTGAGAGTAACCGGGACTGGGGACTGAGAATAACCGGGACTGGGGACTGAGAATAACCGGAACTGGGGACGGAGAGTAACCGAGACTAGGGACTGAGAGTAACCGGGTCAGGGAGTGAGAGTAACCGGGACTGGGGACTGAGGGTAACCAAGGCTGGGGACTGAGAATAACCGGGATCGGGGACTGACAGCAACCGGGACTGGAGACTGAGAGTAACCGGGGTCGGGGACTGAGAGTAACCGGGACTGGGCACTGAGAGAATCCGGGACTGGGTACTGAGAGAATCCGGGACTGGGGACTGAGAGTAACCAGGACTGTGTACTGAGAGTAACCGGGACTGGGGACTGAGAGTAACCGGGACTGGGGACTGAGAGAAACCGGGACGGAGGACTGAGAGTAACCGGGACCGGGGACAGAGAGTAACCGGGACTGGGTACTGAGAGAATCCGGGACTGGGGACTGAGAGTAACCAGGACTGGGTACTGAGAGTAACCGGGACTGGGGACTGAGAGTAACCGGGACTGGGGACTGAGAGTAACCGGGACCGGGGACTGAGAGTAACCGGGACCGGGGACTGAGAGTAACCGGGACCGGGGCCTGAGAGTTACCGGGGTTGGCGACTGAGAGTAACCGGGACCGGGGACTGAGTGTAACCGGGACTGGGGACTGAGAGTAACCGGGACTGGGGACTGAGAGTAACCGGGACTGGGGACTGAGAGTAACCGGGACTGGGGACTGAGAGTAACCGGGACTGGGGACTGAGAGTAACCGGGACTGGGGACTGAGAGTAACCGGGACTGGGGACTGAGAGTAACCGGGACTGGGGACTGAGAGTAACCGGGACTGGGGACTGAGAGTAACCGGGACTGGGGACTGAGAGTAACCGGGACCGGGGCCTGAGAGTTACTGGGGTTGGCGACTGAGAGTAACCGGGACCGGGGACTGAGTGTAACCGGGACTGGGGACTGAGATTAACCGGGACTGGGGACTGAGAGTAACTGGGCCGGGGACTGAGAGTAACAGGGATCGGGGCCTGAGAGTAACCGGGGTTGGCGACTGAGAGTAACTGAGTCAGAGACTGAGAGTAACCGGGACTGGGGACTGAGAGTAACCGGGACCGGGGCCTGAGAGTTACCGGTGTTGGCGACTGAGAGTAACAGGGACCGGGGACTGAGAGTAACCGGACCGGGGACTGAGAGTAACCAGGACTGGGTACTGAGAATCCGGGACCGGAGACTGAGAGTAACCGGAACTGGGGACTGAGAGTAACCGGGACCGGGGACTGAGAGTAACCGGGTCGGGGACTGAGAGTAACCAGGACTGGGGACTGAGAGAAACCGGGACCGGGGACTGCCAGTAACCCAAACTGGGGACTGAGAGTAACCGGGACTGGGGACTGAGAGTAACCGGGAGTGGGGACTGAGAGAAACCGGGAGTGGGGACTGAGAGTAACCGGGACTGGGGACTGAGAGTAACCGGGACTGGGGACTGAGAGTAACCGGGAGTGGGGACTGAGAGAAACCGGGAGTGCGGACTGAGAGTAACCGGGACAGGGGACTGAGAGTAACCGGGGTTGGAGAGTGAGAGTAACTGGCGCCGGGGACTGAGAGTAACCGGGACCGGGGACTGAGTTTAACCGGGACTGGGACCTGAGAGCAGCCGGGACTGGCGACAGAGAGTAACTGGGCCGGGGACTGAGAGAATCCGGGACCGGGGACTGAGAGTAACCGGGACTTGGGACTGAGAGTAACCATGCCGGGGACTGAGAGTAACTGGGACTAGACACTGAGAGTAACCGGAACTGGGGACTGAGGGTAACTGGGTCGGGGACTGAGAGTAACCGGGACTTGGGACTGAGAGTAACCAGGCCGGGGACTGAGAGTAACTGGGACTGGACACTGAGAGTAACCGGGACTGGGGACTGAGAATAACCGAGACTGGTGACTGTGAGTTACCGGGACCGCTGACTGAGAGTAACCGGGATTGGGACTTAGAGTAACCGAGACCGGGGACTGAGAGTAACCGGGACCGGGTACTGAGAGTATCCAGGTTGGGGACTGAGAATAACCGGTGCCGGACACTGAAAGTAACCAGGAGTGGGGACTGAGAGTAACCGGGAGTGGGGACTGAGAGTAACCGGGAGTGGGGACTGAGAGTAACCGGGGTTGGGGAGTGAGAGTAACCGGGGCCGGGGACTGAGAGTAACCGGGGTTGGGGAGTGAGAGTAACTGGGAGTGGGGACTGAGAGTAACCGCGACTGGGGACTCAGAGTAACCGGGAGTGAGGACTGAGAGAAACCGGGACAGGGGACTGAAAGTAACCGGGGTTGGAGAGTGAGAGTAACTGGGGCCGGGGACTGAGAGTAACCGGGACCGGGGACTGAGTTTAACCGGGACTGGGTCCTGAGAGCAGCCGGGACTGGCGACAGAGAGTAACCGGATCGGGGACTGAGATTAACCGGGCCGGGGACTGAAAGTAACCGTGACTAGTGACTGATAGTAACGGGGTCTGGGGACTGAGAATAACTGGGACTGGGTACTGAGAATAACCATGCCGGGGACTGAGAGAGGTCGGGACCGGGGACTGAGAGTAACCGGGACTGGGGAGTGAGAGTAACTGGGACTCGGGACTGAGAGTAACTGGGACTGGGAACTGAGAGTAACCGGGACTGGGGACAGAGAGTAACCGGGACTGGGGACAGAAAGTAACCGGGAATGGGGACTGAGAGTAACCGGGACTGGGGACTGAGAATAACCGGGACTGGGGACTGAGATTAACCGGAACTGGGGACGGAGAGTAACCGGGACTAGGGACGGAGAGTAACCGGGTCAGGGACTGAGAGTAACCGGGACTGGAGACTAAGGGTAACCAAGGCTGGGGACTGAGAGTAACCGGGATCGGGGACTGACAGTAACCGGGACTGGAGACTGAGAGTAACCGGGGTCGGGGACTGAGAGTAACCGGACCAGGGTCTGAGAGTAACCGGGACCGGGGCCTGAGAGTTACCGGGGTTGGCGACTGAGAGTAACCGGGACCGGGGACTGAGAGTAACCGGGACTGGGGACTGAGAGTAACCGGGACTGGGGACTGAGAGTAACCGGGACTGGGGACTGAGAGTAACCGGGACTGAGGACTGAGAGTAACCGGGATCGGGGCCTGAGATTAACCGGGGTTGGCGACTGAGAGTAACTGAGTCAGAGACTGAGAGTAATCGGGACTGGGGACTAAGAGTAACCGGGACTGGGGACTGAGAGTAACCGGGACCGGGGCCTGAGAGTTACCGGGGTTGGCGACTGAGAGTAACCGGGACCGGGGACTGAGAGTAACCGGGACTGGGTACTGAGAGTAACTGGGACTGGGGACTGAGAGAATCCGGGACCGGAGACTGAGAGTAACCGGGTCGGGGACTGAGAGTAACCGGGACTGGGGACTGAGAGTAACCGGGAGTGGGGACTGAGAGAAACTGGGAGTGGGGACTGAGAGTAACCAGGGGTGGGGACTGAGAGTAACGGGGAGTGGGGACTGAGAGAAACCGGGACAGGGGACTGAGAGTAACCGGGGTTGGAGAGTGAGAGTAACTGGGGCCGGGGACTGAGAGTAACCGAGACCGGGGACTGAGTTTAACCAGGACTGGGACCTGAGAGCAGCAGGGACTGGGGACAGAGAGTAACCGGATCGGGGACTGAGATTAACCGGGCCGGGGACTGAAAGTAACCGAGACTAGTGACTGACAGTAACGGGTTCTCGGGACTGAGAATAACCGGGACTGGGGACTGAGAATAACCATGCCGGAGACTGAGAGAAGTCGGGACCGGTGACTGAGAGTAACCGGGACTGGGGAGTGAGAGTAACTGTGACTCGGGACTGAGAGTAACTGGGACTGGGAACTGACAGTACCGGGACTGGGGACAGAGAGTAACCGGGACTGGGGACAGAGAGTAACCGGGAATGGGGACTGAGAGTAACCGGGACTGGGGACTGAGAATAACCGGGACTGGGGACTGAGAATAACCGGAACTGGGGACGGAGAGTAACCGGGACTAGGGACTGAGAGTAACCGGGTCAGGGACTGAGAGTAACCGGGACTGGGGACTGAGGGTAACCAAGGCTGGGGACTGAGAGTAACCAGGACTGAGGACTGAGGGTAACCAAGGCTGCGGACTGAGAGTAACCGGACCAGGGACTGAGAGTAACCGGGACTGGGGACTGAGAGTAACTGGGACTGGGGACTGAGAGAATCCAGGACCGGGGACTGAGAGTAACCGGGATTGGGACTGAGAGTAACCAAGACGGGGGACTGAGAGTAACCGGGACCGGGTACTGAGAGTATCCAGGTTGGGGACTGAGAATAACCGGTGCCGGAGATTGAAAGTAACCGGGAGTGGGGACTGAGAGTAACCGGGAGTGGGGACTGAGAGTAACCGGGACTGGGGACTGAGAGTAACCGGGGTTGGGGAGTGAGAGTAACCGGGGCTGGGGACTGAGAGCAACCGGGGTTGGGGAGTGAGAGTAACTGGGGCCGGGGACTGAGAGTAACTGGGGCCAGGGACTGAGAGTAACCGAGACCGAGGACTGAGTTTAACCGGGACTGGGACCTGAGTGCAGCCGGGACTGGCGACAGAGGGTAACCAGATCGGGGACTGAGATTAACCGGGCCGGGGACTGAAAGTAACCGAGACTAGTGACTGACAGTAACGGGGACTGGGGACTGAGAATAACCGGGACTGGGGACTGAGAATAACCATGCCGGGGACTGAGAGAAGTCGGGACCGGGGACTGAGAGTAACCGGGACTGGGGAGTGAGAGTAACTGTGACTCGGGACTGAGAGTAACTGGGACTGGGAACTGAGAGTAACCGGGACTGGGGACAGAGAGTAACCGGGACTGGGGACAGAGAGTAACCAGGAATGGGTACTGAGAGTAACCGGGACTGGGGACTGAGAATAGCCGGGACTGGGGACTGAGAATAACCGGAACTGGGGACGGAGAGTAACCGAGATTAGGGACTGAGAGTAACCGGGTCAGGGACTGAGAGTAACCGGGACTGGGGACTGAGGGTAACCAAGGCTGGGGACTGAGAGTAACCAGGATAGGGGACTGACAGTAACCGGGACTGGAGACTGACAGTAACCGGGGTCGGGGACTGAGAGTAACCGGGACTGGGGACTGAGAGTAACTGGGACTGGGGACTGAGAGTAACTGGGACTGGGGACAGAGAGTAACCGGGACTGGAGACTGAGAGTAACCGGGGTCGGGGACTGAGAGTAACCGGGACTGGGGACTGAGAGTAACTGGGACTGGGGACTGAAAGTAACTGGGACTGGGGACAGAGAGTAACCGGGACTGGAGACTGAGAGTAACCGGAGTCGGGGACTGAGAGTAACTGGGACTGGGGACTGAGAGTAACCGGAACTGGGGACTGAGAGTAACCGGGACCGGGGCCTGAGAGTTACCGGGGTTGGCGACTGAGAGTAACCGGGACTGGGGACTGAGAGTAACCGGGACTGGGGACTGAGAGTAACCGGGACTGGGGACTGAGAGTAACCGGGACTGGGTACTGAGAGTAACCGGGACTGGGGACTGAGAGTAACCGGGACTGGGGACTGAGAGTAACTGGGACCGGGGACTGAGAGTAACCGGGACCGGGGACTGAGAGTAACCGAGACCGGGGACTGAGAGTAACCGGGACCGGGGACTGAGAGTAACCGGGACCGGGGACTGAGAGTAACCGGGACCGGGGACTGAGAGTAACCGGGACCGGGGACTGAGAGTAACCGGGACCGGGGACTGAGAGTAACCGGGACCGGGGACTGAGAGTAACCGAGACCGGGGACTGAGAGTAACCGAGACCGGGGACTGAGAGTAACCGGGACCGGGGACTGAGAGTAACCGGGACCGGGGACTGAGAGTAACCGGGACCGGGGACTGAGAGTAACCGGGGCTGGGGACTGAGAGTAACCGGGACTGGGGACTGAGAGTAACCGGGACTGGGGACTGAGAGTAACCGGGACTGGGGACTGAGAGTAACCGGAACTGGGGACTGAGAGTAACCAGGACTGGGGACTGAGAGTAACCAGGACCGGGGACTGAGAGTAACCGGGCCAGGGACTGAAAGTAACCGGGACTGGGGACTGAGAGAATCCGGGACTGGGAACTGAGAGTAACCAGGACTGGGGACTGAGAGAAACCGGGACCGGGGACTGAGAGTAACCGGGACTTGGGACTGAGAGTAACCAGGCCGGGGACTGAGAGTAACTGGGACTGGGGACTGAGAGTAACCGAGACTGGGGACGGAGAGTAACCGGGACTGAGGACTGAGGGTAACCAAGGCTGGGGACTGAGAGTAACCGGGCCGGGGACTGAGAGTAACCAGGCCGGGGACTGAGAGTAACTGGGACTGGGGACTGAGAGTAACCGAGACTGGGGACTGAGAGTAACCGGGACTGGACACTGAGAGTAACCGGGACTGGGGACTGAGAATAACCGAGACTGGATACTGAGAGTTACCGGGACCGCTGACTGAGAGTAACTGGGATTGGGACTGAGAGTAACCGAGACCGGGGACTGAGAGTAACCGGGACCGGGTACTGAGAGTATCCGGGTTGGGGACTGAGAATAACCGGTGCCGGAGATTGAAAGTAACCGGGAGTGGGGATTGAGAGTAACCGGGAGTGGGGACTGAGAGAAACCGGGACTGGGGATTGAGAGTAACCGGGGTTGGGGAGTGAGAGTAACCGGGGCCGGGGACTGAGAGCAACCGGG
The DNA here is from genome assembly GCF_052327205.1 of Somniosus microcephalus. NCBI lineage: Eukaryota > Metazoa > Chordata > Chondrichthyes > Squaliformes > Somniosidae > Somniosus > Somniosus microcephalus. Next base: position 8,247,428 of record NC_141001.1, on the reverse strand, counting down.
GTTGGGGAGTGAGAGTAACTGGGAGTGGGGACTGAGAGAAACCGGGAGTGGGGACTGAGAGTAACCGGGAGTGGGGACTGAGAGAAACCGGGACAGGGGACTGAGAGTAACCGGGGTTGGAGAGTGAGAGTAACTGGGGCCGGGGACTGAGAGTAACCGGGACCGGGGACTGAGTTTAACCGGGACTGGGACCTCAGAGCAGCCGGGACTGGCGACAGAGAGTAACCGGATCGGGGACTGAGATTAGCCGGGCCGGGGACTGAAAGTAACCGAGACTAGTGACTGACAGTAACGGGGACTGGGGACTGAGAATAACCGGGACTGGGGACTGAGAATAACCATGCCGGGGACTGAGAGAAGTCGGGACCGGGGACTGAGAGTAACCGGGACTGGGGAGTGCGAGTAACTGGGACTCGGGACTGAGAGTAACTGGGACTGGGAACTCAGAGTAACCGGGACTGGGGACTGAGAATAACCGGGACTGGGGAGTGAGATTAACCGGGACTAGGGACTGAGAGTAACCGGGTCAGGGACTGAGAGTAACCGGGACTGGGGACTGAGGGTAACCAAGGCTGGGGACTGAGAGTAACCGGGATCAGGGACTGACAGTAACCGGGACTGGAGACTGAGAGTAACCGGGGTTGGCGACTGAGAGTAACCGGAACTGGGGACTGAGAGTAACCAGAACTGGGGACTGAGGGTAACCGGGCCAGGGGCTGAGAGTAACCGGGACTGGGGACTGAGAGAATCCGGGACCGGGGACTGAGAGTAACCAGGACTGGGGACTGAGAGAAACCGGGACCGGGGACTGCTAGTAAACGGGTCGGGGACTGAGAGGAACCGGGACTTGGGACTGAGAGTAACCAGGCCGGGGACTGAGAGTAACTGGGACTGGGGACTGAGAGTAACCGAGACTGGGGACTGAGAGTAACCGGGACTGAGGACTGAGGGTAACCAAGGCTGGGAACTGAGAGTAACTGGGCCGGGGACTGAGAGTAACCAGGCCGGGGACTGAGAGTAACTGGGACTGGGGACTGAGAGTAACCGAGACTGGGGACTGAGAGTAACCGGGACTGGACACTGAGATTAACCGGGATTGGGACTGAGATTAACCGAGACCGGGGACTGAGAGTAACCGGGACCGGGTACTGAGAGTATCTGGGTTGGGGACTGAGAATAACCGGTGCCGGAGATTGAAAGTAACCGGGAGTGGGGACTGAGAGTAACCGGGAGTGGGGACTGAGAGTAACCGGGAGTGGGGACTGAGAGAAACCGGGACTGGGGACTGAGAGTAACCGGGGTTGGGGAGTGAGAGTAACCGGGGCCGGGGACTGAGAGTAACCGGGGTTGGGGAGTGAGAGTAACCGGGAGTGGGGACTGAGAGAAACCGGGAGTGGGGACTGAGAGTAACCGGGAGTGGGGACTGAGAGAAACCGGGACAGGGGACGGAGAGTAACCGGGGTTGGAGAGTGAGAGTAACTGGGGCCGGGGACTGAGAGTAACCGGGACCGGGGACTGAGTTTAACCGGGACTGGGACCTGAGAGCAGCCGGGACTGGCGACAGAGAGTAACCGGATCGGGGACTGAGATTAACCCGGCCGGGGACTGAAAGTAACCGAGACTAGTGACTGACAGTAACGGGGACTGGGGACTGAGAATAACCGGGACTGGGGACTGAGAATAACCATGCCGGGGACTGAGAGAAATCGGGACCGGGGACTGAGAGTAACCGGGACTGGGGAGTGAGAGTAACTGGGACTCGGGACTGAGAGTAACTGGGACTGGGAACTGAGAGTAACCGGGACTGGGGACAGAGAGTAACCGGGACTGGGGACAGAGAGTAACCAGCAATGGGGACTGAGAGTAACCGGGACTGGGGACTGAGAATATCCGGGACTGGGGACTGAGAATAACCGGAACTGGGGACGGAGAGTAACCGGGACTGGGGACTGAGAATAACCGGGACTGGGGACTGAGGGTAACCAAGGCTGGGGACTGAGAGTAACCGGGATCGGGGACTGACAGCAACCGGGACTGGGGACAGAGAGTAACCGGGACTGGGGACTGAGAGTAACTGGGCCGGGGACTGAGAGTAACAGGGATCGGGGCCTGAGAGTAACCGGGGTTGGCGACTGAGAGTAACTGAGTCAGAGACTGAGAGTAACCAGGACTGGGGACTGAGAGTAACCGGGACTGGGGACTGAGAGTAACCGGGACTGGGGACTGAGAGTAACTGGGACCGGGGACTGAGAGAATCCGGGACTGGGGACTGAGAGTAACCAGGACTGGGTACTGAGAGTAACCGGGACTGGGGACTGAGAGTAACCGGGACTGGGGACTGAGAGTAACTGGGACCGGGGACTGAGAGTAACCGGGACCGGGGACTGAGAGTAACCGAGACCGGGGACTGAGAGTAACCGGGACCGGGGACTGAGAGTAACCGGACCGGGGACTGAGAGTAACCGGGACTGGGTACTGAGAGTAACCGGGACTGGGGACTGAGAGTAACCGGGAGTGGGGACTGAGATTAACCAGGACAGGGGACTGAGAGTAACCGGGACCGGGGACTGAGAGTAACCGGGACCGGGGACTGAGAGTAACCGGGACCGGGGACTGAGAGTAACCGAGACCGGGGACTGAGAGTAACCGGGACCGGGGACTGAGAGTAACCGGGACTGGGGACTGAGAGTAACCTGGACTGGGGACTGAGAGTAACCGGGGCTGGGGACTGAGAGTAACCGGGACTGGGGACTGAGAGTAACCGGGATCGGGGCCTGAGAGTAACCGGGGTTGGCGACTGAGAGCAACTGAGTCAGAGACTGAGAGTAACCAGGACCGGGGACTGAGAGTAACCGGGACCGGGGCCTGAGAGTTACCGGGGTTGGCGACTGAGAGTAACCGGGACCGGGGACTGAGAGTAACCGGGACTGGGGACAGAGTAACCGGGACTGGTGACTGAGAGTTACCGGGGTTGGCGACTGAGAGTAACTGAGTCAGAGACTGAGAGTAACCGGGACTGGGGACTGAGAGTAACCGGGACTGGGGACTGAGAGTAACCGGGACTGGGGACTGAGAGTAACCGAGACCTGGGACTGAGAGTAACCGGACCGGGGACTGAGATTAACCAGGACTGGGTACTGCGAGTAACTGGGACTGGGGACTGAGAGAATCCGGGACCGGAGACTGCGAGTAACCGGGTCAGGGACTGAGAGTAACCGGGACTGGGGACTAAGATTAACCGGGACTGGGGACTGACAGTAACCGAGACCGGGGACTGAGAATAACCGGGACTGGGGACTGAGAGTAACCGGGACTGGGGACTGAGAGTAACCAGGACTGGGGCCTGAGAGTAACCGGGGTTGGCGACTGAAGTAACTGAGTCAGAGACTGAGAATAACCGGGACTGGGGACTAAGAGTAACCGGGACTGGGGACTGAGAGTAACCGGGACCGGGTCCTGAGGGTTACCGGGGTTGGCGACTGAGAGTAACCGGGACCGGGGACTGACACTAACCGGACCGGGGACTGAGAGTAACCAGGACTGGGTACTGAGAGTAACTGGGACTGGGGACTGAGAGAATCCGGGACCGGAGACTGCGAGTAACCGGGTCAGGGACTGAGAGTAACCGGGACTGAGATAAACCGGGACCGGGGACTGCCAGTAACCGGAACTGGGGACTGAGAGTAACCGGGACTGGGGACTGAGAGTAACCGGGAGTGGGGACTGAGAGAAACCGGGAGTGCGGACTGCGAGTAACTGGGACTGGGGACTGAGAGAATCCGGGACCGGAGACTGCGAGTAACCGGGTCAGGGACTGAGAGTAACCGGGACTGGGGACTAAGAGTAACCGCGACTGGGGACTGAGAGTAACCGAGACCGGGGACTGAGAGTAACCGGGACTGGGGACTGAGAGTAACCGGGACTGGGGACTGAAAGTAACCGGGACTGGGGCCTGAGAGTAACCGGGGTTGGCGACTGAGAGTAACTGAGTCAGAGACTGAGAGTAACCGGGACTGGGGGCTAAGAGTAACCGGGACTGGGGACTGAGAGTAACCGGGACCGGGGCCTGAGGTTTACCGGGGTTGGCGACTGAGAGTACCCGGGACCGGGGACTGAGAGTAACCGGACCGGGGACTGAGAGTAACCAGGACTGGGTACTGAGAGTAACTGGGACTGGGGACTGAGAGAATCCGGGACCAGAGACTGCGAGTAACCGGGTCAGGGACTGAGAGTAACCGGGACTGGGGGCTGAGAGAAACCGGGACCGGGGACTGCCAGTAACCGGAACTGAGGACAGAGAGTAACCGGGACTGGGGACTGAGAGTAACCGGGAGTGGGGACTGAGAGAAACCGGGAGTGGGGACTGAGAGTAACCAGGAGTGGGGACTGAGAGTAACGGGGAGTGGGGACTGAGAGAAACCGGGACTGGGACCTGAGAGCAGCCGGGGCTGGGGTCTGCCAGTAACCGGAACTGGGGACTGAGAGTAACTGGGTCGGGGACTGAGAGTAACCGGGACTTGGGACTGAGAGTAATTGGGACTGGGGACTCAGAGTAACCGAGACTGGGGACTGAGAGTAACTGGGTCGGGGACTGAGAGTAACCGGGACTTGGGACTGAGAGTAACCAGGCCAGGGACTGAGAGTAACTGGGACTGGACACTGAGAGTAACCGGGACTGGGGACTGAGAATAACCGAGACTGGGGACTGTGAGTTACCGGGACCGCTGACTGAGAGTAACTGGGATTGGGACTGAGAGTAACCGAGACCGGGGACTGAGAGTAACCGGGACCCGGTACTGAGAGTATCCGGGTTGGGGACTGAGAATAACCGGTGCCGGACACTGAAAGTAACCGGGAGTGGGGACTGAGAGTAACCGGGAGTGGGGACTGAGAGTAACCGGGGTTGGGGAGTGAGAGTAACCGGGGCCGGGGACTGAGAGTAACCGGGGTTGGGGAGTGAGAGTAACTGGGAGTGGGGACTGAGAGTAACCGCGACTGGGGGCTGAGAGTAACCGGGAGTGAGGACTGAGAGATACCGGGACAGGGGATTGAAAGTAACCCGGGTTGGAGAGTGAGAGTAACTGGGGCCGGGGACTGAGAGTAACCAGGACCGGGGACTGAGTTTAACCGGGACTGGGTCCTGAGAGCAGCCGGGACTGGCGACAGAGAGTAACCGGATCGGGGACTGAGATTAACCGGGCCGGGGACTGAAAGTAACTGAGACTAGTGACTGACAGTAACGGGGTCTGGGGATTGAGAATAACCGGGACTGGGGACTGTGAATAACCATGCCGGGGACTGAGAGAAGTCGGGACCAGGGACTGAGAGTAACCGGGACTGGGGAGTGAGAGTATCTGGGACTCGGGACTGAGAGTAACTGGGACTGGGAACTGAGAGTAACCGGGACTGGGGACAGAGAGTAACCGGGACTGGGGACAGAAAGTAACCGGGAATGGGGACTGAGAGTAACCGGGACTGGGGACTGAGAATAACCGGGACTGGGGACTGAGAATAACCTGAACTGGGGACGGAGAGTAACCGGGACTAGGGACTGAGAGTAACCGGGTCAGGGACTGAGAGTAACCGGAACTGGGGACTGAGGGTAACCAAGGCTGGGGACTGAGAGTAACCGGACCAGGGACTGAGAGTAACCGGGACTGGGGACTGAGAGTAACTGGGACTGGGGACAGAGAGAATCCGGGACCGTGGCCTGTGAATAACCGGGACCAGGGACTAAAAGTAACCGGGACTGGGGACTGAGAGTAACCGGGACTGGGGACTGAGAGTAACCGGGACTGGGGACTGAGAGTAACCGGGACTGGGGACTGAGAGTAACCGGGACCGGGGCCTGAGTGTTACCGGGGTTGGCGACTGAGAGTAACCGGGACCGGGGACTGAGAGTAACCGGACCGGGGACTGAGACTAACCGGGACTGGGGACTGAGAGTAACCGGGACTGGGGACTGAGAGAATCCGGGACCGGGGACTGAGAGTAACCGGGTCGGGGACTGAGAGTAACCAGGACCGGGGACTGAGAGAAACCGGGACCGGGGACTGCCAGTAACCGGAACCGGGGACTGAGTGTAACCGGGACTGGGGACTGAGAGTAACCGGTGCTTGCGACTGAGAGTAACCAGGCCGGGGACTGAGAGTAACCGGGACTGGGGACAGAGAATAATCGGGACTGGGGACTGAGAGTAACCAGGACTGTGGACTGAGAGTAACCGGGACTGGGGACTGAGAGTAACCGAGACTTGGGACTGAGAGTAACCAGGCCGGGGATTGAGAGTAACCGGGACTAGGGACAGAGAATAATCGGGACTGGGGACTGAGAGTAACCAGGACTGGGGACTGAGAGTAACCGAGACTGGGCACTGAGAGTGACCGAGACTGGGGACTGAGAGTAACCAGGACTGGGGACTGAGAGTAACCGGGACCGCGGACTGAGAGTTACCGGGACCGCGGACTGAGAGTAACCGGGACCGGGGACTGAGAGTAACTGTAATCGGAAACTGAGAGTAACCGACACTGGGGACTGATAGTAATCGACACTGGGGACTGAGAGTAACCGGGACTGGGGACTGAGAGTAACCGGGACTGAGGACTGAGAGTAACCGGGACCGGGGCCTGAGAGTTACCGGGGTTGGCGACTGAGATTAACCGGGACCGGGGACTGAGAGTAACTGGGACCGGGGACTGAGAGTAACCGGAACTGGGGACTGAGAGTAACCGGGACTGGGGACTGGGAGTAACCGGGACTGGGGACTGAGAGTAACTGGGACTGGGGACTGAGAGTAACTGGGATTGGGGACTGAGAGTAACCGGGGTTGGCGACTGAGAGTAACTGAGTCAGAGACTGAGAGTAACCGGGACCGGGGACTGAGAGTAACCGGGTCGTGGCTGAGAGTAACCGAGACCGGGGACAGAGTGTAACCGGGACCCGGGACTGAGAGTAACCAGGACTGGGGACTGAGAGTAACCGGGATTGGGGACTGAGTGTAACCGGGTCAGGGACTGAGAGTAACCGGGACCCGGGACTGAGAGTAACCGGGACCCAGGACTGAGAGTAACCGGAATTGGGGACTGAGAGTAACCGGGTCAGGGACTGAGCGTAACCGGGACTGGGGACTGAGTGTAACCAGGACTGGGGACTGAGAGTAACCGTGACCGGGGACTGAGAGTAACCAGGACTGGGGACTGAGAGTAACTGGGCCAGGGACGGTGAGTAACTGGGACCGGGGACTGCCAGTAACCGGAACTGGGGACTGAGAGTAACCAGGCTGGGGACTGAAAGTAACTGGGACTGGGGATAGAGAGTAATCGGGCCGGGGACTGAGAGTAACCGGGCCGGGGACTGAGAGTAACCGAGACTGGGGACTGAGAATAACCGGGACTGGGGGCTGAGAGTTGTTAAGTCCGTGAATGATTGAGACACGGACTAGCAGGAGTGAAAACAAACAGATCTTTACTGGTGGAAGTCCATAACGAAACTAAACAACAGAGGCTCTCTAGCGCCTTTTATACAGGGGTGGTCACTGCCGGTACTGCAGTCTGAGACCAGTTATTCTCTTAAAGGTACATACACAACAATTCCTCCCCTTTTAGATAAACAGTACATAACATTCATTTAACAACTAAATGATAACGAATTACAATCACAATTACTGTTGCTAGATACATTGGTTAAGTTTAAGCAATTATAAGTTCAGTCTTTGAGGAGGCTTCCTGATTCTATCTGGATAACGCCTCTGATACGCTTATCAATTACTTCATAAAAGGTGATGAGTCGAAGAAGAGATGATGAGTCGAAAGAAGAGATGAATAAGGCTTTTATTAGCTAAGAAGAGACCATGCTTCTTCGTGAGTGACTGAACAAGTCTGAACGAAACCCACACAGTGGTGGGTGGAGTCAGCTGAGGCATGCCTCCATACACAGCGCCACCCAGAGGTGGCAATATACAATACAGTGGTTTACCACATTCACCCCTTGTTTAATGTGAAGTCCGGCGGGGTGAAGGGTACTACAAGTTAAGTCTATCAGGAGGCCTTGTCTGACGTCCTGATCGTCGTGGTGGCGGCGGTGGTGTTGCAGCATCCGACGTCGGGTCTGGTGTCTGGGTGGTTGGCGAAGATTCCTGGGGCTTTGGCATGCCGTCTGCAGGGGTTGGGTTGGGAGGGGTGGTGGGGGATAACAGTGGTAAGGGGGATAACGGTGGTAAGGGGGATAACGGTGGTAATTCAGGGGTACCCGAGGGTGCGAGATCTCGTATGGAGACCGTGTCCTCCCGCCCGTCTGGGTATGTCACCCAGGCATACTGGGGGTTGGCGTGTAGGAGGTGCACCCGCTCGACCAGGGGGTCCGTTTTATGCGTCCTCACGTGCCTCCGCAGTAGGACGGGCCCAGGAGAAGTCAACCATGCCGGTAGCGAGGTTCCCGATGTAGACTTCCGGGGGAAAACGAACATTTTCTCATGAGGGGTCGCATTAGTGGCAGTACAAAGCAGTGACCGAATGGAGTGAAGCGCTGCAGGGAGGACCTCCTGCCAGCGGGAGGTCGGAAGGCCCTTAGATTTTAGTGCTAAGAGGACTGCCTTCCAAACCGTCGCGTTCTCCCTTTCCACCTGGCCGTTCCCCCGGGGGTTGTAACTGGTGGTCCTGCTCGTGGCGATACCTCTTGTTAGCAGGTACTGCCGAAGTTCGTCGCTCATGAACGATGAGCCCCTGTCGCTATGTATATAGCTGGGGAACCCGAACAGAGCGAAGATGTCATTCAGACACTTGATGACCGTGGTACTGGTCATGTCTGGGCAAGGGATGGCAAAGGGGAAACGGGAGTACTCATCAACTATGTTGAGGAAGTACACATTGTGGTCAGCGGAGGGGAGGGGCCCTTTAAAATCGACGCTCAGGCGTTCGAAGGGGCGGGTGGCCTTGATCAGGCTTGCTCTGTCCGGCCTATAGAAGTGCGGTTTGCACTCGGCGCAGATTTGGCAGCTCTTGGTCATGGTCCTGACCTCCTCGATGGAGTAGGGCAGGTTACGGGATTTGATAAAATGGAAAAACCTGGTGACCCCCGGGTGGCAGAGGTCATTGTGGAGGGACTGCAGCCTATCACTCTGCGCGTTGGCACATGTACCACGTGATAGGGCATCTGGGGGCTCATTGAGTTTCCCTGGCCGATACAAGATATCATAATTGTAGGTGGAGAGTTCGATTCTCCACCTCAAGATCTTGTCGTTCTTGATTTTACCCCTCTGCTTATTATTAAACATAAAAGCTACTGAACGCTGGTCAGTGAGCAGGGTAAATCGTTTCCCGGCCAGGTAATGCCTCCAGTGACGCACCGCTTCTACAATAGCCTGGGCCTCCTTTTCGACGGAGGAGTGTCTCGTCTCGGGGCCCTGGAGGGTCCTTGAGAAAAAGGCCACGGGTCTGCCCGCCTGGTTAAGGGTCACGGCTAGGGCGAAGTCGGAGGCATCGCTCTCCACTTGGAAGGGGATGGACTCATCCACCGCGTGCATTGCGGCCTTCGCGATATCGTTCTTGATAAGAGTGAAGGCTGCACACGCCTCTGGTGTCAGGGGGAAGGAGGTGGCTTTGATGAGGGGCCTGGCTTTGTCTGCATAGAGGGGCACCCACTGGGCGTAGTAGGAGAAAAACCCCAGGCATCTCTTCAGTGCTTTTTGGCAGTGGGGAAGGGGTAGCTCCATTAGGGGGCGCATTCTGTCGGGGTCGGGCCCGATGACTCCGTTCTCCACCACGCAGCCGAGGATGGCCAGGCGCTTGGTGTGAAACATACATTTTTCCTTATTGTACGTTAGGTTCAGCCGTTGGGCCGTACGGAGGAAATTTGCTAGATTAACGTCGTGGTCCTGCTGGTCGTGGCCGCAGATGGTGACGTTATCCAAATAGGGGAAGGTTGCCCGCAGCGCGTTCTGGTCAACCATTCGGTCCATCTCCCTTTGGAAGACCGAAACCCCATTGGTGACGCCGAAGGGGACCCTAAGGAAGTGGTAGAGGCGGCCGTTTGCCTCGAAGGCAGTATACTGGCGGTCCTCATGGCGGATGGGCAGCTGGTGGTACGCTGACTTAAGGTCGATGGTGGAGAATACTTTGTATTGCGCAATCTGATTGACCATATCAGATATGCGAGGGAGGGGGTACGCGTCCAGCTGGGTGTACCGGTTTATGGTTTGGCTGTAGTCGATTACCATGCGGCGTTTTGCAGTGGTTTTAACGACTACAACCTGGGCTCGCCAGGGGCTAGTGCTACCTTCGATAATGCCCTCCTTCAAGAGCCGCTCCACCTCAGAGCTGATAAAAGCTCTGTCCCCGGCACTGTACCGCCTGCTTTTGGTAGCGATGGGTTTACAGTCGCGGGTGAGGTTAGCGAACAGGGGAGGGGGGGGGACTTTTAATGTGGAAAGGCTGCAGGTGGTTTGCAGCGGGCGATTTAAAAGTTGTTGGTTGCAGACTGTGAGTGGGGGGAGGGGTCCACCGTATGCTAGTGTGACACTCTTAAGGTGGCACTGAAAATCCAACCCTAGCAGGACGGCAGCGCAAAGACGGGGCAGGACTAGCAGTTTAAATTTTTGATATTCAGTGCCCCCTACTGACAGGGTCACCACACAGTAGCCGCTGATGTCCATTGACTGGGACTTGGACGCCATAGAAATGCGATGGTGCGTTGGCAGAATCGTGAGGGAGTGGCTACGTACCGTGTCGGGGTGGACGAAACTCTCTGTGCTCCCGCTGTCGATCAGGCAACTGGTGGCGCAGCCGTTTACCGCGATATCCATCATGGAGCTGGATAGATGGTGAGGGTGGCCTTGATCCAGCGTCACGGAGGCCAGTATGTGGCTTAGTGCGTCACTATAGTCATCCGCCGAGACGGTGGTCGGTTCCGGTGACAAAATGGCGGTTGAGTGCGTTGGATACGATGGCGGCGGATGCCATGCGGCCGGGGGTACACAAAATGGCGGATAAGATGGCTGCTCCCACGGCCCGCACGCTGCGCTGCTGGCTGGCTTCCCCTTGCAGGCGTTAGCGTAATGGCCTTTCTTCCCGCAGCCCGAGCAGGTAGCTGTCTTAGCTGGGCAGTGCGCTCTGGGATGTTTTAACTGGCCACAGAAATAGCATTTTTGGGCCTGGTTACTGGGCATCGAAGCAGTTCTTACCGGAGGCTGCTGTCTCGGTTGGGTCGCTGCAGCGGTTGGTGCCGGGGGCGGCGGTCCCGTGTCCCACGGTTTCGATTGCCATGTCTCGGCGCCGTTACGGGGGTATGCCTCGAGGTTTCGGTGGGCCTCCTCTAACGAGAGCGCAAGGGCAATGGCCGTCTTCAGGTCGGGTTCCTTGCTTTCTAGCAGTCTCTGCCGGGTGTGGTCTGACTGGAGGCCCCTGACGAAGGCATCACAGGCGAGTCCCTGCGCGTGCTCCACAGCCGTTACCGCTTTACAATCGCAGTCTCTGCAGAGTGCCAGTAGCGCCCGTGCAAATGCCCCTACCGATTCTCCCGGTTGCTGCCTGCGGGATCCCAAGAGGTGTCGGGCGTAAATTGTGTTCACTGGGCGCGTATATTGCCCTTTTAGTAGCTCGAGGGCCGCCACGTACGTATTAGAGTCCCGGATTAGCATATATACTTGATGGCTCACCTGGGCGGTCAAAATTTTCAGTTTGTGATCCTCCTCTGTAACCTGTGAGATTGCGAGGAAGGATTCAAAGCAGCTCAGCCAGTGTTCAAACTTGGCTGATGCACCCACATCTTGAGGGTCGAGGTCCAGGCGTGGTGGTCTGAGGGCTCTCAGCAATGTCTGCTGTATCCGTTGCTGTTGTTGCTCCTCAGGTGTCGCCATTTAACTTTTAGCTAATAAAATTGATACGCTTATCAATTACTTCATAAAAGGTGATGAGTCGAAGAAGAGATGATGAGTCGAAAGAAGAGATGAATAAGGCTTTTATTAGCTAAGAAGAGACCATGCTTCTTCGTGAGTGACTGAACAAGTCTGAACGAAACCCACACAGTGGTGGGTGGAGTCAGCTGAGGCATGCCTCCATACACAGCGCCACCCAGAGGTGGCAATATACAATACAGTGGTTTACCACAGCCTCTTTGGGATATCAGGTTCTTCTGGCAATGTTGAGTTGGAATCAATGTCGTTGTTTGGTTCATCTGCTTCCAATATTACCGGTTCTGCGGTAGCTGCAATTGGAACGTCGATTTCATTACCAGGTGTATCAGATCGTGGTGTGGAGTTGACGTTTTCCAGTGACTCTAGAATCTGGTCAGCGTGGCGTCTTACAATGCTCTCCCCAACGTCCACGGTATACATGAGAGGTCCTTGTCGTGTACAAATCGTTCCTGGTTGCCATTTCTCAGTGCGGTAGTCCCGGGCCAAAACTGGTTGACCTATCTTAAAACTCCTGGTCGGCCTTTCATTCATATTCTGAAACTACCTGTTCTCCACATCTCTTCGGACGTTTGGCTTAACTAAATCCAAGCGGCATCGTAGTCTTCGATTGAAGAACATCATGGCTGGAGTTTGGTTGGTAACCGCATGTGTCGCATTCCGGTAGGCAAACAAGAAGTTGTCCACCTTGTGTTGTAGGGGTATATCTTCATTACACATTGCCTTGATAGCCTTCTTGAATGTTTGGACAAACCTCTCAGCCAATCCATTAGTGGCTGGATGATATGGGGCAGATGTGTAATGCTTAACACCATTGTTCTTTAAGAACCTCCGGAACTCTTCAGACACAAACTGTGGTCCATTGTCAGAGCAAATCTGTTCAGGCAGCCCATTCCTGGCGAATATGGTTCGTAAAACTGTGATAGTTTTTTCCGTGGTGGTTGAGGACATTTTTATTACCTCTGGCCACTTTGAATGTGCATCCACCGCAATTAAAAACATCGAGTCCATGAAGGGACCAGCAAAATCACTGTGCACCCTTTGCCATGGAGATGAGGGCCACTCCCATGGATGCAGAGGAGCTTGTGGTGGGGCGTTTTGGACCTTCTGGCATCCTGCACAGCTCTTGGTCATCTCTTCGATTTCTCTATCGATTCCCGGCCACCACACAAACGCTCTGGCTAAGCTCTTCATTTTTACCCCACCCAGATGACCCTCATGAAGCTCATTGAGCACTCTATCCGTCAACTTAGGTGGAATTACTACTCTGGATCCACACATCAAGGTTCCTCTGCACACTGACAGCTGTTCTCTTCTCGGCGAGAATGCTGGCAGCAGTGGTTCGCCATGTGCTGGCCATCCCTTCACCGTTAAATCATAGACCCGTGATAGTGTCGGGTCATTCCGTGTTTCCTTTTCTATGTTTGCATTCGTCACAGGGAGACATTCGACTATGGTCAAGTGGAATAACTCCATTGGATCCACTGCAAGGTCGTCTTCTTCCACCGTCGGCAACGGTAGACATGACAATCCATCAGCATTTCCATGCTGTTTAGTTCCTTAGTACTCGATGTCATATTGGTGTGCCCCTAGGAAAAGGGACCATCTCTGCAGCCGTTGTGCTGTCATTATCGGTACGCCCTTCTGAGGGTTGAAAATGGAGACAAGAGGTTGATGATCGGTTAGTAGAGTCAATTTTTGACCGTGCAGATAGTGATTGAACTTCTTCACCCCCACACTAGGCTGAGGGCCTCTCTGTCAATCTGGGCGTAGTTACGCTCGGCAGAAGTTAACGAGCGTGATGCAAAAGCTATCGGCCTCTCCAAACCATCAAGGAATTTATGTGACAGTACCGCCCCAATGCCGTAGGGAGACGCATCACACGCCAGTCTGATTGGCAGTGCTGGGTTGTTGTGAGCCAATACTTCCTTTGAAGTGATTAAGTCCTTACTCTTCTGAAAAGCACGCTTACAATCATCGCTCCATTTCCATGCTACCCCCATTCGTAGCAGGGCGTTCAGTGGGTGCAGAATTGTCGACAAATTCGGCAAAAACCTATGATAGTAATTCACCAACCCGAGGAATGACCTCAGTTGCGACACATTTTCAGGCGCTGGGGCCTTAACAACCGCTTCAATTTTGTCAGGGGACTTATGTAACCCCTCTTCATCAATCACGTGGCCACAATACGATACCTGTTTCTTAAAAAATTCGCACTTGGGGCGGTTGGCTCGCAGCCCATGTTCCCGTAGTCTAGTGAGCACCTGTTCTAGGTTGTTAAGGTGTTCACTGTCATCTTCACCTGTTACAAGGATGTCGTCCAAGTAACACTGAGTCCCCGGAATCCCTTGCAGGACTTGTTCCATCGCTCTTTGCCATATCGCCGGAGCCGATGCTACTCCGAATACCAATCGATGATACTGGTAAAGACCTTTGTGAGTGTTTATCGTGAGATACTTCCTAGAGGACTCTTCAACCTCCATCTGCAAATATGCTTGTGCTAGGTCAATTTTTGTAAAACGCTTCCCTCCAGACAGCGAGGCGAAGATGTCTTCTATCCTTGGAAGAGGATATTGTACTGTGCGAAGGACAGGGTTCACCGTCACCTTGAAATCCCCACAGATGCGAATCTTCCTTGGCTCTCCGGACTTATTGCTTAACGTTTTCTTCATGACAGGAACGATGGGTGTCGCCCACTCGCTCCAGTCGACCTTAGACAACACGCCCGCCTTCTCCAGATTCTCCAGCTCTGCCTCGACGGCTGGGCGAATTGCATATGGTACCGGTCTCGCTTTGAAAAACTTGGGAACTGCATTCTCTTCTATTTTTATCGAGGCGGTTATGCCTTTAAGCGTGCCCAGTTCTTGTTGAAATACCTCTTTGGCGTTTGCTAAGATTGTTGACAATCGTCCAGGAGTGACGTCTTCATCTTTTTTACCGTCCACCGTCATTGCATGAATGGAATGCCAATCTAAGTTTATCTTCCTGATCCATTCCTGTCCCAATAACGGTGGTCCACCATTTGGCAGTATGTAGAGATACAATTTCCGTATTTTCTTGCCATTGTATTCGACAGGCACCCTTATTTTTCCTCTGGGGTATACTTTTTGCCCCGTATACGTCGTCAAGACGATGGATGTCTCTCTCAAGGGTATGTGTGAAAATAGCCGCTCGTAGTCTCGTCGATTCATGACGGTTAGCGCTGATCCTGTATCCAATTCCATTTTAACTTGGGACCCTGCTATCGTGAGAGTGACCCAAATGGTTCGGTGATCCTCTTTTGCGATTACATTGTGAAGTTTGAGACAGCTTAGTCTCCTGTTTCCGGATTCACTATCGCTCATCTGGTCTTTGGAACTACTGTCCGTCATCTTTTGTACTTTCTTGTATGGTTCCTTAGTAGCCTTTTTGTTGTTGCTGGTCTTCTTCCCAGACCTACAAACTCGTGCAATGTGTCCAATCTTCCCGCATTGTCTGCATATTTTGTCTTTGGACCAGCAGTCCTTCTGGTCATGGTTAGTTCTGCCGCAGCGATAACATTTTGCAAATCCCCGTGTCATTTCGTGGGTGCCGTATTCCTGTGGTTTTTGTTGAATTTCTGCAGCTCCCCTGGCTGCTGCTTCATACGATACTGCCACGCTGAAAGCCTTATCTAGCGTCAGCTCTTTTTCTGAGAGTAACTTCTTCTGTGTTCCTTCACTCAGGAGTCCACAGACAAATTTGTCCCGTAGGGTATCTGCCAGTCCTGCTCTGAACTGGCAGTGCTTTGATAGCTTGCGTAGTTCCGTAAGATACTCAGCATTGCTCTCATCTTTGTGCTGAGTTCTCCTGTGGAATTTAAATCTTTCTGCTATCAACAGCGGTGCAGGGTTTAAGTGTTCCTGTAGGACAGCAACAATTTCGTTAAAACTCTTCGCCTTCGGTTTGGCTGGAGTAATCAGATCCCGCAATAGGCCGTATGTTCTAGCGCCCATTAAGTTTAGCAATATCGATGCCTTTTTCCCCTCCGCTATTTCGTTTGCCTCGAAACATACCTCGACTCTTTCCACATACGTGGTCCAGTCCTCTAATGTATTATCAAAAGCAGTGATACAGCCAGTCTTCGGCATCTTGCAATCTAAAATGGCGCCTCCCGCGCTTTGCCTTCTTCCCCGATTTAACAAAATGGCGCCTCCCGCGCTTTGTCTTCTTCCCCGCTGTTGTTAGCGCTGCTTTCCACGGTTTCCTGCGCGTTAAATATTAATTCTTTTTCTTTTATTATCTTCCCGTTGTGGAGCGGACCCTCTGGGACACTTCCCTCCCTCTTCTTAGGTCCGAACGCTGCCCGGCTTCGAAGCACTGGCCGCGCCCTGTGTGCTCCACCCTCTCTCTCTCTCTTTGCTTCCCGACTCGCTGCCCGGCCCCATTGAAAAGCCACCCGATCGAGCTTCAGCCCGCCGCAGCCTAGGAAGGATCAGAGTACTACCTGCCACCAGCCCGATTAGCTGGGAAACCACAGACCGAGGAACCCAGCCTGGCTCTGGACAGTCTCTCCTGCAAGTATTGAAATCGATGATTGATGGTCGACGCCCGTTTCCCGAGTTTCAATGGTCTCTTTTTTTTTTATTGGCTCCCACCTTCAACAACGTCGTCGGAGCTGCTGCTGAGTTGCAGGTAAGTTCGTTTCTTACTCGTTGTGGTAAACCACTTTTATCGTTCACTATCGTTACACTATGGTTATCACTGTTTATATCGTTACACTATGGTTATCACTGTTTACACTGTTGTATCACTACACAAGGTCACCTCTTGCCACGCTGTTATACCTGGGCTGACCACAGCTGACTCCGCCCATGGCTCCGCCTGCTTGCCCAGGTATAAAGGTGGTCGACTGGCTGGTATTCCTTCTTGTTGGATCCGATCACCCACGAGGGTGGGCTCTGTTATTTAGCCAATAAAAACCTATAGTTACTAACTTAACTCATCGCTTTTCATGAACTGAATTGATAGGTATATCAATTTTATTGGCTAAATTTTGAAATGTCTACAACGGAGCAGCCAAACGACCAGTCAGACGTACAGCCTCAGCCAAACGGCCATCTACAACAGCCCCAGCAGCCGGCCTGGCTACGAGCCCTCCGGCCGCCGTACCTGGATCTAAACCCACAGGCTGCGAATTCAGCCCTCGACTTCGAACACTGGCTGAGCTGCTTCGAAGCCTACCTGGGAGAATCCAGCGTGCCTCCGGTATCCAAACTAAGAGTTCTGACCGCTCAGGTGAGCCCTAAAGTATTTGCACTCATCCGGGACATTGCCACATACGAGGACGCCCTCAACCTGCTAAAAGAACAGTATCGGAGCCCTGTAAACTCAATGTACGCCAGGCATCTCCTAAGATCCCGCTCGCAACAGCCAGGAGAGTCGGTTGATGATTTCTTACGGGCGCTGCAAATACTCGGCAGGGACTGTGACTTTAAAGCCGTAACAGCTGCAGAACATACAGATGGAAACATCCGAGATGCCTTCGTGAAAGGCCTTCGGTCAGACTACTCACGGCAAAGACTGCTGGAATCAAAGGACCTCGACCTGAAAACAGCTGCTATCCTCGCTCGCTCCTTGGAAGTGGCCCATCGGGACCTCGAGGCGTACTCCAGGTACTGTGCTGCGCGACCCTGGGACTCGGGCCCGACCCCGGCCGCAATACCCCTCGCACCGCCGCCTCTGGGACCTACCACAGTGTCGGTGTCCCGGAACCGATCGGGACCGCCACCCCCGGTACCGGCTGCGACATCGGAGCCCCGCGATCGGGCCGCCGGCTGCTTCTTCTGTGGCCAGGCGAAACACCCGAGGGCGCACTGCCCTGCAAGAAACGCGACCTGCTCTGACTGCCACAAGAAAGGCCACTTCGCGAAGGCCTGCAGGGGGAAAGCCACAGACGCCAGCAGTGCCTCATGCGAGTTGTGGGGGCGGCCATCTTTCATCAAGGCCACAGATGCCAGTATCCCCTCGTGTGAGTCGTGGGGGTGGCCATCTTTGATCAAGGCCACCGACGCCGGCAGTGCCTCATGTGAGTTGTGGGGGCGGCCATCTTCTCCGCCATTTTATTCAACGTCGTGGGCGCCGCCATTTTGTTCACCACACTCGACCGCCACCTTGTCTCCAGACCTGACCACCGCCTCACCCGCAGACTACAGCAGCTCGCTCAGCCATACACTAGCCTCTGTCACACTTGACCAAGCTCGCCCGCCACGCCACAACCTGCCTGTTCGACAGCGGAAGCACGGAGAGTTTCATCCATCCAGACACGGTGAGCCACTACTCCCTCACTGTCCGGCCAACGCGCAACCGGATCTCGATGGCGTCGAGGTCCCATTCTACAGACATCAGCGGCTACTGTGTCGTGACCCTGTCGGTTAGGGGCACGGAGTATAAAAATATTAAACTTCTCGTCCTGCCCCAGCTCTGCGCTGCCGTCCTACTAGGGCTGGATTTCCAATCCCACCTTCAAAGTGTCACTTTGGCATACGGTGGACCCCTCCCCCCACTCACAGTCTACAACCAGCAGCTTTTAAACTGCCCACCGCGTACCACCTGCGGCCTATCCACCCTCAAGGTCCCGCCCCCCTCCCTGTTCGCTAACCTCACCCGCGACTGTAAACCCGTCGCTACCAAGAGCAGGCGGTACAGCGCCAGGGACAGAGCTTTTATTAGCTCCAAGGTGCAGCGACTCCTGAAGGAGGGCATCATCGAGAGAAGCAACAGCCCCTGGCGTGCCCAGGCCGTAGTCGTTAAGACCGGCGATAAACACCGCCTGGTCATCGACTACAGCCAAACCATAAACCGGTACACCCAGCTGGATGCATACCCCCTTCCCCGCATATCTGATATGGTCAATCAGATTGCACAGTACCGGGTATTCTCTACCATCGACCTTAAGTCAGCCTATCACCAACTCCCTATCCGCCCTGAGGACCGCCAGTATACCGCCTTCGAGGTGAATGGCCGCCTCTACCACTTCCTTAGGGCTCCCTTCGGCGTCACCAACGGGGTTTCGGTCTTCCAAAGGGAGATGGACCGGATGGTTGACCAGAACGCGCTGCATGCCACGTTCCCTTATCTAGATAACGTTACCATCTGCGGCCGCGATCGGCAGGACCATGATGTTAATCTGGAGAGATTCCTCCGTACGGCCCAACGGCTGAACCTCACCTACAATAAGGAGAAATGTGTGTTTAACACCTCGCGCCTTGCCATCCTCGGCTGCGTAGTAGAGAATGGAGTCATCGGCCCCGACCCCGAAAGGATGCGCCCCCTCATGGAGCTTCCCCTCCCCCACTGTCCAAAGGCGCTGAAGAGAACCCTGGGGCTCTTTGCCTACTATGCCCAATGGGTGCCCAATTATGCGGACAAAGCCAGACCCCTCATGAAGTCCACCTCCTTCCCCCTGACGGCAGAAGCATGCGCAGCCTTCTCCCTCATAAAGGGAGACATTGCTAAGGCCACAATGCACGCGGTGGATGAGTCTATCCCTTTCCAAGTGGAGAGCGATGCATCCGACTTCGCCCTAGCTGCAACCCTTAACCAGGCGGGGAGACCTGTGGCCTTCTTCTCAAGGACCCCCCAGGGCCCTGAGATCCGACACTCTTCAGTCGAGAAGGAGGCCCAGGCGATCGTGGAGGCAGTACGACGCTGGAGGCATTACCTGGCAGGCAAACGATTTACCCTCCTCACCGACCAGCGCTCGGTCGCTTTTATGTTTAATAACAAGCTGAGGGGCAAAATCAAGAACGACAAGATCTTGAGGTGGAGAATCGAGCTCTCCACCTACGATTATGATATCTTGTACCGGCCTGGTAAACTGAACGAACCCCCTGATGCTCTATCACGAAGTACATGCGCCAACGCTCAAATTGATAGACTGCAGACCCTCCACAACGACCTCTGCCACCCCGGGGTCACCAGACTTTACCACTTCATTAAGGCCCGCAACCTGCCCTACTCCATCGAGGAGGTCAGGACCATGACCAGGAACTGCCAAACCTGTGCCGAATGCAAACCGCATTTCTTTAGGCCGGACAGAGCAAGCCTGATCAAGGCCACCCGCCCCTTCGAGCGCTTGAGCATCGATTTTAAGGGGCCCCTCCCGTCCTCTGACCGTAATGTGTACTTCCTCAACATTATTGATGAGTACTCCCGTTTCCCCTTTGCCTTCCCCTGCCCAGACATGACCAGTACCACGGTCATCAAATGCCTGAACGACCTCTTCGCCTTGTTCGGGTTCCCGAACGATATACATAGCGACCGGGGCTCATCCTTCATGAGCGAGGTACTTCGCCAGTTCCTACTAGCGAGAGGTATTGCTGCAAGCAGGACCACCAGCTACAACTCCCGAGGGAACGGCCAGGTGGAAAGAGAGAACGCGACTGTCTGGAAGGCCGTTCTCTTAGCCTTAAAGTCTAAGGGCCTCCCAACCTCTCGCTGGCAGGAAGTCCTCCCGGCAGCGCTGCATTCCATCCGGTCACTGCTTTGCACTGCCATTAACGCCACCCCCCATGAACGAATGTTTGTTTTCCCCAGGAAGTCGGCTACGGGAACCTCGCTACCAACATGGCTGACTTCTCCGGGGCCCGTCTTGCTGCGAAAGCACGTGAGGGCCCATAAAATGGACCCCCTGGTTGAGAGGGTGGACCTCCTGCACGCCAACCCCCAGTACGCCTATGTGGCATACCCAGACGGGCGGGAGGACACAGTCTCCTTACGAGACCTTGCACCCTCGGGCACCCCTGAGACACCACCGTTACCCCCCACCACCCCCCCAAATCCAGCCCAGGTAGACGGCATGCCGGAACCCCACGAGCCTTCGCCGACCACGCAGACACCAGCATTAACATCGGATACTGCACCACCGCCGCCGCTGCTGCGCCGATCAGAAAGGCTTACGAGGCCTCCGGACAGACTGACATACCCGAACTGGTAGTACACTTCGCCCCGCCGGACTCAAATTTAAACAAGGGGTGAATGTGGTAAACCACTTTTATCGTTCACTATCGTTACACTATGGTTATCACTGTTTATATCGTTACACTATGGTTATCACTGTTTACACTGTTGTACCACTACACAAGGTCACCTCTTGCCACGCTGTTATACCTGGGCTGACCACAGCTGACTCCGCCCATGGCTCCGCCTGCTTGCCCAGGTATAAAGGTGGTCGACTGGCTGGTATTCCTCCTTGTTGGATCCGATCACCCACGAGGGTGGGCTCTGTTATGTAGCCAATAAAAACCTATAGTTACTAACTTAACTCGTCGCTTTTCATGAACTGAATTGATAGGTATATCACTCGTCGCCAGTGTTAAGTCCGTGAATGATTGAGACACGGACTAGCAGGAGTGAAAACAAACAGATCTTTACTGGTGGAAGTCCAGAACGAAACTAAACAACAGAGGCTCTCTAGCGCCTTTTATACAGGGGTGGTCACTGCCGATACTGCAGTCTGAGACCAGTTATTCTCTTAAAGGTACATACACAACAAGAGTAAACGGGACTGGGGACTGAGAGTAACCGGGACCGGGGACTGAGAGTAACCGGGACCGGGTACTGAGAGTATCCGGGTTGGGGATTGAGAATAACCGGTGCCGGAGACTGAAAGTAACCAGGAGTGGGGACTGAGAGTAACCGGGAGTGGGGACTGAGAGTAACCGGGAGTGGGGACTGAGAGAAAGCGGGACAGGGGACTGATAGAAACCGGGGTTGGGGAGTGAGAGTAACCGGGGCCGGGGACTGAGAGTAACCGGGGTTGGGGAGTGAGAGTAACCGGGTGTGGGGACTGAGAGTAACCGGGACTGGGGACTGAGAATAAGCGGGACTGGGGACTGAGAGTAACTGGGACTCCGGACTGAGAGTAACCGGGACTGCGGACTGAGAGTAACCGGGAGTGGGGACTGAGAGTAACCGGGAGTGGGGACTGAGAGAAACCGGGAGTGGCGACTGAGAGTAACCGGGAGTGGGGACTGAGAGTAACCGGGAGTGGGGACTGAGAGTAACCGGGAGTGGGGACTGAGAGTAACCGGGAGTGGGGACTGAGAGTAACCGGGACTGGGGACTGAGAGTAACCGGGACTGGGGACTGAGAGAAACCGGGACAGGGGACTGAGAGTAACCGGGGTTGGGGAGTGAGAGGAACTGGGGCCGGGGACTGAGAGTAACCGGGACCGGGGACTGAGAGTAACCGGGACTGGGGACTGAGAGTAACCGGGAGTGGGGACTGAGAGAAACCGGGAGTGGGGACTGAGAGTAACCGGGAGTGGGGACTGAGGTTAACGGGGAGTGGGGACTGAGAGAAACTGGGACAGGGGACTGCGAGTAACCGGGGTTGGGGAGTGAGAGTAACTGGGGCCGGGGACTGAGAGTAACCGGGACCGGGAACTGAGTTTAACCGGGACTGGGACCTGAGAGCAACCGGGACTGGGGACAGAGAGTAACCGGATCGGGGACTGAGATTAACCGGGCCGGGGACTGAAAGTAACCGAGGCTAGGGACTGACAGTAACGGGGTCTGGGGACTGAGAATAACCAGGACTGGGGACTGGGAATAACCATGCCGGGGACTGAGAGAAGTCGGGACCGGGGACTGAGAGTAACCGGGACTGGGGAGTGAGAGTAACTGGGTCTCGGGACTGAGAGTAACCGGGGCTGAGGACTGAGAGTAACTGGGACTGGGGACAGAGAGTAACCGGGACTGGGGACAGAGAGTAACCGGGAATGGGGACTGAGAGTAACCGGGACTGGGGACTGAGAATAACCGGGACTGGGGGCTGAGAGTAACCGGGACTGGGGACTGAGAGTAACCGGGAGTGGGGACTGAGAGTAACTGGGAATGGGGACTGAGAGTAACCGGGAATGGGGACTGAGAGTAACCGGGAATGGGGACTGAGAGTAACCGGGACTGGGGACTGAGAATAACCGGGACTGGGGTTTGAGAATAACTGGGACTGGGGACTGAGAATAACCGGAACTGGGGATGGAGAGTAACCGGGACTAGGGACTGAGAGTAACTGGGTCAGGGACTGAGAGTAACCGGGACTGGGGACTGAGAATAACCGGAACTGGGGATGGAGAGTAACCGGGACTAGGGACTGAGAGTAACTGGGTCAGGGACTGAGAGTAACCGGGACTGGGGACTGACAGTAACCGGGACTGGAGACTGAGAGTAACCGGGGTCGGGGACTGAGAGTAACCAGACCAGGGACTGAGAGTAACCGGGGTCAGGGACTGAGAGTAACCAGACCAGGGACTGAGAGAATCCGGGACCGGGGACTGAGAGTAACCGGGTCGGGGACTTAAGAGTAACCGGGACTGGGGACTGAGAGTAACCGGGACCGGGGCCTGAGAGTAACCGGGACTGGGGACATGGAGTAACCGGGACTGGGGACTGAGAGTAACCAGGAGTGGGGACTGAGAGTAACCGGGACTGGGGATTGAGAGTAACCGGGAGTGGGGACTGAGAGTAACCGGGACTGGGGACTGAGGGAAACCGGGACAGGGGACTGAGAGTAAACGGAACGGGGGACTGAGAGTAACCGGGACTGGGGACTGAGAGTAACCGGGACTGGGGACTGAGAGTAACCGGGACTGGGGACTGAGAGTAACCGGGACTGGGGACTGAGAGAAACCGGGACCGGGGACTGCCAGTAACCGGAACTGGGGACTGAGATTAACCGGGTTGGGGACTGAGAGTAGCCAGGCCGGGGACTGAGTGTAACCGAGACCGGGGACTGAGAGTAACCGGGACTGGGGGCTGAGAATAACTGGGACTGGGGACTGAGAGTAACCGGGACTGGGGACTGAGAGTAAACGGGACTGGGGGCTGAGAATAACCGGTACTGGAGACTGAGAGTTAACGGGACTGGGGACTGAGAGTAACCGGGACTGGGGACTGAGAGTAACTGGATCGGGGACTGAGAGTAACCGGGACAGGGTACTGAGAGTTACCCGGACCGCGGACTGAGAGTAACCATGACGGGGGACTGAGAGTAACCGGGACGGGGGATTGAGAGTAACCGGGACCGGGGACTGAGAGTAACCGGGACCGGGGCCTGAGAATTACCGGGGTTGGTGACTGAGAGTAACCGGGACCGGGGACTGAGAGTAACTGGGACCGGGGACAGAGAGTAACCGGGACCGGGGACTGAGAGTAACTGGGACCGGGGACAGAGAGTAACCGGGACCGGGGACTGAGAGTAACCGGGACTAGGGACTGAGAGTAACCGGGACCAGGGCCAGAGAATAAACGGGACTCGGGACTGAGATTAACTGAGTCAGAGACTGAGAGTAACCGGGACTGGGGACTTAGAGAAACCGGGACCAGGGACTGCCAGTAACCGGAACTGGGGACTGAGAGTAACCGGGACTGGGGACTGGGAATAACCATGCCGGGGACTGAGAGAAGTCGGGACCGGGGACTGAGAGTAACCGGGACTGGGGAGTGAGAGTAACTGGGTCTCGGGACTGAGAGTAACTGGGACTGGGGACAGAGAGTAACCGGGACCGGGGACAGAGAGTAACCGGGAATGGGGACTGAGAGTAACCGGGACTGGGGACTGAGAATAACCGGGACTGGGGACTGAGAGTAACCGGGACTGGGGACTGAGAGTAACCGGGAGTGGGGACTGAGAGTAACTGGGAATGGGGACTGAGAGTAACCGGGACTGGGGACTGAGAGTAACCGGGAATGGGGACTGAGAGTAACCGGGACTGGGGACTGAGAATAACCGGGACTGGGGTTTGAGAATAACCGGGACTGGGGACTGAGAATAACCGGAACTGGGGATGGAGAGTAACCGGGACTAGGGACTGAGAGTAACTGGGTCAGGGACTGAGAGTAACCGGGACTGGGGACTGACAGTAACTGGGACTGGAGACTGAGAGTAACCGGGGTCGGGGACTGAGAGTAACCAGACCAGGGACTGAGAGTAACCGGGGTCAGGGACTGAGAGTAACCAGACCAGGGACTGAGAGAATCCGGGACCGGGGACTGAGAGTAACCGGGACCGGGGCCTGAGAGTAACCGGGACTGGGGACATGGAGTAACCGGGACCGGGGCCTGAGAGTTACCGGGACCGGGGACTGAGAGTTACCGGGACCGGGGACTGAGAGTAACCGGGACTGGGGACTGAGAGTAACCGGGACTGGGGACTGAGAGTAACCGGGACCGGGGACTGAGAGTAACCGGGACTGGGGACTGAGAGTAACTGGGAGTGGGGACTGAGAGAAACCGGGAGTGGGGACTGAGAGTAACCGGGAGTGGGGACTGAGGTTAACGGGAGTGGGGACTGAGGTTAACGGGGAGTGGGGACTGAGAGAAACTGGGACAGGGGACTGCGAGTAACCGGGGTTGGGGAGTGAGAGTAACTGGGGCCGGGGACTGAGAGCAACCGGGACCGGGGACTGAGTTTAACCGGGACTGGGACCTGAGAGCAATCGGGACTGGGGACAGAGAGTAACTGGATCGGGGACTGAGATTAACCGGGCCGGGGACTGAAAGTAACCGAGACTAGGGACTGACAGTAACGGGGTCTGGGGACTGAGAATAACCAGGACTGGGGACTGGGAATAACCATGCCGGGGACTGAGAGAAGTCGGGACCGGGGACTGAGAGTAACCGGGACTGGGGAGTGAGAGTAACTGGGTCTCGGGACTGAGAGTAACTGGGACTGGGGACAGAGAGTAACCGGGACCGGGGACAGAGAGTAACCGGGAATGGGGACTGAGAGTAACCGGGACTGGGGACTGAGAATAACCGGGACTGGGGACTGAGAGTAACCGGGACTGGGGACTGAGAGTAACCGGGAGTGGGGACTGAGAGTAACTGGGAATGGGGACTGAGAGTAACCGGGACTGGGGACTGAGAGTAACCGGGAATGGGGACTGAGAGTAACCGGGACTGGGGACTGAGAATAACCGGGACTGGGGTTTGAGAATAACCGGGACTGGGGACTGAGAATAACCGGAACTGGGGATGGAGAGTAACCGGGACTAGGGACTGAGAGTAACTGGGTCAGGGACTGAGAGTAACCGGGACTGGGGACTGACAGTAACTGGGACTGGAGACTGAGAGTAACCGGGGTCGGGGACTGAGAGTAACCAGACCAGGGACTGAGAGTAACCGGGGTCAGGGACTGAGAGTAACCAGACCAGGGACTGAGAGAATCCGGGACCGGGGACTGAGAGTAACCGGGACCGGGGCCTGAGAGTAACCGGGACTGGGGACTGAGAGTAACCGGGACTGGGGACTGAGAGTAACCGGGACTGGGGACTGAGAGTAACCGGGACCGGGTCTGAGAGTAACCGGGACTGGGGACTGAGAGAAACCGGGCCAGGGACTGAGAGTAACCGGGACTGGGGACTGAGAGAAACCGGGACTGGGGACTGAGAGTAGCCGGGTCCGGGACTGAGAGTAACCGGGTCGGGGACTGAGAGTAACCGGGCCCGGGACTGAGAGTAACCGGAACTGGGGACTGAGAGTAACCGGGTCGGGGACTGAGAGTAACCGAGACTGGGGACTGAGAGTAAACGGGACTGGGGACTGAGAATAACCGGGACTGGGGACTGAGAATAACCGGGATTGGGACTGAGAGTAACTGGGACCGGGACTGAGAATAACCGGTGCCGGAGACTGAGAGTAACCGGGACTGGGGACTGAGAGTAACCGGGATGAGAACTGAGAGTAACCGGGGTCGGGGACTGAGAGTAACCGGGCCCGGGGACTGAGAGTAACCAGGACTGGGGACTGTGAGTAACCGGGATCGGAGACTGAGGGTAACCGGGTCGGCGACTGAGAGTAACCGGGACGGTGGACTGAGAGTAACCGGGTCCGGGGTCTGAGAATAACCGGTGTCAGGGACTGAGAGTTACCGGGACAGGGGACTGAGCGTAATCGGGACTGGGGACTGAGAGTAACCGGGACTGGGGACTGAGAGTAACCGGACCGGGGACTGAGAATAACAGTGACTGGGGACTGAGAGTAACCGGGACTGGGGACTGAGCGTAATCGGGACTGGGGACTGAGAGAATCCGGGACCGGGGACTGAGAGTAACCGGACCGGGGACTGAGAATAACCGTGACTGGGGACTGAGAGTAACCGGGACCGGGGACTGAGAATAACCGTGACTGGGGACTGAGAGTAATCGGGACTGGGGACTGAGAGTAACCGGGGTCGGGGACTGAGAGTAACCGGGTCAGGGACTGAGAGTAACCGGAACTGGGGACTGAGAGTAACCGGAACTGGGGACTGAGAGTAACCGGGACCGGGGACTGAGAGTAACCGGGACTGGGGACTGAGAGAAACTGGGACCGGGGACTGCCAGTAACCAGATCTGGGGACTGAGCGTAACCGGGACTGGGGACTGAGAGTAACCGGGACTGGGGACTGAGAGTAACCGGGACTGGGGACTGAGAGAAACCGGGACCGGGGACTGAGAGTAACCGGGACTGGGGACTGAGAGTAACCGGGACCGGGACTGAGAGTAAACGGAACGGGGGACTGAGAGTAACCGGGACTGGGGACTGAGAGTAACCGGGACTGGGGACTGAGAGTAACCGGGACTGGGGACTGAGAGAAACCGGGACCGGGGACTGCCAGTAACCGGAACTGGGGACTGAGATTAACCGGGTTGGGGACTGAGAGTAGCCAGGCCGGGGACTGAGTGTAACCGAGACCGGGGACTGAGAGTAACCGGGACTGGGGGCTGAGAATAACTGGGACTGGGGACTGAGAGTAACCGGGACTGGGGACTGAGAGTAAACGGGACTGGGGGCTGAGAATAACCGGTACTGGAGACTGAGAGTTAACGGGACTGGGGACTGAGAGTAACCGGGACTGGGGACTGAGAGTAACTGGATCGGGGACTGAGAGTAACCGGGACAGGGTACTGAGAGTTACCCGGACCGCGGACTGAGAGTAACCATGACGGGGGACTGAGAGTAACCGGGACGGGGGATTGAGAGTAACCGGGACCGGGGACTGAGAGTAACCGGGACCGGGGCCTGAGAATTACCGGGGTTGGTGACTGAGAGTAACCGGGACCGGGGACTGAGAGTAACTGGGACCGGGGACAGAGAGTAACCGGGACCGGGGACTGAGAGTAACTGGGACCGGGGACAGAGAGTAACCGGGACCGGGGACTGAGAGTAACCGGGACTAGGGACTGAGAGTAACCGGGACCAGGGCCAGAGAATAAACGGGACTCGGGACTGAGATTAACTGAGTCAGAGACTGAGAGTAACCGGGACTGGGGACTTAGAGAAACCGGGACCAGGGACTGCCAGTAACCGGAACTGGGGACTGAGAGTAACCGGGTCATGGACTGAGAGTAACCGAGACCGGGGACAGAGTGTAACCGGGACCGGGGACTGAGAGTAACTGGGACTGGGGACTGAGTGTAACCGGGACAGGGGACTGAGAATAACCGGGACTGGTGACTGAGAGAAACCAGGCCGGGGACTGAGAGCAAGCGGGACAGCGAACTGAGAGTTACCGGGTCGTGGACTGAGAGTAACCGGGAACAGGGACTGAGAGTAACCGGGTCGGGGACCGAGAATATCCGGCGCCGGGGACTGAGAGTAACCGGGACTGGGGACTGAGAGTAACCGGGATCGGAGACTGACAGTAACCGGGACTGGGGACTGAGAGTAACCGGGGTCGGGGACTGAGAGTAACTGGGACTGGGGAATGAGAGAAACCGGGACTGGGGACTGAGAGTAACTGGGACTGGGGACAGAGAGAAACCGGGACCGGGGACTGCCAGTAACCGGAACTGGGGACTGAGAGTAACCGGGACTGGGGACTGAGAGTAACTGGGACTGGGGAATGAGAGAAACCGGGACCGGGGACTGCCAGTGACCGGGACTGGGGCCAGAGAATAACCGGGACGGGGACTGAGAGTAACCGGGACTTGGAACTGAGATTAACCAGGCTGGGGACTGAGAATAACCGGGACTGGGGACTGAGAATAACTGGGACTGGACACTGAGAGTAACCGGGACTGGGGACTGAGAGTAACCGGGACTGGGAACTGAGAATAACCGGGACTGGGGGCTGAGAATAACCGGGACTGGGGACTGAGAATAACCGGAACTGGACACTGAGATTAACCGGAACTGGGGACGGAGAGTGACCGGGACTGGGGTCTGAGAGTAACCGGGACAGGGGACTGAGAGTTACCGGACCGCGGACTGAGAGTAACCGGGACTGAGAGTAACTATGACGGTGGACTGAGAGTAACCGTGATCGGAAGCTGAGAGTAACCAACACTGGGGACTGAGAGTTACCTGGACCGCGGACTGAGAGTTACCGGGGCCGCGGACTGTGAGTAACCGGGACCGGGAACTGAGAGTAACCGGGAGTGGGGCTGAGAGAAACCAGGACAGGGGACTGAGAGTAACCGGGGTTGGGGAGTGAGAGTAACCGGGGCCGGGGACTGAGAGTAACAGGGGTTGGGGAGTGAGAGTAACCGGGAGTGGGGACTGAGAGTAACCGGGACTGGGGACTGAGAGAAACCGCGAGTGGGGACTGAGAGTAACCAGGAGTGGGGACTGAGAGTAACCGGGAGTGGGGACTGAGAGAAACCGGGACAGGGGACTGAGAGTAACCAGGAGTGGGGACTGAGAGTAACCGGGAGTGGGGACTGAGAGTAACCGGGAGTGGGGACTGAGAGAATCCGGGACAGGGGACTGAGAGTAACCAGGAGTGGGGACTGAGAGTAACCGGGAGTGGGGACTGAGAGAAACCGGGACAGGGGACTGAGAGGAACCGGGGTTGGGGACTGAGAGTAACCGGGACCGGGGACTGAGTTTAACCGGGACTGGGACTGAGAATAACCGGGACTGGGGACTGAGAGTAACCGGGACTGGGGACTGATAGCAATGGGAACTGGGGACTGAGAGTAACCGGGACTGGGGACTGATAGCAACCGGGACTGGGGACTGAGAGTAACCGGGACTGGGGGCTGAGAGTAACCGGGACAGGGGACTGAGAGTTACCAGGACCGCGGACTGAGAGTAACCAGGACTGAGAGTAACTATGACGGTGGACTGAGAGTAACCGTGATCGGAAACTGAGAGTAACCAACACTGGGGACTGAGAGTAACCGGGACCGGGAACTGAGAGTAACCGGGAGTGGGGCTGAGAGAAACCGGGACAGGGGACTGAGAGTAACTGGGGTTGGGGAGTGAGAGTAACCGGACCGGGGACTGAGAATAACTGTGACTGGGGACTGAGAGTAACCGGGACTGGGGACTGAGCGTAATCGGGACTGGGGACTGAGAGAATCCGGGACCGGGGACTGAGAGTAACCGGACCGGGGACTGAGAATAACCGTGACTGGGGACTGAGAGTAACCGGGACCGGGGACTGAGAGTAACCGGACCGGGGACTGAGAATAACCGTGACTGGGGACTGAGAGTAATCGGGACTGGGGACTGAGAGTAACCGGGGTCGGGGACTGAGAGTAACTGGGTCAGGGACTGAGAGTAACCGGAACTGGGGACTGAGAGTAACCGGGACCGGGGACTGAGAGTAACCGGGACTGGGGACTGAGAGAAACTGGGACCGGGGACTGCCAGTAACCAGATCTGGGGACTGAGCGTAACCGGGACTGGGGACTGAGAGTAACCGGGACTGGGGACTGAGAGTAACCGGGACTGGGGACTGAGAGAAACCGGGACCGGGGACTGAGAGTAACCGGGACTGGGGACTGAGAGTAACCGGGACCGGGACTGAGAGTAAACGGAACGGGGGACTGAGAGTAACCGGGACTGGTGACTGAGAGAAACCAGGCCGGGGACTGAGAGCAAGCGGGACAGCGAACTGAGAGTTACCGGGTCGTGGACTGAGAGTAACCGGGAACAGGGACTGAGAGTAACCGGGTCGGGGACCGAGAATATCCAGCGCCGGGGACTGAGAGTAACCGGGACTGGGGACTGAGAGTAACCGGGATCGGAGACTGAGAGTAACCGGGATCGGAGACTGACAGTAACCGGGATCGGAGACTGACAGTAACCGGGACTGGGGACTGAGAGTAACCGGGGTCGGGGACTGAGAGTAACTGGGACTGGGGAATGAGAGAAACCGGGACTGGGGACTGAGAGTAACTGGGACTGGGGACAGAGAGAAACCGGGACCGGGGACTGCCAGTAACCGGAACTGGGGACTGAGAGTAACCGGGACTGGGGACTGAGAGTAACTGGGACTGGGGAATGAGAGAAACCGGGACCGGGGACTGCCAGTGACCGGGACTGGGGCCAGAGAATAACCGGGACGGGGACTGAGAGTAACCGGGACTTGGAACTGAGATTAACCAGGCTGGGGACTGAGAATAACCGGGACTGGGGACTGAGAATAACTGGGACTGGACACTGAGAGTAACCGGGACTGGGGACTGAGAGTAACCGGGACTGGGAACTGAGAATAACCGGGACTGGGGACTGAGAATAACCGGGACTGGGGACTGAGAATAACCGGAACTGGACACTGAGATTAACCGGAACTGGGGACGGAGAGTGACCGGGACTGGGGACTGAGAGTAACCGGGACTGGGGTCTGAGAGTAACCGGGACAGGGGACTGAGAGTTACCGGACCGCGGACTGAGAGTAACTGGGACTGAGAGTAACTATGACGGTGGACTGAGAGTAACCGTGATCGGAAACTGAGAGTAACCAACACTGGGGCCTGAGAGTTACCTGGACCGCGGACTGAGAGTTACCGGGACCGGGAACTGAGAGTAACCGGGAGTGGGGCTGAGAGAAACCGGGACAGGGGACTGAGAGTAACCGGGGTTGGGGAGTGAGAGTAACCGGGGCCGGGGACTGAGAGTAACCGGGGTTGGGGAGTGAGAGTAACCGGGAGTCGGGACTGAGAGTAACCGGGACTGGGGACTGAGAGAAACCGCGAGTGGGGACTGAGAGTAACCAGGAGTGGGGACTGAGAGTAACCGGGAGTGGGGACTGAGAGAATCCGGGACAGGGGACTGAGAGTAACCAGGAGTGGGGACTGAGAGTAACCGGGAGTGGGGACTGAGAGAAACCGGGACAGGGGACTGAGAGGAACCGGGGTTGGGGAGTGAGAGTAACCGGGGCCGGGGACTGAGAGTAACCGGGACCGGGGACTGAGTTGAACCGGGACTGGGACTGAGAATAACCGGGACTGGGGACTGAGAGTAACCGAGACTGGGGACTGATAGCAACGGGGACTGGGGACTGAGAGTAACCGGGACTGGGGACTGATAGCAACCGGGACTGGGGACTGAGAGTAACCGGGACTGGGGGCTGAGAGTAACCGGGACAGGGGACTGAGAGTTACCGGGACCGCGGACTGAGAGTAACCAGGACTGAGAGTAACTATGACGGTGGACTGAGAGTAACCGTGATCGGAAACTGAGAGTAACCAACACTGGGGACTGAGAGTAACTGGGACTGGGGACTGAGAGTAACCGGGACGATGGACAGAGAGCAACTGGGCCGGTGACTGAGAGTAACCGGGTCGTGGACTGAGAGTAACCGGGAACAGGGACTGAGAGTAACCGGGTCGGGGACCGAGAATATCCGGCGCCGGGGACTGAGAGTAACCGGGACTGGGGACTGAGAGTAACCGGGATCGGAGACTGACAGTAACCGGGACTGGGGACTGAGAGTAACCGGGGTCGGGGACTGAGAGTAACTGGGACTGGGGAATGAGAGAAACCGGGACTGGGGACTGAGAGTAACTGGGACTGGGGACAGAGAGAAACCGGGACCGGGGACTGCCAGTAACCGGAACTGGGGACTGAGAGTAACCGGGACTGGGGACTGAGAGTAACTGGGACTGGGGAATGAGAGAAACCGGGACCGGGGACTGCCAGTGACCGGGACTGGGGCCAGAGAATAACCGGGACGGGGACTGAGAGTAACCGGGACTTGGAACTGAGATTAACCAGGCTGGGGACTGAGAATAACCGGGACTGGGGACTGAGAATAACTGGGACTGGACACTGAGAGTAACCGGGACTGGGGACTGAGAGTAACCGGGACTGGGAACTGAGAATAACCGGGACTGGGGGCTGAGAATAACCGGGACTGGGGACTGAGAATAACCGGAACTGGACACTGAGATTAACCGGAACTGGGGACGGAGAGTGACCGGGACTGGGGTCTGAGAGTAACCGGGACAGGGGACTGAGAGTTACCGGACCGCGGACTGAGAGTAACCGGGACTGAGAGTAACTATGACGGTGGACTGAGAGTAACCGTGATCGGAAGCTGAGAGTAACCAACACTGGGGACTGAGAGTTACCTGGACCGCGGACTGAGAGTTACCGGGGCCGCGGACTGTGAGTAACCGGGACCGGGAACTGAGAGTAACCGGGAGTGGGGCTGAGAGAAACCAGGACAGGGGACTGAGAGTAACCGGGGTTGGGGAGTGAGAGTAACCGGGGCCGGGGACTGAGAGTAACAGGGGTTGGGGAGTGAGAGTAACCGGGAGTGGGGACTGAGAGTAACCGGGACTGGGGACTGAGAGAAACCGCGAGTGGGGACTGAGAGTAACCAGGAGTGGGGACTGAGAGTAACCGGGAGTGGGGACTGAGAGAAACCGGGACAGGGGACTGAGAGTAACCAGGAGTGGGGACTGAGAGTAACCGGGAGTGGGGACTGAGAGTAACCGGGAGTGGGGACTGAGAGAATCCGGGACAGGGGACTGAGAGTAACCAGGAGTGGGGACTGAGAGTAACCGGGAGTGGGGACTGAGAGAAACCGGGACAGGGGACTGAGAGGAACCGGGGTTGGGGACTGAGAGTAACCGGGACCGGGGACTGAGTTTAACCGGGACTGGGACTGAGAATAACCGGGACTGGGGACTGAGAGTAACCGGGACTGGGGACTGATAGCAATGGGAACTGGGGACTGAGAGTAACCGGGACTGGGGACTGATAGCAACCGGGACTGGGGACTGAGAGTAACCGGGACTGGGGGCTGAGAGTAACCGGGACAGGGGACTGAGAGTTACCAGGACCGCGGACTGAGAGTAACCAGGACTGAGAGTAACTATGACGGTGGACTGAGAGTAACCGTGATCGGAAACTGAGAGTAACCAACACTGGGGACTGAGAGTAACCGGGACCGGGAACTGAGAGTAACCGGGAGTGGGGCTGAGAGAAACCGGGACAGGGGACTGAGAGTAACTGGGGTTGGGGAGTGAGAGTAACCGGACCGGGGACTGAGAATAACTGTGACTGGGGACTGAGAGTAACCGGGACTGGGGACTGAGCGTAATCGGGACTGGGGACTGAGAGAATCCGGGACCGGGGACTGAGAGTAACCGGACCGGGGACTGAGAATAACCGTGACTGGGGACTGAGAGTAACCGGGACCGGGGACTGAGAGTAACCGGACCGGGGACTGAGAATAACCGTGACTGGGGACTGAGAGTAATCGGGACTGGGGACTGAGAGTAACCGGGGTCGGGGACTGAGAGTAACTGGGTCAGGGACTGAGAGTAACCGGAACTGGGGACTGAGAGTAACCGGGACCGGGGACTGAGAGTAACCGGGACTGGGGACTGAGAGAAACTGGGACCGGGGACTGCCAGTAACCAGATCTGGGGACTGAGCGTAACCGGGACTGGGGACTGAGAGTAACCGGGACTGGGGACTGAGAGTAACCGGGACTGGGGACTGAGAGAAACCGGGACCGGGGACTGAGAGTAACCGGGACTGGGGACTGAGAGTAACCGGGACCGGGACTGAGAGTAAACGGAACGGGGGACTGAGAGTAACCGGGACTGGTGACTGAGAGAAACCAGGCCGGGGACTGAGAGCAAGCGGGACAGCGAACTGAGAGTTACCGGGTCGTGGACTGAGAGTAACCGGGAACAGGGACTGAGAGTAACCGGGTCGGGGACCGAGAATATCCAGCGCCGGGGACTGAGAGTAACCGGGACTGGGGACTGAGAGTAACCGGGATCGGAGACTGAGAGTAACCGGGATCGGAGACTGACAGTAACCGGGATCGGAGACTGACAGTAACCGGGACTGGGGACTGAGAGTAACCGGGGTCGGGGACTGAGAGTAACTGGGACTGGGGAATGAGAGAAACCGGGACTGGGGACTGAGAGTAACTGGGACTGGGGACAGAGAGAAACCGGGACCGGGGACTGCCAGTAACCGGAACTGGGGACTGAGAGTAACCGGGACTGGGGACTGAGAGTAACTGGGACTGGGGAATGAGAGAAACCGGGACCGGGGACTGCCAGTGACCGGGACTGGGGCCAGAGAATAACCGGGACGGGGACTGAGAGTAACCGGGACTTGGAACTGAGATTAACCAGGCTGGGGACTGAGAATAACCGGGACTGGGGACTGAGAATAACTGGGACTGGACACTGAGAGTAACCGGGACTGGGGACTGAGAGTAACCGGGACTGGGAACTGAGAATAACCGGGACTGGGGACTGAGAATAACCGGGACTGGGGACTGAGAATAACCGGAACTGGACACTGAGATTAACCGGAACTGGGGACGGAGAGTGACCGGGACTGGGGACTGAGAGTAACCGGGACTGGGGTCTGAGAGTAACCGGGACAGGGGACTGAGAGTTACCGGACCGCGGACTGAGAGTAACTGGGACTGAGAGTAACTATGACGGTGGACTGAGAGTAACCGTGATCGGAAACTGAGAGTAACCAACACTGGGGCCTGAGAGTTACCTGGACCGCGGACTGAGAGTTACCGGGACCGGGAACTGAGAGTAACCGGGAGTGGGGCTGAGAGAAACCGGGACAGGGGACTGAGAGTAACCGGGGTTGGGGAGTGAGAGTAACCGGGGCCGGGGACTGAGAGTAACCGGGGTTGGGGAGTGAGAGTAACCGGGAGTCGGGACTGAGAGTAACCGGGACTGGGGACTGAGAGAAACCGCGAGTGGGGACTGAGAGTAACCAGGAGTGGGGACTGAGAGTAACCGGGAGTGGGGACTGAGAGAATCCGGGACAGGGGACTGAGAGTAACCAGGAGTGGGGACTGAGAGTAACCGGGAGTGGGGACTGAGAGAAACCGGGACAGGGGACTGAGAGGAACCGGGGTTGGGGAGTGAGAGTAACCGGGGCCGGGGACTGAGAGTAACCGGGACCGGGGACTGAGTTGAACCGGGACTGGGACTGAGAATAACCGGGACTGGGGACTGAGAGTAACCGAGACTGGGGACTGATAGCAACGGGGACTGGGGACTGAGAGTAACCGGGACTGGGGACTGATAGCAACCGGGACTGGGGACTGAGAGTAACCGGGACTGGGGGCTGAGAGTAACCGGGACAGGGGACTGAGAGTTACCGGGACCGCGGACTGAGAGTAACCAGGACTGAGAGTAACTATGACGGTGGACTGAGAGTAACCGTGATCGGAAACTGAGAGTAACCAACACTGGGGACTGAGAGTAACTGGGACTGGGGACTGAGAGTAACCGGGACGATGGACAGAGAGCAACTGGGCCGGTGACTGAGAGTAACCGGGACGGGGGACGGAGAGTAACTGGGCCGGGGACTGAGAGTAACCGGGATCGGGGACTGAGAGTAGCCGGGACTGGGGATGAGAGTAACCGGGACTGGGGACTGAGAGTAGCCGGGACTGGGGACTGAGAGTAACTGGGACTGGGGACTGAGAGTAACCGGGACGGGGGACAGAGAGAAACTGGGACCGGGGACTGAGAGTAACCGAGACTGGGGACTGAGAGTAACTTGGGCCTGGGACTGAGAATAACGGGGACTGGAGACTGAGAGTAACCGGGACTGTGGACTGAGAGTAACCGGGACTGGGGACTGAGAATAACCGGGACTGGTAACTGAGACTAACTCGGCCGGGGACTGAGAGTAACCGGGACCGGGGACTGCGAGTAACCGGGGCTGGGAACTGAGAGTAACCGGGACCGGAGGCTGAGAGTAACCGGGACTCGGGACTGAGAGTAACCGGGACGGGGGACTGCGAGTAAACGGGACTGGGGACTGAGAGTAACCGGGACCGGAGTCTGAGAGAAACCGGGACTCGGGACTGAGAGTAACCGGGACAGGGGACTGAGAGTAACTGGGCCGGGGACTGAGAGAAACCAGAACTGGGGACTGAGAGTAACTGGGACTGGGGACTGAGAATAACTGGGACTGGGGACTGAGAGTAATTGGGCCGGGGACTGAGAGAAACCGGGACTGGGGACTGAGAGTAACCGGGTTGTGGACTGAGAGTAACCGGGTCATGGACTGAGAGTAACCGGGGTCAGGGACTGAGAGTAGCCGGGACAAGGACGGAGAGTAACCGGGACTGGGGACTGAGAGTAACTGGGCCAGGGACTGAGAGTAACCAGGACTGGGGACTGAGAGTAACCGGGACTGGGGACTGAGAGTAACCGGGACCGAGGACTGAGAATAACCGGGACCGGGGACTGAGAGAAACTGGGACCGGGAACTGAGATTAACCGATGTCGGCGACTGAGAGAAACCACGACCGGGAACTGAGAGTAACCGGGACTGGGACTGAGAGTAACCGGGACTGGGAACTGAGAGTAACCGGGACTGGGGACGGAGAGTAACCGGGGTAGGGGACTGAGAGTAACCGGGGCTGGGGACTGAGAATAACTGGGACTGGGAACGGAGAGTAAGCGGGACCAGGGACTGAGAGTAACCGGGGCTGGGGACTGGGAGTAACCGAGACTGGTAACTGAGACTAACTCGGCCCGGGACTGAGAGTAACCGGGACCGGGGACTGAGAGTAACCGGGGCTGGGAACTGAGAGTAACCGGGATTGGGGACTGAGATTAACCGGGATCGGAGACTGAGAGTAACCGAGATTGGGGACTGAGAGTAACCGGGACGGAGACTGAGAATATCCGGCGCCGGGGACTGAGAGTAACCGGGGTCGGGGACTGAGAGTAACCGGGACTGGGGACTGAGAGTAACAGGGAGTGGGGACCGAGAGAAACCGGGCTGGTGACTGAGAGTAACCGGGACTGGGGACTGAGAGAAACCGGGACTGGGGACTGAGAGTAACCGGGGCTGGGGACTGAGAATAACCGGGACCGGAGACTGAGAGTAACCGGGACTGGGGACTGAGAGTAACCGGGACTGGGGACTGAGAGTAACTGGGCCGGGGACTGAGAGTAACTGGGACTGGGGACTGAGAGTAACCGGGACGGGGGACAGAGAGAAACTGGGACCGGGGACTGAGAGTAACCGAGACTGGGGACTGAGAGTAACTTGGGCCTGGGACTGAGAATAACGGGGACTGGAGACTGAGAGTAACCGGGACTGTGGACTGAGAGTAACCGGGACTGGGGACTGAGAGAAACCGGGCCGGCGACTGAGAGTAACCGGGACTGGGGAGTGAGAGAAACCGGGACGGGGGACCGAGAGTAACTGGGCCGGGGACTGAGAATAACCGGGACTGGAGACTGAGAGTAACTGGGACCGGGGACTGAGAATAACCGGGACTGGGGACTGAGAGAAACCGGGACGGGGGACTGAGAGTAACCGGGACTGGGGACTGAGAGTAACCAGGACTGGGGACTGAGAGTAACCAGGACGGGATGCTGAGAGTAACCGGGACTGGGGACTGAGAGTAACCGGGACCGGAGACTGAGAGTA
Source organism: Somniosus microcephalus (assembly GCF_052327205.1). NCBI lineage: Eukaryota > Metazoa > Chordata > Chondrichthyes > Squaliformes > Somniosidae > Somniosus > Somniosus microcephalus. The sequence goes on along the minus strand of NC_141001.1, from coordinate 8,208,890 downwards.
ACCGGGACTGGGGACTGAGAGTAACTGGGACCGGGGACTGAGAGTAACCGGGACGGGGGACTGAGAGTAACCGAGACTGCAGACTGACAGTAACCGGGACGGGACGCTGAGAGTAACCGGGACCGGAGACTGAGAGTAACCGGGCCGGGGACTGAGAGTAACCGCGGCCAGGGACTGAGAGTAACCGGGGTCGGGGACTGAGAGTAACCGGGATTGGGGACTGAGAGTAATCGGGACGGAGACTGAGAATATCCGGTGCCGGGGACTGAGAGTAACTGGGACTGGGGACTGAGAGTAACCGGGGTCGGGGACTGAGAGTAACCGGGACTGGGGACTGAGAGTAACCGGGACTGGGGACTGAGAGTAACCGGGAGTGGGGACTGAGAGAAACCGGGCCGGCGACTGAGAGTAACCGGGACTGAGGACTGAGAGAAACCGGGACTGGGGACTGAGAGTAACCAGGACTGGGGACTGAGAATAACCGGGACCAGAGACTGAGAGTAACCAGGACTGGGGACTGAGAGTAACTGGGCTGGGGACTGAGAGTAACTGGGCCGGGGACTGAGAGTAACTGGGACTGGGGACTGAGAGTAACTGGGACTGGGGACTGAGAGTAACCGGGACGGGGGACAGAGAGTAACTGGGCCGGGGACTGAGAGTAACCGGGACGGGGGACGGAGAGTAACTGGGCCGGGGACTGAGAGTAACCGGGACAGGGGACTGAGAGTAACTGGGCCGGAGACTGAGAGTACCCGGGTCTGTGGACTGAGAGTAACCGGGACTGGGGACTGAGAATAACCGGGACTGGTAACTGAGACTAACTCGGCCGGGGACTGAGAGTAACCGGGACCGGGGACTGAGAGTAACCGGGACTGGGAACTGAGAGTAACCGGGACCGGAGGCTGAGAGTAACCGGGACTCGGGACTGAGAGTAACCGGGACGGGGGACTGAGAGTAACCGGGACTGCGGCCTGAGAGTAACCGGGACCGGAGACTGAGAGTAACCGGAACGGGGGACTGAGAGTAACCGGGACTGGGGACTGAGAGTAACCGGGACCGGAGGCTGAGAGTAACCGCGACTGGGGACTGAGAGTAACCGGGTCCAGAGGCTGAGAGTAACCGGGACTCGGGACTGAGAGTAACCGGGACTGCGGACTGAGAGAAACCGGGCCGGGAACTGAGTGTAAACGGGACTGGGGACTGAGAGTAACTGGGCCGGGGACTGAGAGAAACCGGGACTGGGGACTGAGAGTAACTGGGACTGGGGACTGAGAGTAACCGGGACTGGGGACTGAGAGTAACTGGGACTGGGGACTGAGAGTAACCGGGACTGGGGACTGAGAGTAACTGGGCCAAGGACTGAGAGAAACCGGGACTGGGGACTGAGAGTAACCAGGTTCTGGACTGAGAGTAACCGGGGTCATGGACTGAGAGTAACCGGGACTGGATACTGAGAGTAACCGCGTCATGGACTGAGAGTAACTGGGCCAGGTACTGAGAGTAACCGGAACTGGGGACTGAGAGTAACCGGGACTGGGGTCTGAGAGTAACTGGGACCGGGAACTGAGATTATCCGGTGTCGGCGACTGAGAGAAACCACGACCGGGAACTGAGAGTAACCGGGACTGGGACTGAGAGTAACTGGGACTGGGACTGAGAGTAAGTGAGCTGGGGACTGAGAGTAACTGGGCCGGGGGCTGAGAGTAGCCGGGACTGGGAACTGAGAGTAACCGGGACTGGGGACGGAGAGTAACCAGGGTAGGGGACTGAGAGTAACCGGGGCTGGGGACTGAGAATAACTGGGACTGGGAACGGAGAGTAAGCGGGACCAGGGACTGAGAGTAACCGGGGCTGGGGACTGGGAGTAACCGAGACTGGTAACTGAGACTAACTCGGCCCGGGACTGAGAGTAACCGGGACCGGGGACTGAGAGTAACCGGGGCTGGGAACTGAGAGTAACCGGGATTGGGGACTGAGATTAACCGGGATCGGAGACTGAGAGTAACCGAGATTGGGGACTGAGAGTAACCGGGACGGAGACTGAGAATATCCGGCGCCGGGGACTGAGAGTAACCGGGGTCGGGGACTGAGAGTAACCGGGACTGGGGACTGAGAGTAACCGGGACTGGGGACTGAGAGTAACAGGGAGTGGGGACCGAGAGAAACCGGGCTGGTGACTGAGAGTAACCGGGACTGGGGACTGAGAGAAACCGGGACTGGGGACTGAGAGTAACTGGGGCTGGGGACTGAGAATAACCGGGACCGGAGACTGAGAGTAACCGGGACTGGGGACTGAGAGTAACTGGGCTGGGGACTGAGAATAACTGGGCCGGGGACTGAGAGTAACCGGGACTGGGGACTGAGAGTAACTGGGCCGGGGACTGAGAGTAACTGGGACTGGGGACTGAGAGTAACTGGGACTGGGGACTGAGAGTAACCGGGACGATGGACAGAGAGCAACTGGGCCGGTGACTGAGAGTAACCGGGACGGGGGACGGAGAGTAACTGGGCCGGGGACTGAGAGTAACCGGGATCGGGGACTGAGAGTAGCCGGGACTGGGGATGAGAGTAACCGGGACTGGGGACTGAGAGTAGCCGGGACTGGGGACTGAGAGTAACTGGGACTGGGGACTGAGAGTAACCGGGACGGGGGACAGAGAGAAACTGGGACCGGGGACTGAGAGTAACCGAGACTGGGGACTGAGAGTAACTTGGGCCTGGGACTGAGAATAACGGGGACTGGAGACTGAGAGTAACCGGGACTGTGGACTGAGAGTAACCGGGACTGGGGACTGAGAATAACCGGGACTGGTAACTGAGACTAACTCGGCCGGGGACTGAGAGTAACCGGGACCGGGGGCTGCGAGTAACCGGGGCTGGGAACTGAGAGTAACCGGGACCGGAGGCTGAGAGTAACCGGGACTCGGGACTGAGAGTAACCGGGACGGGGGACTGCGAGTAAACGGGACTGGGGACTGAGAGTAACCGGGACTCGGGACTGAGAGTAACCGGGACAGGGGACTGAGAGTAACTGGGCCGGGGACTGAGAGAAACCAGAACTGGGGACTGAGAGTAACTGGGACTGGGGACTGAGAATAACTGGGACTGGGGACTGAGAGTAATTGGGCCGGGGACTGAGAGAAACCGGGACTGGGGACTGAGAGTAACCGGGTTGTGGACTGAGAGTAACCGGGTCATGGACTGAGAGTAACCGGGGTCAGGGACTGAGAGTAGCCGGGACAAGGACGGAGAGTAACCGGGACTGGGGACTGAGAGTAACTGGGCCAGGGACTGAGAGTAACCAGGACTGGGGACTGAGAGTAACCGGGACTGGGGACTGAGAGTAACCGGGACCGAGGACTGAGAATAACCGGGACCGGGGACTGAGAGAAACTGGGACCGGGAACTGAGATTAACCGATGTCGGCGACTGAGAGAAACCACGACCGGGAACTGAGAGTAACCGGGACTGGGACTGAGAGTAACCGGGACTGGGAACTGAGAGTAACCGGGACTGGGGACGGAGAGTAACCGGGGTAGGGGACTGAGAGTAACCGGGGCTGGGGACTGAGAATAACTGGGACTGGGAACGGAGAGTAAGCGGGACCAGGGACTGAGAGTAACCGGGGCTGGGGACTGGGAGTAACCGAGACTGGTAACTGAGACTAACTCGGCCCGGGACTGAGAGTAACCGGGACCGGGGACTGAGAGTAACCGGGGCTGGGAACTGAGAGTAACCGGGATTGGGGACTGAGATTAACCGGGATCGGAGACTGAGAGTAACCGAGATTGGGGACTGAGAGTAACCGGGACGGAGACTGAGAATATCCGGCGCCGGGGACTGAGAGTAACCGGGGTCGGGGACTGAGAGTAACCGGGACTGGGGACTGAGAGTAACAGGGAGTGGGGACCGAGAGAAACCGGGCTGGTGACTGAGAGTAACCGGGACTGGGGACTGAGAGAAACCGGGACTGGGGACTGAGAGTAACCGGGGCTGGGGACTGAGAATAACCGGGACCGGAGACTGAGAGTAACCGGGACTGGGGACTGAGAGTAACCGGGACTGGGGACTGAGAGTAACTGGGCCGGGGACTGAGAGTAACTGGGACTGGGGACTGAGAGTAACTGGGACTGGGGACTGAGAGTAACCGGGACGATGGACAGAGAGCAACTGGGCCGGTGACTGAGAGTAACCGGGACGGGGGACGGAGAGTAACTGGGCCGGGGACTGAGAGTAACCGGGATCGGGGACTGAGAGTAGCCGGGACTGGGGATGAGAGTAACCGGGACTGGGGACTGAGAGTAGCCGGGACTGGGGACTGAGAGTAACTGGGACTGGGGACTGAGAGTAACCGGGACGGGGGACAGAGAGAAACTGGGACCGGGGACTGAGAGTAACCGAGACTGGGGACTGAGAGTAACTTGGGCCTGGGACTGAGAATAACGGGGACTGGAGACTGAGAGTAACCGGGACTGTGGACTGAGAGTAACCGGGACTGGGGACTGAGAATAACCGGGACTGGTAACTGAGACTGACTCGGCCGGGGACTGAGAGTAACCGGGACCGGGGACTGAGAGTAACCGGGGCTGGGAACTGAGAGTAACCGGGACCGGAGGTTGAGAGTAACCGGGACTCGGGACTGAGAGTAACCGGGACGGGGGACTGCGAGTAAACGGGACTGGGGACTGAGAGTAACCGGGACCGGAGTCTGAGAGAAACCGGGACTCGGGACTGAGAGTAACCGGGACAGGGGACTGAGAGTAACTGGGCCGGGGACTGAGAGAAACCAGAACTGGGGACTGAGAGTAACTGGGACTGGGGACTGAGAATAACTGGGACTGGGGACTGAGAGTAATTGGGCCGGGGACTGAGAGAAACCGGGACTGGGGACTGAGAGTAACCGGGTTGTGGACTGAGAGTAACCGGGTCATGGACTGAGAGTAACCGGGGTCAGGGACTGAGAGTAGCCGGGACAAGGACGGAGAGTAACCGGGACTGGGGACTGAGAGTAACTGGGCCAGGGACTGAGAGTAACCAGGACTGGGGACTGAGAGTAACCGGGACTGGGGACTGAGAGTAACCGGGACCGAGGACTGAGAATAACCGGGACCGGGGACTGAGAGAAACTGGGACCGGGAACTGAGATTAACCGATGTCGGCGACTGAGAGAAACCACGACCGGGAACTGAGAGTAACCGGGACTGGGACTGAGAGTAACCGGGACTGGGGACTGAGATTAACCGGGCCGGGGACTGAGAGTAACCGGGACTGGGGACTGAGAATAACCGGGACTGGGGACTGAGAGTAACTGGGACTGGGACTGAGAGTAACTGGGCTGGGGACTGAGAGTAACTGGGCCGGGGGCTGAGAGTAACCGAGACTGGGGACTGAGAGTAGCCGGGACTGGGGACTGAGAATAACCGGGACTGGGAATGGAGAGTAACCGGGACCAGGGACTGAGAGTAACCGGGGCTGGGGACTGAGGGTAACCGGGACTGGTAACTGAGACTAACTCGGCCGGGGACTGAGAGTAACCAGGACCGGGGACTGAGAGTAACCGGGACTGGGAACTGAGAGTAACCGGGACCGGAGGCTGAGAGTAACTGGGACCGGAGGCTGAGAGCAACCGTGACCGGAGGCTGAGAGTAACCGGGACTGGGGACTGAGAGTAACCGGGACCGGATGCTGAGATTAACCGGGACTGGAGACTGAGAGTAACCGGGACTGGGGACTGAGAGTAACCGGGACTGGGGACTGAGAGTAACCGGGACAGGGGACTGAGAGTAACCGGGACTGGGGACTGAGAGTAACCGGGACCGGATGCTGAGAGTAACCAGGACTGGGGACTGAGAGTAACCGGGACGGGGGACTGAGAGTAACCCGGACGGGGGACTGAGAGTAACCGGGACTGGGGGCTGAGAGTAACCGGGACGGGGGACTGAGAGTAACCCGGACGGGGGACTGAGAGTAACCGGGACTGGGGGCTGAGAGTAACCGGGACTGGGGACTGAGAGTAACCGGGTCGTGGACTGAGAGTAGCCGGTGTCATGGACTGAGAGTAACCGGGACTGGGGACTGAGAGTAACCGGTTCGTGGACTGAGAGTAACCGGGGTCAGGGACTGAGAGTAACCGGGACAAGGACGGAGAGTAACGGGGACTGGGGACTGAGATTAACCGGGACCAGGGACTGAGAGTAACCGGGACTGGGGACTGAGAGTAACTGGGACCGGGACTGAGAGTAACCAGGACCGGGGACTGAGATTAACCGGGTCCGGGGGCTGAGAATAACCGGGACCGGGGACTGAGAGTAACTGGGACCGGGAACTGAGATTAACCAGTGTCCGGGACTGAGAGAAACCACGACCGGGAACTGAGAGTAACCGGGACTGGGACTGAGAGTACCTGGGACTGGGGACTGAGAGTAACTGGGACTGGGACTGAGATGGACTGGGACTGGGACAGAGAGTAACTGGGCTGGGGACTGAGAGTAACTGTGCCGGAGGCTGAGAGTAACCAGGACTGGGGACTGAGAGTAGCCGGAACTGGGGACGGAGAGTAACCGGGGTAGGGGACGGAGAGTAACCGGGGCTGGGGACTGAGAGTAACTGGGACTGAGGACTGAGAGTAACCGGGTCGGGGACTGAGTGTTACCTGGACTGGGGACTGAGAATAACCGGGACTGGGAACAGACAGTAACCGGGACCGGGGACTGAGAGTAACCGGGGCTGGGGACTGAGAGTAACCGGTGTTTTGATTTCTTTTTGGGTTCAATAAAGACTCATTTCTGAAAGAGAATGTTGTTTAATCTAAAGTCTTGTTCAAGACTTTCTACAGCTTTTTACAGAACACACTATGCTGTGATGCATCTAGAATCAAACTGAAAGTTAAACTGCCAGCCTGCTTGTCTGTCACATGACCTCTGCTGGTCAGGCACAAGTAATCAAAAACACAGACAAATATGCTGTAAGGCATAAGTAATCAAACACAGACAAATATCATCACTATTTGCTGATATCATTACATCTCCCTTTCTTAAAACAAAAGTATTTTACTTTTAACTAACAACATTTAATGAACTTACATTATCATTATCATGATCAAGGTTTTTTAACCTTGCTTTGTGTGTTCACATGAAATATGTCAATACACTAGAACTTGAAGAAAGAATAAGATAACATTACTTCCTTTTTTAACAATAGTCCTTAAATTTGCTCAATGAGTCTCTCAGGAGGCTTCACGTGTCTTGAGGATTTTCTGATTGATTGTCCTTGAATCTGAGTTGTTGCCTCAGATGATTGGTTCTCAGCTGTGTGATCAGGTTGTTCACCAGTATCAGTCTCTTGACCTGCTGTGGCTGGTCCCATGAGAAGATCTCGACGATTTCTTCTCAGAACAGCACCCTCATCTGTCTGAATGGTGTATGATCTTGGTTGAACTTCACTCAGGACAGTTCCCTTCTGAGTCCATGTGTTTGTTTTGTCTTTCAACCTTACTTGGTCACCAGTGTGGAGTTCAGGTAGGTTTTGTGTTCCTCTGTCATAGTAGTACTTTTGCTTTTCTTTCTGTTGCTCTTTGAACTTCCTCACTTTCTCCCCCTCTTTTGTTTTCAGGAGGTTCTCCGGGATGGGTAGGTTTGACCTTAGCCGACGTCCCATCAGGAGTTGGGCTGGTGACATACCACACTCGAGCGGCGTTGTGCTTTATACAAGCATGCTTTGGTAGAAGTCAGTTCCACTGTCTTTTGCCTTGTACATCAGACTTTTCACTGTCTGGACCAATTTTTCCACTAGTCCATTGGACTGTGGATAGTGAGGACTTGACGTTGTGTGGACAAAGTCCCACTCTTTGGCAAAGTGTCGGAAATTTGTATTGTTAAACTGGGGTCCGTTGTCTGTGAAGACCTCGCTTGCCACGCCATGTCTGGAGAATATGGCTTTCATACTTCTGATCACAGCTTCTGCAGTGGTGGTGTACAGTCTACAAACCTCTGGATACAGGGAGTAATAGTCTGCGACGACAAGATAGTCCTTCCCTTGACATACGAATAGGTCAGCGCCTACCTTCTGGTAAGGTCTGTCTGGTGCTGGGTGTGGCTTTAGTGGTTCTACCGGATTGCTTGCTCGATATTTCAGGCATATTGTGCAGTTTGACACCTCATTTGTCACATCTTGGTTGATTCGTGGCCAGTACATCACCTCTCGTGCTCTTTTCTTACACTTTTCGATTCCCAGATGTCCTCCATGGATCTTTTTTAGCATCTCTCTTCTCAGACTCTTTGGGATAACTATTTTACTTCCATTGTAGATGATGTCTTCGACCACTGATAGTTCCGCCCTGCAGTTCCAGTACTCTGCTATATCAGGTGAGCAGTCTTGCTTCATGTTGGGCCATCCATCCAAGATGCTTTTTCTCAGTTGTCTCATTGTTTCATCTTTGTTTGTCTCAGTCTTTATGAGCTCCATTTTTGCATCTGCTATGGGCAGTGCACTTGTGATCATGTCCACGTAGGCGTTCACTTTTTCATCCATTGTGGTGTTTGCGGGCTCACTTGGGTCAACAGCTCTGGACAACGTGTCTGCTGTATACATCAGCTTACCCGGTGTGTACGCAACATTCAGTGTATAGCGTTGCAGCCTGATCATCATTCTTTGTATTCTAAGCGGACAGCTATTCAGTGGCTTTTGGAACAATGCAATCAAGGGCTTATGGTCAGTCTCTACACTGATTGCTTGTCCTGCCACAAACTGGTGAAATCTTTCACAGGCGTATGATGCTGAGCAGCTCCTTTTCTATTTGAGCATATCGCGTCTCCGCGTCTGTCATTGAGCGCGATGCATATGCAATAGGTTGCCAGTAGTCATATTGTTGCAGAAGAACGGCACCGAGCCCACTCTGTGATGCATCTGATGATATCTTGATGGGTCTCACTGGGTCATAAAACCTCAGAACTGGTTCCTCTGTGAGCAGTTTCTTTAGGTCGCTCCATGACTTCTCATGCTCATGATTCCATTCCCATTCTATGTTCTTTTCAGTTAGTCTTCTCAGTGGCGCTATTTTTTCTGAGAGGTTGGATATGAATTTACCCATGTAGTTGATCATTCCATTAAACCTCTGCACGTCCTTTTTGCATTGTGGCCTTGGCATATTCTCAATGGCGGACACCTTTCCGGGATCTGGTCTGATGCCCTCACTGCTAAGGATATCTCCCACGAATGTCAGTTCTGTCACCCCGAGCTGGCATTTCTCTCTATTCAGCTTCAGGTTTGTTTTCCTTGTTGCTTCCAGCACTTTTTTCAGTCTCTCGTCATGCTCAGTTCTCGTGGTTCCCCATACTATGATGTCATCCATTGATGTATCAACACCCTCCAGGTGCTCATAGATCATATGGATAGTCTTGTGATACACTTCAGGAGCTGAGGCAATGCCACATGGTAACCTTAGGAATCTGTATCTGCCAAATGGAGTGTTGAACGTGCAGTCTTGAACTTGCTTCGTCCAGCTTCATCTGCCAAAATCCTAAGGACGCATCTAACTTGCTGAAATATTTTGCATTTGCAAACTGTGCCATGATTTCCTCTCGTGCAGGAAGCTTGAAGTGCTCTCTCTTTATTGCTCTGTTTAGATCTCTTGGATCCAGGCAAATTCTGAGCTTTCCATTCTTTTTGTCCACTACGACGAGGGAACTCACCCACTCATTTGGCTCATCTATCTTCTGAATCACGTTCAGGCTTTCCATCCTGTCCAACTCTGCCTTCAGTTGCTTTTGAAGAGCAAACGGAACTTTTCTGCATGGATGTATGACCGGTGTCATACTTTTATCTACTCTGATCGTGTGTTCTCCTGGAATGCAGCCTAGACCCTTAAATAGGTCTTTGTACCCTTTCATGAGTTCAACCTAGACTGTCTCTCCTTCGCTTTCCACAACGAGGACTCTCTTTACCAGGTTCAGTCTCTCACAGGCTTTTAACCCTAGTATGGCTTGCACATCCTTTGGCACCACGATTAATGCTAGCGTGTGCTCTCTGTCCTTGTGTGTTACTTTGACAATGCATTTTCCTTTCACTGGTATATCAGTACCTGAGTATCCGGTCACTTTCACTTGTATTCCATGTAACTTTGGTCTGGGTCTAATTCTCTTAAAATCGGTCTCTGATATCACATTAACTTGTGCTCCAGTATCCAATTTAAATGGAATGTGTATGTCATTCACTTTTAGTGTCAACATCCAGTCTCTTTCTTTTTTGTTTTCAGACACAACATCTACATAGAATTCCTCTATCTCGCTTTCAGCTACTGTATGGACCTTGCTTTGTTGCGCTTGGTTCTTACAGCAACGGGCATAATGGTTGTTTTTGTTGCATCTATTGCATGTTTTACCATATGCTGGACACTTTCTTGGTGGATGCTGTGTACCGCATCGACTACATGACTTCCGATTGTCTCTTTCATTTTCGTTTGCTGGCCACGTCTCTTTTTTCACATTGGCGCTCACTTTGTTAAACGGTTTGTATCCGTTCTTTCTCACTGCATCCATGTTGCAGCTACTGTCACTGAACAGCTCCTTTGCCTGCAACTTCACAGTCTCTGTAACCCTACACAGAGCTATGGCTTTTCCCAGGTCTAGATCTTGCTCTCTTAGCAGTCTTTCCCTTAGACCATTATCTCGAATACCACACACCAGTATGTCTTTTATCAGCGAGTCTGTGAGTCCCCCAAATCCACACGATTTGCTCCGGTTTCTCAGTTCAGTCACATACTGATCAATAGTCTCGCCGATTTTCTGTACACATGTGAAAAATTTGTGCCTCTCAAAGGTCACGTTGCGTTTCGGTATGCAGTAGGCCTCAAACTGTTCCATTATTTTATCTAGCTTCATTTTGTCTCCATCAACAGCAAATATGAAATTATTATACACCTCCAGCGCTGCATCACCCACGACATGTAAGAACAGTGACGATTTCTGTTTATTACTTTTCTTGTCAGCTCCGATTGCCGCTAAATACAACTCGAAACGTTGTTTGACCCTTCTCCAATTTTCAGCCACATTACCTGACAATTGAAGCGTCGCCGGTGGGAGTAAACCTTCCATTTTTTCACTTCGTTAGCTATTCTCTAATGGTAAGCAACGATGTTCTCTTCTGGCTTGCTAATATGTGGAGAGCTGATTTCGCTTACTTGCCACAACTGCTTTCACTGTCCCATCAAGTTGCTAACTTCAGATTTTTTCTCTTTCAGCCACTTCTGACATCATGTTTTGATTTCTTTTTGGGTTCAATAAAGACTCATTTCTGAAAGAGAATGTTGTTTAATCTAAAGTCTTGTTCAAGACTTTCTACAGCTTTTTACAGAACACACTATGCTGTGATGCATCTAGAATCAAACTGAAAGTAAAACTGCCAGCCTGCTTGTCTGTCACATGACCTCTGCTGGTCAGGCACAAGTAATCAAAAACACAGACAAATATGCTGTAAGGCATAAGTAATCAAACACAGACAAATATCATCACTATTTGCTGATATCATTACAACCGGGACTGGTAACTGAGACTAACTCGGCCGGGGACTGAGCGTAACCGGGACCGGATGCTGAGAGTAACCGGGACTGGGGACTGAGAGTAACCGGGACAGGGGACAGAGAGTAACCGGGACCGTGGACTGAGAGTAACCGGGGTCAGGGACTGAGCGTAACCGGGACCGGATGCTGAGAGTAACCGGGACTGGGGACTGAGAGTAACCGGGACGGGGGACAGAGAGTAACCGGGACCGGGGACTGAGAGTAACCGGGGTCAGGGACTGAGCGTAACCGGGACCGGATGCTGAGAGTAACCGGGACTGGGGACTGAGAGTAACCGGGACAGGGGACAGAGAGTAACCGGGACCGGGGACTGAGAGTAACCGGGGTCAGGGACTGAGCGTAACCGGGACCGGATGCTGAGAGTAACCGGGACTGGGGACTGAGAGTAACCGGGACGGGGGACAGAGAGTAACCGGGACCGGGGACTGAGAGTAACCGGGGTCAGGGACTGAGCGTAACCGGGACCGGATGCTGAGAGTAACCGGGACTGGGGACTGAGAGTAACCGGGACCGGGGACTGAGAGTAACTGGGACCGGGGACTGAGAGTAACCGGGACTGGGGACTGAGAGTAACCAGGACGGGGGACTGAGAGTAACCGGAACTGGGGACTGAGAGCAACCGGGACTGGGGACTGAGAGTAACCGGAACTGGGGACTGAGAGCAACCGGGACTGGGGACTGAGAGTAACCGGGACCGGGACTGAGAGTAAACGGAACGGGGGACTGACAGTAACCGGGTCATGGACTGAGAGTAACCGGGGTCATGGACTGAGAGTAACCGGGACTGGGGACAGAGAGTAACCGGGTCGTGGACTGAGAGTAACCGGGGTCAGGGACTGAGAGTAACCGGGACCGGATGCTGAGAGTAACCGGGACTGGGGACTGAGAGTAACCGGGACGGGGGACAGAGAGTAACCGGGACCGGGGACTGAGAGTAACCGGGGTCAGGGACTGAGCGTAACCGGGACTGGATGCTGAGAGTAACCGGGACTGGGGACTGAGAGTAACCGGGACGGGGGACAGAGAGTAACCGGGACGGGGGACTGAGAGTAACCGGGGTCAGGGACTGAGCGTAACCGGGACCGGATGCTGAGAGTAACCGGGACCGGGGACTGAGAGTAACCGGGACGGGGGACAGAGAGTAACCGGGACCAGGGACTGAGAGTAACCGGGGTCAGGGACTGAGCGTAACCGGGACCGGATGCTGAGAGTAACCAGGACTGGGGACTGAGAGTAACCGGAACTGGGGACTGAGAGTAACCGGGACTGGGGACTGAGAGTAACCGGGACCGGGACTGAGAGTAAACGGAACGGGGGACTGAGAGTAACCGGGACTGGGGACTGAGAGTAACTGGGTCGTGGACTGAGAGTAACCGGGGTCATGGACTGAGAGTAACCGGGACTGGGGACAGAGAGTAACCGGGTCGTGGACTGAGAGTAACCGGGACCGGGACTGAGAGTAAACGGAACGGGGGACTGAGAGTAACCGGGACTGGGGACTGAGAGTAACCGGGTCGTGGACTGAGAGTAACCGGGGTCATGGACTGAGAGTAACCGGGACTGGGGACAGAGAGTATCCGGGTCGTGGACTGAGAGTAACCGGGGTCAGGGACTGAGAGTAACCGGGACCGGATGCTGAGAGTAACCGGGACTGGGGACTGAGAGTAACCGGGACGGGGGACTGAGATTAACCAGGACGGGGGACTGAGAGTAACCGGAACTGGGGACTGAGAGTAACCGGGACTGGGGACTGAGAGTAACTGGGACCAGGACTGAGAGTAAACGGAACGGGGGACTGAGAGTAACCGGGACTGGGGACTGAGAATAACCGGGACCGGGGACTGAGAGTAACTGGGACCGGTAACTGAGATTAACCGATGTCGGGGAGTGAGAGAAACCACGACCGGGAACTGAGAGTAACCGGGACTGGGACTGAGAGTAACTGGGACTGGGGACTGTGAGTAACCGGGCCGCGGACTGAGAGTAACTGGGACTGGGACTGACATTAACTGGGACTGGGACTGAGAGTAACTGGGCTGAGGACTGAGAGTAACTGGGCCGGGGGCTGAGAGTAACCGGGACAAGGACGGAGAGTAACCGGGACTGGGGACTGAGAGTAACTGGGACCGGGACTGAGAGTAACCGGAACTGGGGTCTGAGAGTAACCGGGACCAGGGACTGAGAGTTACCGGGACAGAGGACTGAGAATAACCGGGACCGGGGACTGAGAGTAACTGGGACCGGGAACTGAGATTAACCGGTGTCGGCGACTGAGAGAAACCACGACCGGGAACTGAGAGTAACCGGGACTGGGACTGAGAGTAACCGGGACTGGGGACTCAGAGTAACCGGGCCGGGGACTGAGAGTAACCGGGACTGGGGACTGAGAATAACCGGGACTGGGGACTGAGAGTAACTGGGACTGGAACTGAGAGTAACTGGGCTGGGGGCTGAGAGTAACCGGGACTGGGGACTGAGAATAACCGGGACTGGGAACGGAGAGTAACCGGGACCAGGGACTGAGAGTAACCGGGGCTGGGGACTGAGGGTAACCGGGATTGGTAACTGAGACTAACTCGGCCGGGGACTGAGAGTAACCGGGACCGGGGACTGAGAGTAACCGGGACTGGGAACTGAGAGTAACCGGGACCGGAGGCTGAGAGTAACTGGGACCGGAGGCTGAGAGCAACCGTGACTGGAGGCTGAGAGTAACCGGGACTGGGGACTGAGAGTAACCGGGACCGGATGATGAGATTAACCGGGACTGGGGACTGAGAGTAACCGGGACTGGGGACTGAGAGTAACCGGGACGGGGGACTGACAGTAACCGGGACTGGGGACTGAGAGTAACCGGGACCGGATGCTGAGAGTAACCAGGACTGGGGACTGAAAGTAACCGGGACGGGGGACTGAGAGTAACCGGGACGGGGGACTGAGAGTAACCGGGACTGGGGACTGAGAGTAACCGGGACTGGGGACTGAGAGTAACTGGGCCGGGGACTGAGAGAAACCTGGACTGGGGACTGAGAGTAACCGGGTCGTGGACTGAGAGTAACCGGTGTCATGGACTGAGAGTAACCGGGACTGGGGACTGAGAGTAACCGGTTCGTGGACTGAGAGTAACCGGGGTCAGGGACTGAGAGTAACCGAGACAAGGACGGAGAGTAACGGGGACTGGGGACTGAGATTAACCGGGACCAGGGACTGAGAGTAACAGGGACTGGGGACTGAGACTAACTGGGCCCGGGACTGAGAGTAACCAGGACCGGGGACTGAGAGTAACCGGGTCCGGGGGCTGAGAATAACCGGGACCGGGGACTGAGAGTAACTGGGACCGGGAACTGAGATTAACCAGTGTCAGGGACTGAGAGAAACCACGACCGGGAACTGAGAGTAACTGGGACTGGGACTGGGACTGGGACAGAGAGTAACTGGGCTGGGGACTGAGAGCAATTGTGCTGGGGGCTGAGAGTAACCGGGACTGGGGACTGAGAGTAGCCGGAACTGGGAACTGAGAGTAACCGGGACTGGGGACGGAGATTAACCGGGGTAGGGGACAGAGAGTAACCGGGGCTGGGGACTGAGAGTAACTGGGACTGGGGACTGAGAGTAAACGGGTCGGGGACTGAGGGTTACCTGGACTGGGGACTGAGAATAACCGGGACTGGGAACAGAGAGTAACCGGGACCGGGGACTGAGAGTAACCGGGGCTGGGGACTGAGAGTAACCGGGACTGGTAACTGAGACTAACTCGGCCGGGGACTGAGCGTAACCGGGACCGGATGCTGAGAGTAACCGGGACTGGGGACTGAGAGTAACCGGGACCGGGGACTGAGAGTAACCGGGACTGGGGACTGAGAGTAACCGGGACGGGGGACTGAGAGTAACCGGAACTGGGGACTGAGAGTAACCGGGACTGGGGACTGATAGTAACCGGGACCGGGACTGAGAGTAAACGGAACGGGGGACTGAGAGTAACCGGGACTGGAGACTGAGAGTAACTGGGTCGTGGACTGAGAGTAACCGGGGTCAGGGACTGAGAGTAACCGGGACCGGATGCTGAGAGTAACCGGGACTGGGGACTGAGAGTAACCGGGATGGGGGACTGAGAGTAACCGGGACCGGATGCTGAGAGTAACCGGGACTGGGGACTGAGAGTAACCGGGACAGGGGACAGAGAGTAACCGGGACCGGGGACTGAGAGTAACCGGGGTCAGGGACTGAGCGTAACCGGGACCGGATGCTGAGAGTAACCGGGACTGGGGACTGAGAGTAACCGGGACGGGGGACAGAGAGTAACCGGGACCGGGGACTGAGAGTAACCGGGGTCAGGGACTGAGCGTAACCGGGACCGGATGCTGAGAGTAACCGGGACTGGGGACTGAGAGTAACCGGGACCGGGGACTGAGAGTAACTGGGACCGGGGACTGAGAGTAACCGGGACTGGGGACTGAGAGTAACCAGGACGGGGGACTGAGAGTAACCGGAACTGGGGACTGAGAGCAACCGGGACTGGGGACTGAGAGTAACCGGAACTGGGGACTGAGAGCAACCGGGACTGGGGACTGAGAGTAACCGGGACCGGGACTGAGAGTAAACGGAACGGGGGACTGACAGTAACCGGGTCGTGGACTGAGAGTAACCGGTGTCATGGACTGAGAGAAACCAGGACTGGGGACAGAGAGTAACCGGGTCGTGGACTGAGAGTAACCGGGGTCAGGGACTGAGAGTAACCGGGACCGGATGCTGAGAGTAACCGGGACTGGGGACTGAGAGTAACCGGGACGGGGGACAGAGAGTATCCGGGACCGGGGACTGAGAGTAACCGGGGTCAGGGACTGAGCGTAACCGGGACTGGATGCTGAGAGTAACCGGGACTGGGGACTGAGAGTAACCGGGACGGGGGACAGAGAGTAACCGGGACCGGGGACTGAGAGTAACCGGGGTCAGGGACTGAGCGTAACCGGGACCGGATGCTGAGAGTAACCGGGACCGGGGACTGAGAGTAACCGGGACGGGGGACAGAGAGTAACCGGGACCGGGGACTGAGAGTAACCGGGGTCAGGGACTGAGCGTAACCGGGACCGGATGCTGAGAGTAACCAGGACTGGGGACTGAGAGTAACCGGAACTGGGGACTGAGAGCAACCGGGACTGGGGACTGAGAGTAACCGGGACCGGGACTGAGAGTAAACGGAACGGGGGGACAGACAGTAACCGGGACTGGGTACTGAGAGTAACCGGGACCGGGACTGAGAGTAACCGGAACTGGGGACTGAGAGTAACCGGGACTGGGGACTGAGAGTAACCGGGACCGGGACTGAGAGTAAACGGAACGGGGGACTGAGAGTAACCGGGACTGGGGACTGAGAGTAACTGGGTCGTGGACTGAGAGTAACCGGGGTCATGGACTGAGAGTAACCGGGACTGGGGACAGAGAGTAACCGGGTCGTGGACTGAGAGTAACCGGGACCGGGACTGAGAGTAAACGGAACGGGGGACTGAGAGTAACCGGGACTGGGGACTGAGAGTAACCGGGTCCTGGACTGAGAGTAACCGGGGTCATGGACTGAGAGTAACCGGGACTGGGGACAGAGAGTATCCGGGTCGTGGACTGAGAGTAACCGGGGTCAGGGACTGAGAGTAACCGGGACCGGATGCTGAGAGTAACCGGGACTGGGGACTGAGAGTAACCGGGACGGGGGACTGAGATTAACCAGGACGGGGGACTGAGAGTAACCGGAACTGGGGACTGAGAGTAACCGGGACTGGGGACTGAGAGTAACTGGGACCGGGACTGAGAGTAAACGGAACGGGGGACTGAGAGTAACCGGGACTGGGGACTGAGAATAACCGGGACCGGGGACTGAGAGTAACTGGGACCGGTAACTGAGATTAACCGATGTCGGGGAGTGAGAGAAACCACGACCGGGAACTGAGAGTAACCGGGACTGGGACTGAGAGTAACTGGGACTGGGGACTGTGAGTAACCGGGCCGCGGACTGAGAGTAACTGGGACTGGGACTGACATTAACTGGGACTGGGACTGAGAGTAACTGGGCTGAGGACTGAGAGTAACTGGGCCGGGGGCTGAGAGTAACCGGGACAAGGACGGAGAGTAACCGGGACTGGGGACTGAGAGTAACTGGGCCAGGGACTGAGAGTAACCGGGACTGGGGACTGAGAGTAACTGGGACCGGGACTGAGAGTAACCGGAACTGGGGACTGAGAGTAACCGGGACCAGGGACTGAGAGTTACCGGGACAGAGGACTGAGAATAACCGGGACCGGGGACTGAGAGTAACTGGGACCGGGAACTGAGATTAACCGGTGTCGGCGACTGAGAGAAACCACGACCGGGAACTGAGAGTAACCGGGACTGGGACTGAGAGTAACCGGGACTGGGGACTCAGAGTAACCGGGCCGGGGACTGAGAGTAACCGGGACTGGGGACTGAGAATAACCGGGACTGGGGACTGAGAGTAACTGGGACTGGAACTGAGAGTAACTGGGCTGGGGGCTGAGAGTAACCGGGACTGGGGACTGAGAATAACCGGGACTGGGAACGGAGAGTAACCGGGACCAGGGACTGAGAGTAACCGGGGCTGGGGACTGAGGGTAACCGGGATTGGTAACTGAGACTAACTCGGCCGGGGACTGAGAGTAACCGGGACCGGGGACTGAGAGTAACCGGGACTGGGAACTGAGAGTAACCGGGACCGGAGGCTGAGAGTAACTGGGACCGGAGGCTGAGAGCAACCGTGACTGGAGGCTGAGAGTAACCGGGACTGGGGACTGAGAGTAACCGGGACCGGATGATGAGATTAACCGGGACTGGGGACTGAGAGTAACCGGGACTGGGGACTGAGAGTAACCGGGACGGGGGACTGACAGTAACCGGGACTGGGGACTGAGAGTAACCGGGACCGGATGCTGAGAGTAACCAGGACTGGGGACTGAAAGTAACCGGGACGGGGGACTGAGAGTAACCGGGACGGGGGACTGAGAGTAACCGGGACTGGGGACTGAGAGTAACCGGGACTGGGGACTGAGAGTAACTGGGCCGGGGACTGAGAGAAACCTGGACTGGGGACTGAGAGTAACCGGGTCGTGGACTGAGAGTAACCGGTGTCATGGACTGAGAGTAACCGGGACTGGGGACTGAGAGTAACCGGTTCGTGGACTGAGAGTAACCGGGGTCAGGGACTGAGAGTAACCGGGACAAGGACGGAGAGTAACGGGGACTGGGGACTGAGATTAACCGGGACCAGGGACTGAGAGTAACAGGGACTGGGGACTGAGACTAACTGGGCCCGGGACTGAGAGTAACCAGGACCGGGGACTGAGAGTAACCGGGTCCGGCGGCTGAGAATAACCGGGACCGGGGACTGAGAGTAACTGGGACCGGGAACTGAGATTAACCAGTGTCAGGGACTGAGAGAAACCACGACCGGGAACTGAGAGTAACTGGGACTGGGACTGGGACTGGGACAGAGAGTAACTGGGCTGGGGACTGAGAGCAATTGTGCTGGGGGCTGAGAGTAACCGGGACTGGGGACTGAGAGTAGCCGGAACTGGGAACTGAGAGTAACCGGGACTGGGGACGGAGATTAACCGGGGTAGGGGACAGAGAGTAACCGGGGCTGGGGACTGAGAGTAACTGGGACTGGGGACTGAGAGTAAACGGGTCGGGGACTGAGGGTTACCTGGACTGGGGACTGAGAATAACCGGGACTGGGAACAGAGAGTAACCGGGACCGGGGACTGAGAGTAACCGGGGCTGGGGACTGAGAGTAACCGGGACTGGTAACTGAGACTAACTCGGCCGGGGACTGAGCGTAACCGGGACCGGATGCTGAGAGTAACCGGGACTGGGGACTGAGAGTAACCGGGACCGGGGACTGAGAGTAACCGGGACTGGGGACTGAGAGTAACCGGGACGGGGGACTGAGAGTAACCGGAACTGGGGACTGAGAGTAACCGGGACTGGGGACTGATAGTAACCGGGACCGGGACTGAGAGTAAACGGAACGGGGGACTGAGAGTAACCGGGACTGGAGACTGAGAGTAACTGGGTCGTGGACTGAGAGTAACCAGGGTCATGGACTGAGAGTAACTGGGACTGGGGACAGAGAGTAACCGGGTCGTGGACTGAGAGTAACCGGGGTCAGGGACTGAGAGTAACCGGGACCGGATGCTGAGAGTAACCGGGACTGGGGACTGAGAGTAACCGGGATGGGGGACTGAGAGTAACCGGGACCGGGGACTGAGAGTAACCGGGACCGGGGACTGAGAGTAACCAGGACCAGGGACTGAGAGTAACCGGGACCGGGGACTGTGAATAACCGGGACCGGGGACTGAGAGTAACTGGGACCGGTAACTGAGATTAACCGGTGTCGGGGAGTGAGAGAAACCACGACCGGGAACTGAGAGTAACCGGGACTGGGACTGAGAGTAACCGGGACTGGGGACTGTGAGTAAACGGGCCGCGGACTGAGAGTAACTGGGATGGGACTGACAGTAACTGGGACTGGGACTGAGAGTAACTGGGCTGAGGACTGAGAGTAACTGGGCTGGGGGCTCAGAGTAACTGGGCCGGGGGCTGAGAGTAACCGGGACAAGGACGGAGAGTAACCGGGACTGGGGACTGAGAGTAACTGGGCCAGGGACTGAGAGTAACCAGGACTGGGGACTGAGAGTAACTGGGACCGGGACTGAGAGTAACCGGAACTGGGGACTGAGAGTAACCGGGACCAGGGACTGAGAGTTACCGGGACAGAGGACTGAGAATAACCGGGACCGGGGACTGAGAGTAACTGGGACCGGGAACTGAGATTAACCGGTGTCGGCGACTGAGAGAAACCACGACCGGGAACTGAGAGTAACCGGGCCGGGGACTGAGAGTAACCGGGACTGGGGACTGAGAATAACCGGGACTGGGGACTGAGAGTAACTGGGACTGGAACTGAGAGTAACTGGGCTGGGGGCTGAGAGTAACCGGGACTGGGGACTGAGAATAACCGGGACTGGGAACGGAGAGTAACCGGGACCAGGGACTGAGAGTAACCGGGACTGGGAACTGAGAGTAACCGGGACCGGAGGCTGAGAGTAACTGGGACCGGAGGCTGAGAGCAACCGTGACTGGAGGCTGAGAGTAACCGGGACTGGGGACTGAGAGTAACCGGGACCGGATGATGAGATTAACCGGGACTGGGGACTGAGAGTAACCGGGACTGGGGACTGAGAGTAACCGGGACGGGGGACTGACAGTAACCGGGACTGGGGACTGAGAGTAACCGGGACCGGATGCTGAGAGTAACCAGGACTGGGGACTGAAAGTAACCGGGACGGGGGACTGAGAGTAACCGGGACGGGGGACTGAGAGTAACCGGGACTGGGGACTGAGAGTAACCGGGACTGGGGACTGAGAGTAACTGGGCCGGGGACTGAGAGAAACCTGGACTGGGGACTGAGAGTAACCGGGTCGTGGACTGAGAGTAACCGGTGTCATGGACTGAGAGTAACCGGGACTGGGGACTGAGAGTAACCGGTTCGTGGACTGAGAGTAACCGGGGTCAGGGACTGAGAGTAACCGGGACAAGGACGGAGAGTAACGGGGACTGGGGACTGAGATTAACCGGGACCAGGGACTGAGAGTAACAGGGACTGGGGACTGAGACTAACTGGGTCCGGGACTGAGAGTAACCAGGACCGGGGACTGAGAGTAACCGGGTCCGGGGGCTGAGAATAACCGGGACCGGGGACTGAGAGTAACTGGGACCGGGAACTGAGATTAACCAGTGTCAGGGACTGAGAGAAACCACGACCGGGAACTGAGAGTAACCGGGACTGGGACTGAGAGTACCTGGGACTGGGGACTGAGAGTAACTGGGACTGGGACTGGGACAGAGAGTAACTGGGCTGGGGACTGAGAGCAATTGTGCCGGGGGCTGAGAGTAACCGGGACTGGGGACTGAGAGTAGCCGGAACTGGGAACTGAGAGTAACCGGGACTGGGGACGGAGATTAACCGGGGTAGGGGACAGAGAGTAACCGGGGCTGGGGACTGAGAGTAACTGGGACTGGGGACTGAGAGTAAACGGGTCGGGGACTGAGGGTTACCTGGACTGGGGACTGAGAATAACCGGGACTGGGAACAGAGAGTAACCGGGACCGGGGACTGAGAGTAACCGGGGCTGGGGACTGAGAGTAACCGGGACTGGTAACTGAGAGTAACCGGGACTGGGGACTGAGAGTAACCGGGACGGGGGACTGAGAGTAACCGGAACTGGGGACTGAGAGTAACCGGGACTGGGGACTGATAGTAACCGGGACCGGGACTGAGAGTAAACGGAACGGGGGACTGAGAGTAACCGGGACTGGAGACTGAGAGTAACTGGGTCGTGGACTGAGAGTAACCAGGGTCATGGACTGAGAGTAACTGGGACTGGGGACAGAGAGTAACCGGGTCGTGGACTGAGAGTAACCGGGGTCAGGGACTGAGAGTAACCGGGACCGGATGCTGAGAGTAACCGGGACTGGGGACTGAGAGTAACCGGGACGGGGGACTGAGAGTAACCGGGACCGGGGACTGAGAGTAACCGGGACCGGGGACTGAGAGTAACCAGGACCAGGGACTGAGAGTAACCGGGACCGGGGACTGAGAGTAACTGGGACCGGTAACTGAGATTAACCGGTGTCGGGGAGTGAGAGAAACCACGACCGGGAACTGAGAGTAACCGGGGCTGGGACTGAGAGTAACCGGGACTGGGGACTGTGAGTAAACGGGCCGCGGACTGAGAGTAACTGGGATGGGACTGACAGTAACTGGGACTGGGACTGAGAGTAACTGGGCTGAGGAATGAGAGTAACTGGGCTGGGGGCTCAGAGTAACCGGGACTGGGGACGGAGAGTAACCGGGGTAGGGGACTGAGAATAACCAGGTCGGGGACTGAGGGATACCGGGACTGGGGACTGAGAATAACCGGGACTGGGAACGTTAATTTACCGGGACCGGAGACTGAGAGTAACCGGGACTTGGGACTGAGAGTAACTGGGCCGGGGACTGAGAGGAACCGGGGCTGGGGACTGAGAGTAACCGGGGCTGGGGACTGAGACTAACACGGCCGTGGACTGAGAGTAACCAGGACTGGGGACTGAGAGTAACCGGGACCGGGGACTGAGAGTAACCGGGCTGGGAACTGAGAGTAACCGGGACCGGAGGCTGAGCGATACCGGGACTCGGGACTGAGAGTAACCGGGACGGAGGACTGAGAGTATCCGGGACTGGGGACTGAGAGTAACCGGGACCGGATGCTGAGAGTAAACGGGACTGGGGACTGAGAGTAACCGGGACCAGAGGCTGAGAGTAACCGGGACTGGGGACTGAGAGTAACCGGGACTGCGGACTGAGGGAAACCGGGCCGGGGACTGAGTGTAAACGGGACAGGGGACTGAGAGTAATGGGGACTGGGGACTGAGAGTAACCGGGACTGGGGATTGAGAGTAACTGGGCCTGAGGACTGAGAGTAACTGGGAGTGGTGACTGAGAGAAACCGGGCCGGGGACTGAGAGTGACTGGGACTGGGGACGAAGAGTAACCACGACCAGGGACTGAGAGTAACTGGGACTGGGGACTGAGAGTAACCGGGACTGGGGACTGAGAGTAACTGGGCCGGGGACTGAGAGAAACCGGGACTGGGGACTGAGAGTAACCGGGTCGTGGTCTGAGAGTAACCGGGGTCATGGACTGAGAGTAACCGGGACTGGGGACTGAGAGTAACCGGGCCGTGGACTGAGAGTAACCGGGGTCAGGGACTGAGAGTAACCGGGACAAGGACGGAGAGTAACCAGGACTGGGGACTGAGAGTAACTGGGCCAGGGACTGAGAATAACCGGGACTGGGGACTGAGAGTAACCGGGGTAGGGGACTGAGAGTAACCGGGTCGGGGACTGAGGGTTACCTGGACTGGGGACTGAGAATAACCGGGACTGGGAACAGAGAGTAACCGGGACCGGGGACTGAGAGTAACCGGGACCGGGGACTGAGAGTAACCAGGACTGGTAACTGAGACTAACTCGGCCGGGGACTGAGCGTAACCGGGACCGGATGCTGAGAGTAACCGGGACTGGGGACTGAGAGTAACCGGGACCGGGGACTGAGAGTAACCGGGACTGGGGACTGAGAGTAACCGGGACGGGGGACTGAGAGTAACCGGAACTGGGGACTGAGAGTAACCGGGACTGGGGACTGATAGTAACCGGGACCGGGACTGAGAGTAAACGGAACGGGGGACTGAGAGTAACCGGGACTGGAGACTGAGAGTAACTGGGTCGTGGACTGAGAGTAACCAGGGTCATGGACTGAGAGTAACTGGGACTGGGGACAGAGAGTAACCGGGTCGTGGACTGAGAGTAACCGGGGTCAGGGACTGAGAGTAACCGGGACCGGATGCTGAGATTAACCGGGACTGGGGACTGAGAGTAACCGGGATGGTGGACTGAGAGTAACCGGGACCGGGGACTGAGAGTAACCGGGACCGGGGACTGAGAGTAACCAGGACCAGGGACTGAGAGTAACCGGGACCGGGGACTGTGAATAACCGGGACCGGGGACTGAGAGTAACTGGGACCGGTAACTGAGATTAACCGGTGTCGGGGAGTGAGAGAAACCACGACCGGGAACTGAGAGTAACCGGGACTGGGACGGAGAGTAACCGGGACTGGGGACTGTGAGTAAACGGGCCGCGGACTGAGAGTAACTGGGATGGGACTGACAGTAACTGGGACTGGGACTGAGAGTAACTGGGCTGAGGACTGAGAGTAACTGGGCTGGGGGCTCAGAGTAACTGGGCCGGGGGCTGAGAGTAACCGGGACAAGGACGGAGAGTAACCGGGACTGGGGACTGAGAGTAACTGGGCCAGGGACTGAGAGTAACCGGGACTGGGGACTGAGAGTAACTGGGACCGGGACTGAGAGTAACCGGAACTGGGGACTGAGAGTAACCGGGACCAGGGACTGAGAGTTACCGGGACAGAGGACTGAGAATAACCGGGACCGGGGACTGAGAGTAACTGGGACCGGGAACTGAGATTAACCGGTGTCGGCGACTGAGAGAAACCACGACCGGGAACTGAGAGTAACCGGGCCGGGGACTGAGAGTAACCGGGACTGGGGACTGAGAATAACCGGGACTGGGGACTGAGAGCAACTGGGACTGGAACTGAGAGTAACTGGGCTGGGGGCTGAGAGTAACCGGGACTGGGGACTGAGAATAACCGGGACTGGGAACGGAGAGTAACCGGGACCAGGGACTGAGAGTAACCGGGGCTGGGTACTGAGGGTAACCGGGATTGGTAACTGAGACTAACTCGGCCGGGGACTGAGAGTAACCGGGACCGGGGACTGAGAGTAACCGGGACTGGGAACTGAGAGTAACCGGGACCGGAGGCTGAGAGTAACTGGGACCGGAGGCTGAGAGCAACCGTGACTGGAGGCTGAGAGTAACCGGGACTGGGGACTGAGAGTAACCGGGACCGGATGATGAGATTAACCGGGACTGGGGACTGAGAGTAACCGGGACTGGGGACTGAGAGTAACCGGGACGGGGGACTGACAGTAACCGGGACTGGGGACTGAGAGTAACCGGGACCGGATGCTGAGAGTAACCAGGACTGGGGACTGAAAGTAACCGGGACGGGGGACTGAGAGTAACCGGGACTGGGGACTGAGAGTAACCGGGACTGGGGACTGAGAGTAACTGGGCCGGGGACTGAGAGAAACCTGGACTGGGGACTGAGAGTAACCGGGTCGTGGACTGAGAGTAACCGGTGTCATGGACTGAGAGTAACCGGGACTGGGGACTGAGAGTAACCGGTTCGTGGACTGAGAGTAACCGGGGTCAGGGACTGAGAGTAACCAGGACAAGGACGGAGAGTAACGGGGACTGGGGACTGAGATTAACCGGGACCAGGGACTGAGAGTAACAGGGACTGGGGACTGAGACTAACTGGGTCCGGGACTGAGAGTAACCAGGACCGGGGACTGAGAGTAACCGGGTCCGGGGGCTGAGAATAACCGGGACCGGGGACTGAGAGTAACTGGGACCGGGAACTGAGATTAACCAGTGTCAGGGACTGAGAGAAACCACGACCGGGAACTGAGAGTAACCGGGACTGGGACTGAGAGTACCTGGGACTGGGGACTGAGAGTAACTGGGACTGGGACTGGGACAGAGAGTAACTGGGCTGGGGACTGAGAGCAATTGTGCCGGGGGCTGAGAGTAACCGGGACTGGGGACTGAGAGTAGCCGGAACTGGGAACTGAGAGTAACCGGGACTGGGGACGGAGATTAACCGGGGTAGGGGACAGAGAGTAACCGGGGCTGGGGACTGAGAGTAACTGGGACTGGGGACTGAGAGTAAACGGGTCGGGGACTGAGGGTTACCTGGACTGGGGACTGAGAATAACCGGGACTGGGAACAGAGAGTAACCGGGACCGGGGACTGAGAGTAACCGGGGCTGGGGACTGAGAGTAACCGGGACTGGTAACTGAGAGTAACCGGGACTGGGGACTGAGAGTAACCGGGACGGGGGACTGAGAGTAACCGGAACTGGGGACTGAGAGTAACCGGGACTGGGGACTGATAGTAACCGGGACCGGGACTGAGAGTAAACGGAACGGGGGACTGAGAGTAACCGGGACTGGAGACTGAGAGTAACTGGGTCGTGGACTGAGAGTAACCAGGGTCATGGACTGAGAGTAACTGGGACTGGGGACAGAGAGTAACCGGGTCGTGGACTGAGAGTAACCGGGGTCAGGGACTGAGAGTAACCGGGACCGGATGCTGAGAGTAACCGGGACTGGGGACTGAGAGTAACCGGGACGGGGGACTGAGAGTAACCGGGACCGGGGACTGAGAGTAACCGGGACCGGGGACTGAGAGTAACCAGGACCAGGGACTGAGAGTAACCGGGACCGGGGACTGAGAGTAACTGGGACCGGTAACTGAGATTAACCGGTGTCGGGGAGTGAGAGAAACCACGACCGGGAACTGAGAGTAACCGGGACTGGGACTGAGAGTAACCGGGACTGGGGACTGTGAGTAAACGGGCCGCGGACTGAGAGTAACTGGGATGGGACTGACAGTAACTGGGACTGGGACTGAGAGTAACTGGGCTGAGGACTGAGAGTAACTGGGCTGGGGGCTCAGAGTAACCGGGACTGGGGACGGAGAGTAACCGGGGTAGGGGACTGAGAGTAACCAGGTCGGGGACTGAGGGATACCGGGACTGGGGACTGAGAATAACCGGGACTGGGAACGTTAATTTACCGGGACCGGAGACTGAGAGTAACCGGGACTTGGGACTGAGAGTAACTGGGCCGGGGACTGAGAGGAACCGGGGCTGGGGACTGAGAGTAACCGGGGCTGGGGACTGAGACTAACACGGCCGTGGACTGAGAGTAACCAGGACTGGGGACTGAGAGTAACCGGGACCGGGGACTGAGAGTAACCGGGCTGGGAACTGAGAGTAACCGGGACCGGAGGCTGAGAGATACCGGGACTCGGGACTGAGAGTAACCGGGACGGAGGACTGAGAGTATCCGGGACTGGGGACTGAGAGTAACCGGGACCGGATGCTGAGAGTAAACGGGACTGGGGACTGAGAGTAACCGGGACCAGAGGCTGAGAGTAACCGGGACTGGGGACTGAGAGTAACCGGGACTGCGGACTGAGGGAAACCGGGCCGGGGACTGAGTGTAAACGGGACAGGGGACTGAGAGTAATGGGGACTGGGGACTGAGAGTAACCGGGACTGGGGATTGAGAGTAACTGGGCCTGAGGACTGAGAGTAACTGGGAGTGGTGACTGAGAGAAACCGGGCCGGGGACTGAGAGGGACTGGGGACGAAGAGTAACCACGACCAGGGACTGAGAGTAACTGGGACTGGGGACTGAGAGTAACCGGGACTGGGGACTGAGAGTAACTGGGCCGGGGACTGAGAGAAACCGGGACTGGGGACTGAGAGTAACCGGGTCGTGGTCTGAGAGTAACCGGGGTCATGGACTGAGATTAACCGGGACTGGGGACTGAGAGTAACCGGGCCGTGGACTGAGAGTAACCGGGGTCAGGGACTGAGAGTAACCGGGACAAGGACGGAGAGTAACCAGGACTGGGGACTGAGAGTAACTGGGCCAGGGACTGAGAATAACCGGGACTGGGGACTGAGAGTAACCGGGGTAGGGGACTGAGAGTAACCGGGTCGGGGACTGAGGGTTACCTGGACTGGGGACTGAGAATAACCGGGACTGGGAACAGAGAGTAACCGGGACCGGGGACTGAGAGTAACCAGGACCGGGGACTGAGAGTAACCAGGACCGGGGACTGAGAGTAACCGGGACCGGGGCCTGAGAATAACCGGGACCGGGGACTGAGAGCAACTGGGACCGGGAACTGAGATTAACCGGTGTCGGGGAGTGAGAGAAACCACGACCGGGAACTGAGAGTAACCGGGACTGGGACTGAGAGTAACCGGGACTGGGGACTGTGAGTAACCGGGCCGCGGACTGAGAGTAACTGGGACTGGGACTGACAGTAACTGGGACTGGGACTGAGAGTAACTGGGCTGAGGACTGAGAGTAACTGTGCCGGGGGCTGAGAGTAACCGGGACTGGGGACGGAGAGTAACCGGGGTAGGGGACTGAGAGTAACCGGGGTAGGGGACTGAGAGTAACCGGGGCTGGGGACTGAGAGTAACTGGGACTGGGGACTGAGAGTAACCGGGGTAGGGGACTGAGAGTAATCGGGTCGGGGACTGAGGGTTACCGGGACTGGGGACTTAGAATAACTGGGACTGGGAACGGAGACTTACCGGGACCGGGGACTGAGAGTAACCGGGACTGGGGACTGAGAGTAACTGGGCCGGGGACTGAGAGTAACCGGGGCTGGGGACTGAGAGTAACCGGGACTGGTAACTGAGACTAACACGGCCGTGGACTGAGAGTAACCAGGACTGGGGACTGAGAGTAACCCGGACCGGGGACTGAGAGTAACCGGGACTGGGATCTGAGATTAACCGGGACCGGAGGCTGAGAGATACCGGGACTCGGGACTGAGAGTAACCGGGACGGAGGACTAAGAGTAACCGAGACTGGGGACTGAGAGTAACCGGGACCGGATGCTGAGAGTAAACGGGACTGGGGGCTGAGAGTAACCGGCACCAGAGACTGAGAGTAACCGGGGTCAGGGACTGAGAGTAACCGGGACAAGGACGGAGAGTAACCAGGACTGGGGACTGAGAGTAACTGGGCCAGGGACTGAGAGTAACCGGGACTGGGGACTGAGAGTAACCGGGACCGGGGACTGAGAGTAACCGGGACCTGAGAGTAACCGGGACCAGGGACTGAGAGTAACCGGGACCGGGGTCTGAGAGTAACAGGGACCGGGGGCTGAGAATAACCGGGACCGTGGACTGTGTATAACTGGGACCGGGAACTGAGATTAACCGGTGTCGGGGACTGAGAGAAACTACGACCGGGAACTGAGAGTAACCTGGACTGGGACTGAGAGTGCCCGGGACTGGGGGCTGAGAGTAACCGGGCCGGGGACTGAGAGTAACCGGGACTGGGACTGGCAGTAACTGGGCTGGGGACTGAGAGTAACTGGGCTGGGGACTGAGACTAACCGGGCCGGGGACTGAGAGTAACTGGGACTGGGGACGGAGAGTAACCGCGACCGGGGACTGAGAGTAACTGGGACAGGGGACTGAGAGAAACTGGGACTGGGGACTGAGAGTAACCGGTTCGTGGACTGAGAGTAACCGGGGTCAGGGACTGAGAGTAACCGGGACAAGGACGGAGAGTAACCGGGACTGGGGACTGAGAGTAACCGGGACCAGGGACTGAGAGTAACTGGGACTGGGGACTGAGAGTAACTGGGACCGGGACTGAGAGTAACCGGAACTGGAAACTGAGAGTCACCGGGACTGGGGACTGAGAGTAACCGGGACCGGGGACTGAGAGTAACCAGGACCGGGGACTGAGAGTAACCGGGTCTGGGGGCTGAGAGTAACTGGGACCGGGAACTGAGATTAACCAGTGTCCGGGACTGAGAGAAACCACGACCGGGAACTGAGAGCAACCGGGACTGGGACTGAGAGTACCTGGGACTGGGGACTGAGAGTAACTGGGACTGGGACTGAGACGGACTGGGACAGAGAGTAACTGGGCTGGGGACTGAGAGTAACTGTGGCGGGGGCTGTAATAAGGGAACATCTATAATTATGGGGGATTTTAACTATCATATTAACTGGACAAATCAAATTGGGCAGGGCTGCCTTGAGGATGAGTTCATTGAGTGTATTAGGGATGGGTTTCTTGAGCAGTATGTAACTGAACCGACCAGGGGGCAAGCAACCTTAGATCTGGTCCTGTGTAACGAGACAGGATTAATTAAAAATGTCCTAGTAAAGGATCCCCTTGGAATGAGTGACCATAACATGGTTGCATTCCATGTTCAATTAGAGGGTGAGGAGGTTGTATCTCAAACAAGCGTGCTAATCTTGAATAAAGGAGACTATGAAGGTATGAGAGCAGAATTGAGCAAAGTGGATTGGGAAAATAGATTAAAGGGTAAGACGATACATGATCAGTGGTGTACATTTAAGGAGTTATTTTACAACTTCCAAAAAAAGTATATTCCACTGAGAAGAAAAGGGTGTGAAAGAAAAGACAGCCATCCGTGGCTAAGTAAAGAAATTAAGGATAGTATTCGACTAAAAACAAGGGCATTTAAGGTAGCCAAATCTAGTGGGAGGATAGAGGATTGGGAAAACTTTAAAAGACAGCAAAAAATAACAAAAAGATTGATTAGGAAAGGGAAGATAGATTATGAAAGTAAATTAGCAAATAATATAAAAACAGATAGTAAGAGTTTTTATAGTTATATAAAAAGAAAAAGGGTGGCTAAAGTAAATGTTGGTCCCTTAGAGGATGAGACCGGGAAATTAATGGTGGGAAATATGGAGATGGCAAAAACACTGAATGAATATTTTGTATCAGTCTTTACAGTAGAGGACACCAAGAATATCCCAACACTGGACAAGCAGGGGGCTATAGGGGGGGAGGAGATAAACACGATCAAAATCACTAAGGAAGTGGTACTCGGTAAAATAATGGGACTCAAGGCGGATAAATCGCCTGGACCTGATGGCTTACATCCAAGGGTCTTGAGGGAAGTGGCGGTAGGGATTGTGGATGCATTGGTAATAATCTTCCAAAACTCCCTGGACTCAGCAAAGGTCCCAGCAGACTGGAAAACTGCTAATGTAACACCCTTATTTAAAAAGGGCAGTAGACAGAAGGCTGGAAACTATAGACCGGTTAGCCTAACATCTGTGGTAGGTAAAATTTTGGAGTCCATTATTAAGGAGACAGTAACAGGACATTTGGATAATCATAGTTTAATAAGACAAAGTCAGCATGGTTTTATGAAGGGGAAGTCATGTTTGACAAATTTGCTGGAGTTATTTGAGGAAGTAACATACAGGGTGGATAAAGGTGAACCAGTGGACGTAGTGTATTTAGACTTCCAAAAGGCATTTGACAAGGTGCCACACAAAAGATTATTGCTTAAGATAAAAAATCACGGGATTGGGGGTAATATTCTGGCATGGATAGAGGATTGGCTATCTAACAGAAGGCAGAGAGTTGGGATAAATGGTTCATTCTCAGACTGGCAATCAGTAACTACTGGTGTTCCGCAGGGGTCAGTGCTGGGTCCCCAACTCTTTACAATCTATATTAACAATTTGGAGGAGGGGACCGAGTGTAACATATCAAAGTTTGCAGATGATACTAAGATGGGAGGGAAAGTAGTGAGAGAGGAGGACATAAAAAACCTGCAAGGGGACATAGACAGGCTAAGTAAGTGGGCAGAGACTTGGCAGATGGAATACAATACTGGAAAGTGTGAGGTTATGCACTTTGGCAGGAAAAATCGTAGAGCAAGTTATTATCTTAATGGCAAGAAACTGGAAAGTACTGAAGTACAAAGGGATCTGGGGGTCCTGGTGCACGAAACTCAAAAGGTTAGTATGCAGGTGCAGCAAGTGATTAAGAAGGTCAATGGAACGTTGGCTTTCATTGCTAGGGGGATAGAATATAAAAATAGGGAGGTATTGCTTCAGTTGTACAAGGTATTGGTGAGACCGCACCTGGAATACTGCATACAGTTTTGGTGTCCATACTTAAGAAAAGACATACTTGCTCTCGAGTCAGTACAAAGAAGGTTCACTCGGTTAATCCCGGGGATGAGGGGATGGACATATGAGGAGAGGTTGAGTAGATTGGGACTCTACTCATTGGAGTTCAGAAGAATGAGAGGCGATCTTATTGAAACATATAAGATTGTGAAGGGGTTGGATCGGGTGGATGCGGGGAGGATGTTCCAGATGATGGGTGAAACTAGAACTAGGGGACATAGTCTTAGAATAAGGGGCTGCTCTTTCAAAACTGAGATGAGGAGGAACTACTTCACTCAGAGGGTGGTAGGTCCATGGAATATGCTGCCCCAAAAAGCTGTCGAAGCTACATCATTACATAAATTTAAAACAGAAATAGACAGTTTCCTAGAAGAAAAGGGAATTAAGGGTTACGGGGAGCGGGCAGGAATTTGGACATGAGTTTAGGTGCGGATCGGTCATGGCCCTGTGGGTAGCGGAGCGGGCCCAGGGGCCGTGTAGCCTGATCCTGCTCCTGTTTCGTGTGTCTAATTCTGTTAGATTCAGGAGATAGTCCTGTCATAGTGGATTGGCGGTTAGGATCAGATCAGCCATGATCTTATTGAATGGCGGAGCAGGCTCGAGGGTCCAATTGGCCTACTCCTGCTCCTATTTCTTATGTTCTTATGTTCTTATGTAGTAACCGGGACTGGGGACTGAGAGTAGACGGAACTGGGAACTGAGAGTAACCGGGACTGGGGACGGAGAGTAACCGGGGTAGGGGACGGAGAGTAACCGGGGCTGGGGACTGAGAGTAACTGGGACTGGGGACTGAGAGTAACCGGGTCGGGGACTGAGGGTTACCTGGACTGGGGACTGAGAATAACCGGGACTGGGCACAGAGAGTAACCGAGACCGGGGACTGAGAGTAACCGGGGCTGGGGACTGAGAGTAACCGGGACTGGTAACTGAGACTAACTCGGCCGGGGA
Organism: Somniosus microcephalus; assembly: GCF_052327205.1. Taxonomy (NCBI): domain Eukaryota; kingdom Metazoa; phylum Chordata; class Chondrichthyes; order Squaliformes; family Somniosidae; genus Somniosus; species Somniosus microcephalus. Next base: position 8,176,105 of record NC_141001.1, on the reverse strand, counting down.
CTGAGCGTAACCGGGACCGGAGGCTGAGAGTAACCGGGACTGGGGACTGAGAGTAACCGGGATGGGGGACTGAGATTAACCGGGACTGGGGACTGAGAGTAACCGGGACCAGATGCTGAGAGTATCCGGGACTGGGGACTGAGAGTAACCGGGACGGGGGACAGAGAGTAACTGGGCCAGGGACTGAGAGAAACTGGGACTGGGGACTGAGAGTAACCGGGACGGGGGACTGAGAGTAACCGGAACGGGGGACTGAGAGTAACCGGGACTGGGGACTGAGAGTAACCGGGTCGTGGACTGAGAGTAACCGGGGTCAGGGACTGAGAGTAACCGGGACCGGATGCTGAGAGTAACCGGGACTGGGGACTGAGAGTAACCGGGACGGGGGACTGAGAGTAACCGGGTCGTGGACTGAGAGTAACCGGGGTCAGGGACTGAGAGTAACCGGGACCGGATGCTGAGAGTAACCGGGACTGGGGACTGAGAGTAACCGGGACGGGGGACTGAGAGTAACCGGGACGGGGGACTGAGAGTAACTGGAACTGGGGACTGAGAGTAACCGGGACCGGGGACTGAGAGTAACCAGGACCGGGGACTGAGACTAACCGGGACCGGGGGCTGAGAATAACCGGGACCGGGGACTGAGAGTAACTAGGACCGGGAACTGAGATTAACCGGTGTCGGGGAGTGAGAGAAACCACGACCGGGAACTGAGAGTAACCGGGACTGGGACTGAGAGAAGCCGGGACTGGAGACTGTGAGTAACCGGGCCGCGGACTGAGAGTAACTGGGACTGGGACTGACAGTAACTGGGCTGAGGACTGAGAGTAACTGGGCCGGGGGCTGAGAGTAACCGGGACTGGGGACGGAGAGTAACCGGGGTAGGGGACTGAGAGTAACCGGGGCTGGGGACTGAGAGTAACTGGGACTGGGTACTGAGAGTAACCGGGCTAGGGGACTGAGAGTAACCGGGTCGGGGACTGAGGGTTACCGGGACTGGGGGCTGAGAATAACCGGGACTGGGAACGGAGATTTACCGGGACCGGAGACTGAGAGTAACCGGAACTGGGCCGGGGACTGAGAGTAACCAGGGCTGGGGACTGACAGTAACCGGGGCTGGTAACTGAGACTAACACAGCCGTGGACTGAGAGTAACCATGACTGGGGACTGAGAGTAACCGGGACCTGGGACTGAGAGTAACCGGGACCGGGAACTGAGAGTAACCGGGACCGGAGGCTGAGAGATACCGGGACTCGGGACTGAGAGTAAACGGGACGGAGGACTGAGAGTAACCGGGACTCATGACTGAGAGTAACCGGGACGGAGGACTGAGAGTAAGCGGGACTGGGGACTGAGAGTAACCGGGACCGGATGCTGAGAGTAAACGGGACTGGGGACTGAGAGTAACCGGGACCGGAGGCTGAGAGTAACCGGGACTCGGGACTGAGAGTAACCGGGAATGCGGACTGAGAGTAACCGGGACTGGGGATTGAGAGTAACTGGGCCTGAGGACTGAGAGTAACTGGGAGTGGTGACTGAGAGAAACCGGGCCGGGGACTGAGAGTAACTGGGACTGGGGACGGAGAGTAACCACGACCAGGGACTGAGAGTAACTGGGACTGGGGACGGAGAGTAACCGGGACTGGGGACTGAGAGCAACTGGGCCGGGGACTGAGAGAAACCGGGACTGGGGACTGAGAGTAACCAGGTCGTGGACTGAGAGTAACCGGGACAAGGACGGAGAGTAACCGGGACTGGGGACTGAGAGTAACTGGGCCAGGGACTGAGAGTAACCGGGACTGGGGACTGAGAGTAACCGGGGTAGGGGACTGAGAGTAACCAGGTCGGGGACTGAGGGTGACCTGGACTGGGGACTGAGAGTAGCCGGAACTGGGAACTGAGAGTAACCGGGACTGGGGACGGAGAGTAACCGGTGTAGGGGACGGAGAGTAACCGGGGCTGGGGACTGAGAGTAACTGGGACTGGGGACTGAGAGTAACCGGGTCGGGGACTGAGGGTTACCTGGACTGGGGACTGAGAGTAACCGGGACTGGTAACTGAGACTAACTCGGCCGGGGACTGAGCGTAACCGGGACCGGAGGCTGAGAGTAACCGGGACCGGAGGCTGAGAGTAACCATGACGGGAGGCTGAGATTAACCGGGACTGGGGACTGAGAGTAACCGGGATGGGGGACTGAGAGTAACCGGGACTGGGGACTGAGAGTAACCGGGACCGGATGCTGAGAGTATCCGGGACTGGGGACAGAGAGTAACCGGGACGGGGGACAGAGAGTAACCGAGACCGGGGACTGAGAGAAACTGGGACTGGGGACTGAGAGTAACCGGGACGGGAGACTGAGAGTAACCGGAACTGGGGACTGAGAGTAACCGGGACCGGGGACTGAGAGTAACCGGGGTCAGGGACTGAGAGTAACCGGCACCGGATGCTGAGAGTAACCGGGACTGGGGACTGAGAGTAACCAGGACGGGGGACTGAGAGTAACCGGAACTGGGGACTGAGAGTAACCGGGACCGGGGACTGAGACTAACCGGACCGGGGGCTGAGAGATGCCGGGACCGGAGACTGAGAGTAACCAGGACTGGGGACTGAGACTAACACGGCCGTGGACTGAGAGTAACCGGGACTGGGGACTGAGAGTAACCGGGACCGGGGACTGAGAATAACCGGGACTGGGAACTGAGAGTAACTGGGACCGGAGGCTGAGAGATGCCGGGACTCGGGACTGAGAGTAACCGGGACGGAGGGCTGAGAGTAACCGGGACAGGGGACTGAGAGTAACCGGGACCGGATGCTGAGAGTAACCGGGACTCGGGACTGAGAGTAACCGGGAATGCGGACTGAGAGTAACCGGGACCGGAGACTGAGAGTAACCGGGACTCGGGACTGAGAGTAACCGGGAATGCGGACTGAGAGTAACCGGGACTGGGGACTGAGAGTAACTGGGGGTGGTGACTGAGAGAAACCGGGCCGGGGACTGAGAGTAACTGGGACTGGGGACGGAGAGTAACCACGACTGGGGACTGAGAGTAACTGGGACTGGGGACTGAGAGTAACCGGGACTGGGGACTGAGAGCAACTGGGCCGGGGACTGAGAGAAACCGGGACTGGGGACTGAGAGTAACCGGGTCCTGGACTGAGAGTAACCGGGGTCAGGGACTGAGAGTAACCGGGACTGGGGACTGAGAGTAACCGGGTCGTGGACTAAGAGTAACCGGGGTCAGGGACTGAGAGTAACCGGGACAAGGACGGAGAGTAACCGGGACTGGGGACTGAGAGAAACTGGGACTGGGGACTGAGAGTAACCGGGACCGGAGGCTGAGAGATACCGGGACTCGGGACTGAGAGTAACCGGGACGGAGGACTGAGAGTAACCGGGACTGGGGACTGAGAGTAACCGGGACCGGATGCTGAGAGTAAGCGGGACTGGGGACTGAGAGTAACCGGGACCGGAGACTGAGAGTAACCGGGACTCGGGACTGAGAGTAACCGGGAATGCGGACTGAGAGTAACCGGGACTGGGGATTGAGAGTAACTGGGCCTGAGGACTGAGAGTAACTGGGGGTGGTGACTGAGAGAAACCGGGCCGGGGACTGAGAGTAACTGGGACTGGGGACGGAGAGTAACCACGACCGGGGACTGAGAGTAACTGGGACTGGGGACTGAGAGTAACCGGGACTGGGGACTGAGAGCAACTGGGCCGGGGACTGAGAGAAACCGGGACTGGGGACTGAGAGTAACCGGGTCCTGGACTGAGAGTAACCGGGGTCAGGGACTGAGAGAAACCGGGACTGGGGACTGAGAGTAACCGGGTCGTGGACTAAGAGTAACCGGGGTCAGGGACTGAGAGTAACCGGGACAAGGACGGAGAGTAACCAGGGTAGGGGACTGAGAGTAACCAGGTCGGGGACTGAGGGTGACCTGGACTGGGGACTGAGAGTAGCCGGAACTGGGAACTGAGAGTAACCGGGACTGGGGACGGAGAGTAACCGGGGTAGGGGACGGAGAGTAACTGGGGCTGGGGACTGAGAGTAACTGGGACTGGGGACTGAGAGTAACCGGGTCGGGGACTGAGGGTTACCTGGACTGGGGACTGAGAATAACCGGGTCTGGGAACAGAGAGTAACCGAGACTGGGGACTGAGAGTAACCGGGGCTGGGGACTGAGAGTAACCGGGACTGGTAACTGAGACTAACTCGGCCGGGGACTGAGCGTAACCGGGACCGGAGGCTGAGAGTAACCGGGACCGGAGGCTGAGAGTAACCGTGACGGGAGGCTGAGATTAACCGGGATGGGGACTGAGAGTAACCGGGATGGGGGACTGAGAGTAACCGGGACTGCGGACTGAGAGTAACCGGGACCGGATGCTGAGAGTATCCGGGGCTGGGGACTGAGAGTAACCGGGACGGGGGACAGAGAGTAACCGAGACCGGGGACTGAGAGTAACCGGGACTGAGAGTAACTAGGCCAGGGACTGAGAGAAACTGGGACTGGGGACTGAGAGTAACCGGGATGGGGGACTGAGAGTAACCGGAACTGGGGACTGAGAGTAACCGGGACCGGGGACTGAGAGTAACCGGGACCGGGACTGAGAGTAACCGGGACTGAGAGTAAACGGAACGGGGGACTGAGAGTAACCGGGACTGGGGACAGAGAGTAACCGGGTCGTGGACTGAGAGTAACCGGGGTCAGGGACTGAGCGTAACCGGGACCGGATGCTGAGAGTAACCGGGACTGGGGACTGAGAGTAACCAGGATGGGGGACTGAGAGTAACCGGGACGGGGGACTGAGAGTAACCGGAACTGGGGACTGAGAGTAATCGGGACCGGGGACTGAGAGTAACCAGGACCGGGGACTGAGACTAACCGGGACCGGGGGCTGAGAATAACCGGGACCTGGGACTGAGAGTAACTGGGACCGGGAACTGAGATTAACCGGTGTCGGGGAGTGAGAGAAACCACGACCGGGAACTGTGAGTAACCGGGACTGAGACTGAGAGTAACCGGGACTGGAGACTGTGCGTAACCCGGCCGCGGACTGAGAGTAACTGGGACTGGGACTGACAGTAACTGGGACTGGGACTGAGAGTAACTGGGCTGAGGACTGAGTGTAACTGGGCCGGGGGCTGAGAGTAACCGGGACTGGGGACGGAGAGTAACCGGGGTAGGGGACTGAGAGTAACCGGGGCTGGGGACTGAGAGTAACTGGGACTGGGGACTGAGAGTAACCGGGCTAGGGGACTGAGAGTAACCGGGTCGGGGACTGAGGGTTACCGGGTCTGGGGACTGAGAATAACTGGGACTGGGACTGAGAGTAACCGGGACTGGAGACTGTGCGTAACCGGGACTGTGGACTGAGAGTAACTGGGCCGGGGACTGAGAGTAACCAGGGCTGGGGACTGAGAGTAACCGGGACCGGGGACTGAGAGTAACCGGGACTGGGAACTGAGAGTAACCGGGACCGGAGGCTGAGAGATACCGGGACTCGGGACTGAGAGTAACCGGGACGGAGGACTGAGAGTAACCGGGACTGGGGACTGAGAGTAACCGGGACCGGATGCTGAGAGTAAACGGGAGTGAGGACTGAGAGTAACCGGGACCGGAGGCTGAGAGTAACCGAGACTGGGGACTGAGAGTAACCGGGAATGCGGACTGAGAGTAACCGGGACTGGGGGTTGAGAGTAACTGGGCCTGAGGACTGAGAGTAAGTGGAAGTGGTGACTGAGAGTAACTGGAACTGGGGACTGAGAGTAAACGGAACGGGGGACTGAGAGTAACCGGGACTGGGCACTGAGAGTAACTGGGCTGAGGACTGAGAGTAACTGGGACCGGGGACTGAGATTGACCGGTGTCGGGGAGTGAGAGACACCACGACCGGGAACTGAGAGTAACCGGGCCGCGGACTGAGAGTAACTGGGACTGGGACTGACAGTAACTGGGACTGAGAGTAACTGGGCTGAGGACTGAGAGTAACTGGGCCGGGGGCTGAGAGTAACCGGGACTGGGGACTGAGAGCAACTGGGCCGGGGACTGAGAGAAACCGGGACTGGGGACTGAGAGTAACCGGGTCCTGGACTGAGAGTAACCGGGGTCAGGGACTGAGAGAAACCGGGACTGGGGACTGAGAGTAACCGGGTCGTGGACTAAGAGTAACCGGGGTCAGGGACTGAGAGTAACCGGGACAAGGACGGAGAGTAACCGGGGTAGGGGACTGAGAGTAACCAGGTCGGGGACTGAGGGTGACCTGGACTGGGGACTGAGAGTAGCCGGAACTGGGAACTGAGAGTAACCGGGACTGGGGACGGAGAGTAACCGGGGTAGGGGACGGAGAGTAACTGGGGCTGGGGACTGAGAGTAACTGGGACTGGGGACTGAGAGTAACCGGGTCGGGGACTGAGGGTTACCTGGACTGGGGACTGAGAATAACCGGGTCTGGGAACAGAGAGTAACCGAGACTGGGGACTGAGAGTAACCGGGGCTGGGGACTGAGAGTAACCGGGACTGGTAACTGAGACTAACTCGGCCGGGGACTGAGCGTAACCGGGACCGGAGGCTGAGAGTAACCGGGACCGGAGGCTGAGAGTAACCGTGACGGGAGGCTGAGATTAACCGGGATGGGGACTGAGAGTAACCGGGATGGGGGACTGAGAGTAACCGGGACTGGGGACTGAGAGTAACCGGGACCGGATGCTGAGAGTATCCGGGGCTGGGGACTGAGAGTAACCGGGACGGGGGACAGAGAGTAACCGAGACCGGGGACTGAGAGTAACCGGGACTGAGAGTAACTAGGCCAGGGACTGAGAGAAACTGGGACTGGGGACTGAGAGTAACCGGGATGGGGGACTGAGAGTAACCGGAACTGGGGACTGAGAGTAACCGGGACCGGGGACTGAGAGTAACCGGGACCGGGACTGAGAGTAACCGGGACTGAGAGTAAACGGAACGGGGGACTGAGAGTAACCGGGACTGGGGACAGAGAGTAACCGGGTCGTGGACTGAGAGTAACCGGGGTCAGGGACTGAGAGTAACCGGGACCGGATGCTGAGAGTAACCGGGACTGGGGACTGAGAGTAACCGGGATGGGGGACTGAGAGTAACCGGGACGGGGGACTGAGAGTAACCGGAACTGGGGACTGAGAGTAATCGGGACCGGGGACTGAGAGTAACCAGGACCGGGGACTGAGACTAACCGGGACCGGGGGCTGAGAATAACCGGGACCTGGGACTGAGAGTAACTGGGACCGGGAACTGAGATTAACCGGTGTCGGGGAGTGAGAGAAACCACGACCGGGAACTGTGAGTAACCGGGACTGAGACTGAGAGTAACCGGGACTGGAGACTGTGCGTAACCCGGCCGCGGACTGAGAGTAACTGGGACTGGGACTGACAGTAACTGGGACTGGGACTGAGAGTAACTGGGCTGAGGACTGAGTGTAACTGGGCCGGGGGCTGAGAGTAACCGGGACTGGGGACGGAGAGTAACCGGGGTAGGGGACTGAGAGTAACCGGGGCTGGGGACTGAGAGTAACTGGGACTGGGGACTGAGAGTAACCGGGCTAGGGGACTGAGAGTAACCGGGTCGGGGACTGAGGGTTACCGGGTCTGGGGACTGAGAATAACTGGGACTGGGACTGAGAGTAACCGGGACTGGAGACTGTGCGTAACCGGGACTGTGGACTGAGAGTAACTGGGCCGGGGACTGAGAGTAACCAGGGCTGGGGACTGAGAGTAACCGGGACCGGGGACTGAGAGTAACCGGGACTGGGAACTGAGAGTAACCGGGACCGGAGGCTGAGAGATACCGGGACTCGGGACTGAGAGTAACCGGGACGGAGGACTGAGAGTAACCGGGACTGGGGACTGAGAGTAACCGGGACCGGATGCTGAGAGTAAACGGGAGTGGGGACTGAGAGTAACCGGGACCGGAGGCTGAGAGTAACCGAGACTGGGGACTGAGAGTAACCGGGACCGGAGGCTGAGAGTAACCGGGACTGGGGACTGAGAGTAACCGGGAATGCGGACTGAGAGTAACCGGGACTGGGGGTTGAGAGTAACTGGGCCTGAGGACTGAGAGTAAGTGGAAGTGGTGACTGAGAGTAACTGGAACTGGGGACTGAGAGTAAACGGAACGGGGGACTGAGAGTAACCGGGACTGGGCACTGAGAGTAACTGGGCTGAGGACTGAGAGTAACTGGGACCGGGGACTGAGATTGACCGGTGTCGGGGAGTGAGAGACACCACGACCGGGAACTGAGAGTAACCGGGCCGCGGACTGAGAGTAACTGGGACTGGGACTGACAGTAACTGGGACTGGGACTGAGAGTAACTGGGCTGAGGACTGAGAGTAACTGGGCCGGGGGCTGAGAGTAACCGGGACTGGGGACGGAGAGTAACCGGGGCTGGGGACTGAGAGTAACTGGGACTGGGGACTGAGAGTAACCGGGCTAGGGGATTGAGAGTAACCGGGTCAGGGACTGAGGGTTACCGGGACTGGGGACTGAGAATAACCGGGACTGGGAACGGAGATTTACCGGGACCGGAGACTGAGAGTAACCGGGACTGGGGACTGAGAGTAACTGGGCCGGGGACTGAGAGTAACCAGGGCTGGGGACTGAGAGTAACCGGGGCTGGTAACTGAGACTAACACGGCCGTGGACTGAGAGTAACCAGGACTGGGGACTGAGAGTAACCGAGACCGGGGACTGAGAGTAACCGGGACTGGGAACTGAGAGTAACCGGGACCGGAGGCTGAGTGATGCCGGGACTCGGGACTGAGAGTAACCGGGACGGAGGACTGAGAGTAACCGGGACTGGGGACTGAGAGTAACCGGGACCGGATGCTGAGAGTAAACGGGACTGGGGACTGAGAGTAACCGGGACCGGAGGCTGAGAGTAACCGGGACTGGGGACTGAGAGTAACCGGGACTGGGGACTGAGAGTAACCGGGACCGGAGGCTGAGAGTAACCGGGACCGGAGGCTGAGAGTAACCGGGACTCGGGACTGAGAGTAACTGGGCCTGAGGACTGAGAGTAACTGGGAGTGGTGACTGAGAGAAACTGGGCCGGGGACTGAGAGTAACTGGGACTGGGGACGGAGAGTAACCACGACCAGGGATTGAGAGTAACTGGGACTGGGGACTGAGAGTAAGCGGGACTGGGGACTGAGAGCAACTGGGCCGGGGACTGAGAGAAACCGGGACTGGGGACTGAGAGTAACCGGGTCGTGGACTGAGAGTAACTGGGGTCAGGGACTGAGAGTAACCGGGACTGGGGACTGAGAGTAACCGGGTCGTGGACTAAGAGTAACCGGGGTCAGGGAAATGAGAGTAAGCGGGACAAGGACGGAGAGTAACCGGGACTGGGGACTGAGAGTAACTGGGCCAGGGACTGAGAGTAACCGGGACTGGGGACTGAGAGTAACCTGGGTAGGGGACTGAGAGTAACCAGGTCGGGGACTGAGGGTGACCTGGACTGGGGACTGAGAATAACCGGGACTGGGAACAGAGAGTAACCGGGACCGGGGACTGAGAGTAACCGGGACCGGGGACTGAGAGTAACCAGGACCGGGGACTGAGAGTAACCGGGACCGGGGGCTTCGAATAACCGGGACCGGGGACTGAGAATAACTGGGACCGGGACTGAGAGTAACCGGGACTGGGGGCTGAGAGTAACCGGGACTGGGACTGGCAGTAACTGGGCTGGGGACTGAGAGTAACTGGGCTGGGGACTGAGAGTAACTGGGCTGGGGACGGAGAGTAACCGGGGTGGGGAATGAGTGTAACCGGGGCTGGGGACTGAGAGTATCTGGGACTGGGGACCGAGAGTAACCAGGTACGGGACTGAGAGTAACCGGGTCGGGGACTGAGGGTTACCGGGACTGGGGACTGAGAATAACTGGGACTGGGAGCGGAGAGTAACCGGGACCGGCGACTGAGAGTAACCGGGACTGGGGACTGAGAGTAACTGGGCCGGGGACTGAGAGTAACCGGGGCTGGGGACTGAGAGTAACCGGGACTGGTAACTGAGACTAACTCGGCCGGGGACTGTGAGTATCCAGGACTGGGGACTGAGAGTAACCGGGACCGGGGACTGAGAGTAACCGGGACTGGGAACTGAGAGTAACCAGGACCGGATGCTGAGAGTAACCGGGACCGGAGGCTGAGAGTAACCGCGACTCGGGACTCAGAGTAACCGCGATGGGGGACTGAGAGTAACCGGGACTGGGGACTGAGAGTAACCGGGACCGGATGCTGAGAGTAACCGGGACTGGGGACTGAGAGTAACCGGGACCGGAGGCTGAGAGTAACCGGGACTCGGGACTGAGAGCAACCGGGACGGGGGACTGAGAGTAACCGGGACCGGAGGCTGAGAGTAACCGGGACTGGGGACTGAGAGTAACCGGGGTAGGGGACTGAGAGTAACCGGGTCGGGGACTGAGGTTTACAGGGACTGGGGACTGAGAATAACCGGGACTGGGAACGGAGAGTTACCGGGACCGGGGACTGAGAGTAACCGGGACTGGGGACTGAGAGTAACTGGGCTGGGGACTGAGAGTAACCGGGGCTGGGGACTGAGAGTAACCAGGACTGGTAACGGAGACTAACACGGCCGGGGACTGAGAGTAACCAGGACTGGGGACTGAGAGTAACCGAGACCGGGGACTGAGAGTAACCGGGACTGGGAACTGAGAGTAACCGGGACCGGATGCTGAGAGTAACCGGGACTGGGGACTGAGAGTAACCGGGACCGGAGGCTGAGAGTAACCGGGACTGGGGACTGAGAGTAACCGGGACTGGGGACTGAGAGTAACCGGGACCGAAGGCTGAGTGTCACCGGGACCGGAGGCTGAGAGTCACCGGGAACGGAGGCTGAGAGTCACCGGGAACGGAGGCTGAGAGTAACCAGGACTCGGGACTGAGAGTAACCGGGACTGCAGGCTGAGAGAAACCGGGCCGGGGACTGAGTGTAAACGGGACAGCGGACTGAGAGTAACCGGGACCGGAGACTGAGAGTAACCGGGGTCAGGGACTGAGAGTAACCGGGACAAGGACGGAGAGTAACCGGGACTGGGGACTGAGAGTAACTGGGCCAGGGACTGAGAGTAACCGGGACTGGGGACTGAGAGTAACCGGGACCGGAGGCTGAGAGATACCGGGACTCGGGACTGAGAGTAACCGGGACGGAGGACTGAGAGTAACTGGGACTGGGGACTGAGAGTAACCGGGACCGGGTGCTGAGAGTAAACGGGACTGGGGACTAAGAGTAACCGGGACTGGGGACTGAGAGTAACCGGGGTCAGGGACTGAGAGTAACCGGGACAAGGACGGAGAGTAACCGGGACTAGGGACTGAGAGTAACTGGGCCAGGGACTGAGAGTAACCGGGACTGGGGACTGAGAGTAACCGGGACCGGAGGCTGAGAGATACCGGGACTCGGGACTGAGACTAACCGGGACGGAGGACTGAGAGTAACCGGGACTGGGGACTGAGAGTAACCGGGACCGGATGCTGAGAGTAAGCGGGACTGGGGACTGAGAGTAACCGGGACCGGAGACTGAGAGTAACCGGGACTCGGGACTGAGAGTAACCGGGAATGCGGACTGAGAGTAACCGGGACTGGGGATTGAGAGTAACTGGGCCTGAGGACTGAGAGTAACTGGGGGTGGTGACTGAGAGAAACCGGGCCGGGGACTGAGAGTAACTGGGACTGGGGACGGAGAGTAACCACGACCGGGGACTGAGAGTAACTGGGACTGGGGACTGAGAGTAACCGGGACTGGGGACTGAGAGCAACTGGGCCGGGGACTGAGAGAAACCGGGACTGGGGACTGAGAGTAACCGGGTCCTGGACTGAGAGTAACCGGGGTCAGGGACTGAGAGTAACCGGGACTGGGGACTGAGAGTAACTGGGTCGTGGACTAAGAGTAACCGGGGTCAGGGACTGAGAGTAACCGGGACAAGGACGGAGAGTAACCGGGGTAGGGGACTGAGAGTAACCAGGTCGGGGACTGAGGGTGACCTGGACTGGGGACTGAGAGTAGCCGGAACTGGGAACTGAGAGTAACCGGGACTGGGGACGGAGAGTAACCGGGGTAGGGGACGGAGAGTAACTGGGGCTGGGGACTGAGAGTAACCGGGTCGGGGACTGAGGGTTACCTGGACTGGGGACTGAGAATAGCCGGGACTGGGAACAGAGAGTAACCGAGACTGGGGACTGAGAGTAACCGGGGCTGGGGACTGAGAGTAACCGGGACTGGTAACTGAGACTAACTCGGCCGGGGACTGAGCGTAACCGGGACCGGAGGCTGAGAGTAACCGGGACTGGGGACTGAGAGTAACCGGGATGGGGGACTGAGAGTAACCGGGACTGGGGACTGAGACTAACTCGGCCGGGGACTGAGCGTAACCGTGACGGGAGGCTGAGATTAACCGGGACTGGGGACTGAGAGTAACCGGGATGGGGGACTGAGAGTAACCGGGACTGGGGACTGAGAGTAACCGGGACCGGATGCTGAGAGTATCCGGGACTGGGGACTGAGAGTAACCGGGACGGGGGACAGAGAGTAACCGAGACCGGGGACTGAGAGTAACCGGGACTGAGAGTAACCGGGGTCAGGGACTGAGAGTAACCGGGACAAGGACGGAGAGTAACCGGGACTAGGGACTGAGAGTAACTGGGCCAGGGACTGAGAGTAACCGGGACTGGGGACTGAGAGTAACCGGGACCGGAGGCTGAGAGATACCGGGACTCGGGACTGAGAGTAACCGGGACGGAGGACTGAGAGTAACCGGGACTGGGGACTGAGAGTAACCGGGTCGTGGACTAAGAGTAACCGGGGTCAGGGACTGAGAGTAACCGGGACAAGGACGGAGAGTAACCGGGGTAGGGGACTGAGAGTAACCAGGTCGGGGACTGAGGGTGACCTGGACTGGGGACTGAGAGTAGCCGGAACTGGGAACTGAGAGTAACCGGGACTGGGGACGGAGAGTAACCGGGGTAGGGGACGGAGAGTAACTGGGGCTGGGGACTGAGAGTAACTGGGACTGGGGACTGAGAGTAACCGGGTCGGGGACTGAGAGTAACCGGGACTGGGGACTGAGACTAACTCGGCCGGGGACTGAGCGTAACCGGGACCGGAGGCTGAGAGTAACCGGGACCGGAGGCTGAGAGTAACCGTGACGGGAGGCTGAGATTAACCGGGACTGGGGACTGAGAGTAACCGGGATGGGGGACTGAGAGTAACCGGGACTGGGGACTGAGAGTAACCGGGACCGGATGCTGAGAGTATCCGGGACTGGGGACTGAGAGTAACCGGGACGGGGGACAGAGAGTAACCGAGACCGGGGACTGAGAGTAACCGGGACTGAGAGTAACTGGGCCAGGGACTGAGAGAAACTGGGACTGGGGACTGAGAGTAACCGGGATGGGGGACTGAGAGTAACCGGGATGGGGGACTGAGAGTAACCGGAACTGGGGACTGAGAGTAACCGGGACCGGGGACTGAGAGTAACCGGGACCGGGACTGAGAGTAACCGGGACCGGGACTGAGAGTAAACGGAACGGGGGACTGAGTGTAACCGGGACTGGGGACTGAGAGTAACCGGGTCGTGGACTGAGAGTAACCGGGGTCAGGGACTGAGAGTAACCGGGACCGGATGCTGAGAGTAACCGGGACTGGGGACTGAGAGTAACCGGGATGGGGGACTGAGAGTAACCGGGACGGGGGACTGAGAGTAACCGGAACTGTGGACTGAGAGTAATCGGGACCGGGGACTGAGAGTAACCAGGACCGGGGACTGAGACTAACCGGGACCGGGGGCTGAGAATAACCGGGACCGGGGACTGAGAGTAACTGGGACCGGGAACTGAGATTAACCGGTGTCGGGGAGTGAGAGAAACCACGACCGGGAACTGTGAGTAACCGGGACTGAGACTGAGAGTAACCGGGACTGGAGACTGTGCGTAACCCGGCCGCGGACTGAGAGTAACTGGGACTGGGACTGACAGTAACTGGGACTGGGACTGAGAGTAACTGGGCTGAGGACTGAGAGTAACTGGGCCGGGGGCTGAGAGTAACCGGGACTGGGGACGGAGAGTAACCGGGGTAGGGGACTGAGAGTAACCGGGGCTGGGGACTGAGAGTAACTGGGACTGGGGACTGAGAGTAACTGGGCTAGGGGACTGAGAGTAACCGGGTCGGGGACTGAGGGTTACCGGGACTGGGGACTGAGAATAACTGGGACTGAGACTGAGAGTAACCGGGACTGGAGACTGTGCGTAACCCGGCCACGGACTGAGAGTAACTGGGACTGGGACTGACAGTAACTGGGACTGGGACTGAGAGTAACCGGGACCGGAGACTGAGAGTAACCGGGACTGTGGACTGAGAGTAACTGGGCCGGGGACTGAGAGTAACCAGGGCTGGGGACTGAGAGTAACCGGGACCGGGGACTGAGAGTAACCGGGACTGGGAACTGAGAGTAACCGGGACCGGAGGCTGAGAGATACCGGGACTCGGGACTGAGAGTAACCGGGACGGAGGACTGAGAGTAACCGGGACTGGGGACTGAGAGTAACCGGGACCGGATGCTGAGAGTAAACGGGAGTGGGGACTGAGAGTAACCGGGACCGGAGGCTGAGAGTAACCGGGACTGGGGACTGAGAGTAACCGGGACCGGAGTCTGAGAGTAACCGGGACCGGAGGCTGAGAGTAACCGGGACTGGGGACTGAGAGTAACCGGGAATGCGGACTGAGAGTAACCGGGACTGGGGATTGAGAGTAACTGGGCCTGAGGACTGAGAGTAAGTGGGAGTGGTGACTGAGAGTAACTGGAACTGGGGACTAAGAGTAAACGGAACGGGGGACTGAGAGCAACCGGGACTGGGCACTGAGAGTGACTGGGCTGAGGACTGAGAGTAACTGGGACCGGGGACTGAGATTGACCGGTGTCGGGGAGTGAGAGACACCACGACCGGGAACTGAGCGTAACCGGGCCGCGGACTGAGAGTAACTGGGACTGGGACTGACAGTAACTGGGACTGGGACTGAGAGTAACTGGGCTGAGGACTGAGAGTAACTGGGCCGGGGGCTGAGAGGAACCGGGACTGGGGACGGAGAGTAACCGGGGCTGGGGACTGAGAGTAACTGGGACTGGGGACTGAGAGTAACCGGGCTAGGGGACTGAGAGTAACCGGGTCAGGGACTGAGGGTTACCGGGACTGGGGACTGAGAATAACCGGGACTGGGAACGGAGATTTACCGGGACCGGAGACTGAGAGTAACCGGGACTGGGGACTGAGAGTAACTGGGCCGGGGACTGAGAGTAACCAGGGCTGGGGACTGAGAGTAACCGGGGCTGGTAACTGAGACTAACACGGCCGTGGACTGAGTGTAACCAGGACTGGGGACTGAGAGTAACCGAGACCAGGGACTGAGAGTAACCGGGACTGGGAACTGAGAGTAACCGGGACCGGAGGCTGAGTGATGCCGGGACTCGGGACTGAGAGTAACCGGGACGGAGGACTGAGAGTAACCGGGACTGGGGACTGAGAGTAACCGGGACCGGATGCTGAGAGTAAACGGGACTGGGGACTGAGAGTAACCGGGACCGGAGGCTGAGAGTAACCGGGACTGGGGACTGAGAGTAACCGGGACTGGGGACTGAGAGTAACCGGGACCGGAGGCTGAGAGTAACCGGGACCGGAGGCTGAGAGTAACCGGGACTCGGGACTGAGAGTAACTGGGCCTGAGGACTGAGAGTAACTGGGAGTGGTGACTGAGAGAAACTGGGCCGGGGACTGAGAGTAACTGGGACTGGGGACGGAGAGTAACCACGACCAGGGATTGAGAGTAACTGGGACTGGGGACTGAGAGTAAGCGGGACTGGGGACTGAGAGCAACTGGGCCGGGGACTGAGAGAAACCGGGACTGGGGACTGAGAGTAACCGGGTCGTGGACTGAGAGTAACCGGGGTCAGGGACTGAGAGTAACCGGGACTGGGGACTGAGAGTAACCGGGTCGTGGACTAAGAGTAACCGGGGTCAGGGAAATGAGAGTAAGCGGGACAAGGACGGAGAGTAACCGGGACTGGGGACTGAGAGTAACTGGGCCAGGGACTGAGAGTAACCGGGACTGGGGACTGAGAGTAACCTGGGTAGGGGACTGAGAGTAACCAGGTCGGGGACTGAGGGTGACCTGGACTGGGGACTGAGAATAACCGGGACTGGGAACAGAGAGTAACCGGGACCGGGGACTGAGAGTAACCGGGACCGGGGACTGAGAGTAACCGGGACCGGGGACTGAGAGTAACCAGGACCGGGGACTGAGAGTAACCGGGACCGGGGGCTTCGAATAACCGGGACCGGGGACTGAGAATAACTGGGACCGGGACTGAGAGTAACCGGGACTGGGGGCTGAGATTAACCGGGCCGGGGACTGAGAGTAACCGGGACTGGGACTGGCAGTAACTGGGCTGGGGACTGAGAGTAACTGGGCTGGGGACTGAGAGTAACTGGGCTGGGGACGGAGAGTAACCGGGGTGGGGAATGAGTGTAACCGGGGCTGGGGACTGAGAGTATCTGGGACTGGGGACCGAGAGTAACCAGGTACGGGACTGAGAGTAACCGGGTCGGGGACTGAGGGTTACCGGGACTGGGGACTGAGAATAACTGGGACTGGGAGCGGAGAGTAACCGGGACCGGCGACTGAGAGTAACCGGGACTGGGGACTGAGAGTAACTGGGCCGGGGACTGAGAGTAACCGGGGCTGGGGACTGAGAGTAACCGGGACTGGTAACTGAGACTAACTCAGCCGGGGACTGTGAGTATCCAGGACTGGGGACTGAGAGTAACCGGGACCGGGGACTGAGAGTAACCGGAACTGGGAACTGAGAGTAACCAGGACCGGATGCTGAGAGTAACCGGGACCGGAGGCTGAGAGTAACCGCGACTCGGGACTGAGAGTAACCGCGACGGGGGAGTGAGAGTAACCGGGACTGGGGACTGAGAGTAACCGGGACCGGATGCTGAGAGTAACCGGGACTGGGGACTGAGAGTAACCGGGACCGGAGGCTGAGAGTAACCGGGACTCGGGACTGAGAGCAACCGGGACGGGGGACTGAGAGTAACCGGGACCGGAGGCTGAGAGTAACCGGGACTGGGGACTGAGAGTAACCGGGGTAGGGGACTGAGAGTAACCGGGTCGGGGACTGAGGTTTACAGGGACTGGGGACTGAGAATAACCGGGACTGGGAACGGAGAGTTACCGGGACCGGGGACTGAGAGTAACCGGGACTGGGGACTGAGAGTAACTGGGCTGGGGACTGAGAGTAACCGGGGCTGGGGACTGAGAGTAACCAGGACTGGTAACTGAGACTAACACGGCCGGGGACTGAGAGTAACCAGGACTGGGGACTGAGAGTAACCGAGACCGGGGACTGAGAGTAACCGGGACTGGGAACTGAGAGTAACCGGGACCGGATGCTGAGAGTAACCGGGACTGGGGACTGAGAGTAACCGGGACCGGAGGCTGAGAGTAACCGGGACTGGGGACTGAGAGTAACCGGGACTGGGGACTGAGAGTAACCGGGACCGAAGGCTGAGTGTCACCGGGACCGGAGGCTGAGAGTCACCGGGAACGGAGGCTGAGAGTCACCGGGAACGGAGGCTGAGAGTAACCAGGACTCGGGACTGAGAGTAACCGGGACTGCAGGCTGAGAGAAACCGGGCCGGGGACTGAGAGTAACCGGGACAAGGACGGAGAGTAACCGGGACTGGGGACTGAGAGTAACTGGGCCAGGGACTGAGAGTAACCGGGACTGGGGACTGAGAGTAACCGGGACGGAGGACTGAGAGTAACTGGGACTGGGGACTGAGAGTAACCGGGACCGGGTGCTGAGAGTAAACGGGACTGGGGACTAAGAGTAACCGGGACCGGAGACTGAGAGTAACCGGGGTCAGGGACTGAGAGTAACCGGGACAAGGACGGAGAGTAACCGGGACTAGGGACTGAGAGTAACTGGGCCAGGGACGGAGAGTAACCGGGACTGGGGACTGAGAGTAACCGGGACCGGAGGCTGAGAGATACCGGGACTCGGGACTGAGAGTAACCGGGACGGAGGACTGAGAGTAACCGGGACTGGGGACTGAGAGTAACCGGGACCGGATGCTGAGAGTAAGCGGGACTGGGGACTGAGAGTAACCGGGACCGGAGACTGAGAGTAACCGGGACTCGGGACTGAGAGTAACCGGGAATGCGGACTGAGAGTAACCGGGACTGGGGATTGAGAGTAACTGGGCCTGAGGACTGAGAGTAACTGGGGGTGGTGACTGAGAGAAACCGGGCCGGGGACTGAGAGTAACTGGGACTGGGGACGGAGAGTAACCACGACCGGGGACTGAGAGTAACTGGGACTGGGGACTGAGAGTAACCGGGACTGGGGACTGAGAGCAACTGGGCCGGGGACTGAGAGAAACCGGGACTGGGGACTGAGAGTAACCGGGTCCTGGACTGAGAGTAACCGGGGTCAGGGACTGAGAGTAACCGGGACTGGGGACTGAGAGTAACCGGGTCGTGGACTAAGAGTAACCGGGGTCAGGGACTGAGAGTAACCGGGACAAGGACGGAGAGTAACCGGGGTAGGGGACTGAGAGTAACCAGGTCGGGGACTGAGGGTGACCTGGACTGGGGACTGAGAGTAGCCGGAACTGGGAACTGAGAGTAACCGGGACTGGGGACGGAGAGTAACCGGGGTAGGGGACGGAGAGTAACTGGGGCTGGGAACTGAGAGTAACCGGGTCGGGGACTGAGGGTTACCTGGACTGGGGACTGAGAATAGCCGGGACTGGGAACAGAGAGTAACCGAGACTGGGGACTGAGAGTAACCAGGGCTGGGGACTGAGAGTAACCGGGACTGGTAACTGAGACTAACTCGGCCGGGGACTGAGCGTAACCGGGACCGGAGGCTGAGAGTAACCGGGACTGGGGACTGAGAGTAACCGGGATGGGGGACTGAGAGTAACCGGGACTGGGGACTGAGACTAACTCGGCCGGGGACTGAGCGTAACCGGGACCGGATGCTGAGAGTATCCGGGACTGGGGACTGAGAGTAACCGGGACGGGGGACAGAGAGTAACCGAGACCGGGGACTGAGAGTAACCGGGACTGAGAGTAACCGGGGTCAGGGACTGAGAGTAACCGGGACAATGACGGAGAGTAACCGGGACTAGGGACTGAGAGTAACTGGGCCAGGGACTGAGAGTAACCGGGACTGGGGACTGAGAGTAACCGGGACCGGAGGCTGAGAGATACCGGGACTCGGGACTGAGAGTAACCGGGACGGAGGACTGAGAGTAACCGGGACTGGGGACTGAGAGTAACCGGGTCGTGGACTAAGAGTAACCGGGGTCAGGGACTGAGAGTAACCGGGACAAGGACGGAGAGTAACCGGGGTAGGGGACTGAGAGTAACCAGGTCGGGGACTGAGGGTGACCTGGGCTGGGGACTGAGAGTAGCCGGAACTGGGAACTGAGAGTAACCGGGACTGGGGACGGAGAGTAACCGGGGTAGGGGACGGAGAGTAACTGGGGCTGGGGACTGAGAGTAACTGGGACTGGGGACTGAGAGTAACCGGGTCGGGGACTGAGAGTAACCGGGACTGGGGACTGAGACTAACTCGGCCGGGGACTGAGCGTAACCGGGACCGGAGGCTGAGAGTAACCGGGACCGGAGGCTGAGAGTAACCGTGACGGGAGGCTGAGATTAACCGGGACTGGGGACTGAGAGTAACCGGGATGGGGGACTGAGAGTAACCGGGACTGGGGACTGAGAGTAACCGGGACCGGATGCTGAGAGTATCCGGGACTGGGGACTGAGAGTAACCGGGACGGGGGACAGAGAGTAACCGAGACCGGGGACTGAGAGTAACCGGGACTGAGAGTAACTGGGCCAGGGACTGAGAGAAACTGGGACTGGGGACTGAGAGTAACCGGGATGGGGGACTGAGAGTAACCGGGATGGGGGACTGAGAGTAACCGGAACTGGGGACTGAGAGTAACCGGGACCGGGGACTGAGAGTAACCGGGACCGGGACTGAGAGTAACCGGGACCGGGACTGAGAGTAAACGGAACGGGGGACTGAGAGTAACCGGGACTGGGGACTGAGAGTAACCGGGTCGTGGACTGAGAGTAACCGGGGTCAGGGACTGAGAGTAACCGGGACCGGATGCTGAGAGTAACCGGGACTGGGGACTGAGAGTAACCGGGATGGGGGACTGAGAGTAACCGGGACGGGGGACTGAGAGTAACCGGAACTGTGGACTGAGAGTAATCGGGACCGGGGACTGAGAGTAACCAGGACCGGGGACTGAGACTAACCGGGACCGGGGGCTGAGAATAACCGGGACCGGGGACTGAGAGTAACTGGGACCGGGAACTGAGATTAACCGGTGTCGGGGAGTGAGAGAAACCACGACCGGGAACTGTGAGTAACCGGGACTGAGACTGAGAGTAACCGGGACTGGAGACTGTGCGTAACCCGGCCGCGGACTGAGAGTAACTGGGACTGGGACTGACAGTAACTGGGACTGGGACTGAGAGTAACTGGGCTGAGGACTGAGAGTAACTGGGCCGGGGGCTGAGAGTAACCGGGACTGGGGACGGAGAGTAACCGGGGTAGGGGACTGAGAGTAACCGGGGCTGGGGACTGAGAGTAACTGGGACTGGGGACTGAGAGTAACTGGGCTAGGGGACTGAGAGTAACCGGGTCGGGGACTGAGGGTTACCGGGACTGGGGACTGAGAATAACTGGGACTGAGACTGAGAGTAACCGGGACTGGAGACTGTGCGTAACCCGGCCACGGACTGAGAGTAACTGGGACTGGGACTGACAGTAACTGGGACTGGGACTGAGAGTAACCGGGACCGGAGACTGAGAGTAACCGGGACTGTGGACTGAGAGTAACTGGGCCGGGGACTGAGAGTAACCAGGGCTGGGGACTGAGAGTAACCGGGACCGGGGACTGAGAGTAACCGGGACTGGGAACTGAGAGTAACCGGGACCGGAGGCTGAGAGATACCGGGACTCGGGACTGAGAGTAACCGGGACGGAGGACTGAGAGTAACCGGGACTGGGGACTGAGAGTAACCGGGACCGGATGCTGAGAGTAAACGGGAGTGGGGACTGAGAGTAACCGGGACCGGAGGCTGAGAGTAACCGGGACTGGGGACTGAGAGTAACCGGGACCGGAGGCTGAGAGTAACCGGGACCGGAGGCTGAGAGTAACCGGGACTGGGGACTGAGAGTAACCGGGAATGCGGACTGAGAGTAACCGGGACTGGGGATTGAGAGTAACTGGGCCTGAGGACTGAGAGTAAGTGGGAGTGGTGACTGAGAGTAACTGGAACTGGGGACTAAGAGTAAACGGAACGGGGGACTGAGAGCAACCGGGACTGGGCACTGAGAGTGACTGGGCTGAGGACTGAGAGTAACTGGGACCGGGGACTGAGATTGACCGGTGTCGGGGAGTGAGAGACACCACGACCGGGAACTGAGCGTAACCGGGCCGCGGACTGAGAGTAACTGGGACTGGGACTGACAGTAACTGGGACTGGGACTGAGAGTAACTGGGCTGAGGACTGAGAGTAACTGGGCCGGGGGCTGAGAGTAACTGGGACTGGGGACGGAGAGTAACCGGGGCTGGGGACTGAGAGTAACTGGGACTGGGGACTGAGAGTAACCGGGCTAGGGGACTGAGAGTAACCGGGTCAGGGACTGAGGGTTACCGGGACTGGGGACTGAGAATAACCGGGACTGGGAACGGAGATTTACCGGGACCGGAGACTGAGAGTAACCGGGACTGGGGACTGAGAGTAACTGGGCCGGGGACTGAGAGTAACCAGGGCTGGGGACTGAGAGTAACCGGGGCTGGTAACTGAGACTAACACGGCCGTGGACTGAGTGTAACCAGGACTGGGGACTGAGAGTAACCGAGACCAGGGACTGAGAGTAACCGGGACTGGGAACTGAGAGTAACCGGGACCGGAGGCTGAGTGATGCCGGGACTCGGGACTGAGAGTAACCGGGACGGAGGACTGAGAGTAACCGGGACTGGGGACTGAGAGTAACCGGGACCGGATGCTGAGAGTAAACGGGACTGGGGACTGAGAGTAACCGGGACCGGAGGCTGAGAGTAACCGGGACTGGGGACTGAGAGTAACCGGGACTGGGGACTGAGAGTAACCGGGACCGGAGGCTGAGAGTAACCGGGACCGGAGGCTGAGAGTAACCGGGACTCGGGACTGAGAGTAACTGGGCCTGAGGACTGAGAGTAACTGGGAGTGGTGACTGAGAGAAACTGGGCCGGGGACTGAGAGTAACTGGGACTGGGGACGGAGAGTAACCACGACCAGGGATTGAGAGTAACTGGGACTGGGGACTGAGAGTAAGCGGGACTGGGGACTGAGAGCAACTGGGCCGGGGACTGAGAGAAACCGGGACTGGGGACTGAGAGTAACCGGGTCGTGGACTGAGAGTAACCGGGGTCAGGGACTGAGAGTAACCGGGACTGGGGACTGAGAGTAACCGGGTCGTGGACTAAGAGTAACCGGGGTCAGGGAAATGAGAGTAAGCGGGACAAGGACGGAGAGTAACCGGGACTGGGGACTGAGAGTAACTGGGCCAGGGACTGAGAGTAACCGGGACTGGGGACTGAGAGTAACCTGGGTAGGGGACTGAGAGTAACCAGGTCGGGGACTGAGGGTGACCTGGACTGGGGACTGAGAATAACCGGGACTGGGAACAGAGAGTAACCGGGACCGGGGACTGAGAGTAACCGGGACCGGGGACTGAGAGTAACCGGGACCGGGGACTGAGAGTAACCAGGACCGGGGACTGAGAGTAACCGGGACCGGGGGCTTCGAATAACCGGGACCGGGGACTGAGAATAACTGGGACCGGGACTGAGAGTAACCGGGACTGGGGGCTGAGAGTAACCGGGCCGGGGACTGAGAGTAACCGGGACTGGGACTGGCAGTAACTGGGCTGGGGACTGAGAGTAACTGGGCTGGGGACTGAGAGTAACTGGGCTGGGGACGGAGAGTAACCGGGGTGGGGAATGAGTGTAACCGGGGCTGGGGACTGAGAGTATCTGGGACTGGGGACCGAGAGTAACCAGGTACGGGACTGAGAGTAACCGGGTCGGGGACTGAGGGTTACCGGGACTGGGGACTGAGAATAACTGGGACTGGGAGCGGAGAGTAACCGGGACCGGCGACTGAGAGTAACCGGGACTGGGGACTGAGAGTAACTGGGCCGGGGACTGAGAGTAACCGGGGCTGGGGACTGAGAGTAACCGGGACTGGTAACTGAGACTAACTCAGCCGGGGACTGTGAGTATCCAGGACTGGGGACTGAGAGTAACCGGGACCGGGGACTGAGAGTAACCGGAACTGGGAACTGAGAGTAACCAGGACCGGATGCTGAGAGTAACCGGGACCGGAGGCTGAGAGTAACCGCGACTCGGGACTCAGAGTAACCGCGACGGGGGACTGAGAGTAACCGGGACTGGGGACTGAGAGTAACCGGGACCGGATGCTGAGAGTAACCGGGACTGGGGACTGAGAGTAACCGGGACCGGAGGCTGAGAGTAACCGGGACTCGGGACTGAGAGCAACCGGGACGGGGGACTGAGAGTAACCGGGACCGGAGGCTGAGAGTAACCGGGACTGGGGACTGAGAGTAACCGGGGTAGGGGACTGAGAGTAACCGGGTCGGGGACTGAGGTTTACAGGGACTGGGGACTGAGAATAACCGGGACTGGGAACGGAGAGTTACCGGGACCGGGGACTGAGAGTAACCGGGACTGGGGACTGAGAGTAACTGGGCTGGGGACTGAGAGTAACCGGGGCTGGGGACTGAGAGTAACCAGGACTGGTAACTGAGACTAACACGGCCGGGGACTGAGAGTAACCAGGACTGGGGACTGAGAGTAACCGAGACCGGGGACTGAGAGTAACCGGGACTGGGAACTGAGAGTAACCGGGACCGGATGCTGAGAGTAACCGGGACTGGGGACTGAGAGTAACCGGGACCGGAGGCTGAGAGTAACCGGGACTGGGGACTGAGAGTAACCGGGACTGGGGACTGAGAGTAACCGGGACCGAAGGCTGAGTGTCACCGGGACCGGAGGCTGAGAGTCACCGGGAACGGAGGCTGAGAGTCACCGGGAACGGAGGCTGAGAGTAACCAGGACTCGGGACTGAGAGTAACCGGGACTGCAGGCTGAGAGAAACCGGGCCGGGGACTGAGTGTAAACGGGACAGGGGACTGAGAGTAACCGGGACCGGAGACTGAGAGTAACCAGGGTCAGGGACTGAGAGTAACCGGGACAAGGGCGGAGAGTAACCGGGACTGGGGACTGAGAGTAACTGGGCCAGGGACTGAGAGTAACCGGGACTGGGGACTGAGAGTAACCGGGACCGGAGGCTGAGAGATACCGGGACTCGGGACTGAGAGTAACCGGGACGGAGGACTAAGAGTAACCGGGACTGGGGACTGAGAGTAACCGGGACCGGATGCTGAGAGTAAACGGGACTGGGGACTGAGAGTAACCGGGACCGGAGACTGAGAGTAACCGGGGTCAGGGACTGAGAGTAACCGGGACAAGGACGGAGAGTAACCGGGACAAGGACGGAGAGTAACCGGGACTGGGGACTGAGAGTAACTGGGCCAGGGGCTGAGAGTAACCGGGACTGGGGACTGAGAGTAACCGGGACCGGGGTCTGAGAGTAACCGAGACCGGGGTCTCAGAGTAACCGGGACCGGGGGCTGAGAATAACCGGGACCGGGGACTGAGAGTAACTGGGACCGGGAACTGAGATTAACCGCTGTCGGGGACTGAGAGAAACCACGACCGGGAACTGAGAGTAACCGGGACTGGGACTGAGAGTAACCGGGACTGGGGACTGAGAGTAACCGGGCCGGGGACTGAGAGTAACCTTGACTGGGACTGGCAGTAACTGGGCTGGGGACTGAGAGTAACTGGGCTGGGGACTGAGAGTAAGCGGGACTGGGAACTGAGAGTAACTGGGACTTGGGACCGAGAGTAACCAGGGTACGGGACTGAGAGTAACCGGGTCGGGGACTGAGGGTTACCGGGACTGGGGACTGAGAATAACCGGGACTGGGAGCGGAGAGTAACCGGGACCGGGGACTGAGAGTAACCGGGACTGGGGACTGAGAGTAACTGGGCCGGGGACTGAGAGTAACCAGGGCTGGGGACTGAAAGTAACCGGGACTGGTAACTGAGACTAACTCGGCCGGGGACTGAGAGTAACCAGGACTGGGGACTGAGAGTAACCAGGACCGGGGACTGAGAGTAACCGGGACTGGGAACTGAGAGTAACCGGGACTGGGAACTGAGAGTAACCGGGACCGGAGGCTGAGAGTAACCGAGACCGGGGACTGAGAGTAACCAGGACTGGGAACTGAGAGTAACCGGGACCGGAGGCTGAGAGACACCGGGACTCGGGACTGAGAGTAACCGGGACCGGATGCTGAGAGTAACCAGGACTGGGGACTGAGAGTAACTGGGACCGGAGGCTGAGAGTAACCGGGACTGGGGACTGAGAGTAACCGGGACGGGGGACTGAGAGTAACCGGGACCGAAGGCTGAGAGTCACCGGGACCGGAGGCTGAGAGTCACCGGGACCGGAGGCTGAGATTAACCAGGACTCGGGACTGAGAGTAACCGGGACTGCGGGCTGAGAGAAACCGGGCCGGGGACTGAGTGTAAACGGGACAGGGGACTGAGAGTAACCAGGACCGGAGACTGAGAGTAACCGGGGTCAGGGACTGAGAGTAACCGGGACAAGGATGGGGAGTAACCGGGACTGGGGACTGAGAGTAACTGGGCCAGGGACTGAGAGTAACCGGGACTGGGGACTGAGAGTAACCGGGAACGGAGGCTGAGAGATACCGGGACTCGGGACTGAGAGTAACCGGGACGGAGGACTGAGAGTAACCGGGACTGGGGACTGAGAGTAACCGGGCCCGAATGCTGAGAGTAAACAGGACTGGGGACTGAGAGTAACCGGGACCGGAGACTGAGAGTAACCGGGGTCAGGGACTGAGAGTAACCGGGACAAGAACGGAGAGTAACCGGGACTGGGGACTGAGAGTAACTGGGCCAGGGGCTGAGAGTAACCGGGACTGGGGACTGAGAGTAACCGGGACCGGGGACTGAGAGTAACCGGGACCGCGGTCTCAGAGTAACTGGGACCGGGGGCTGAGAATAACCGGGACCGGGGACTGAGAGTAACTGGGACCGGGAACTGAGATTAACCGCTGTCGGGGACTGAGAGTAGCCGGGACTGGGACTGAGAGTAACCGGGACTGGGGAGTGAGAGTAACCGGGCCGGGGACTGAGAGTAACCTTGACTGGGACTGGCAGTAACTGGGCTGGGGACTGAGAGTAACTGGGCTGGGGACTGAGAGTAACTGGGCCGGGGGCTGAGAGTAACCGGGACTGGGGACGGAGAGTAACCGGGGTAGGGGACTGAGAGTAACCGGGGCTGGGGACTGAGAGTAACTGGGACTTGGGACCGAGAGTAACCAGGGTACGGGACTGAGAGTAACCAGGTCGGGGACTGAGGGTTACCGGGACTGGGGACTGAGAATAACCGGGACTGGGAGCGGAGAGTAACCGGGACCGGGGACTGAGAGTAACCGGGACTGGGGACTGAGAGTAACTGGGCCGGGGACTGAGAGTAACCAGGGCTGGGGACTGAGAGTAACCGGGACTGGTAACTGAGACTATCTCGGCCGGGGACTGAGAGTAACCAGGACTGGGGACTGAGAGTAACCAGGACCGGGGACTGAGAGTAACCGCGACTGGGAACTGAGAGTAACCGGGACTGGGAACTGATATTAACCTGGAGCGGAGGCTGAGAGTAACCGGGACTGGGGATTGAGAGTAACCGGGACTGGGGCCTGAGCGTAACCGGGACCGAAGGCTGAGAGTCACCGGGACCGGAGGCTGAGAGTCACCGGGACCAGAGGCTGAGAGTAACCAGGACTCGGGACTGAGAGTAACCGGGACTGCGGGCTGAGAGAAACCGGGCCGGGGACTGAGTGTAAACGGGACAGGGGACTGAGAGTAACCGGGACCGGAGACTGAGAGTAACCGGGGTCAGGGACTGAGAGTAACCGGGCAAGGACGGAGAGTAACCGGGACTGGGGACTGAGAGTAACTGGGCCAGGGACTGAGAGTAACCGGGACTGGGGACTGAGAGTAAACGGGACCGGGGACTGAGAGTAACCGGGAGCGGGGTCTGATAGTAACCGGGACCGGGGGCTGAGAATAACCGGAACCGGGGACTGAGAGTAACTTGGACCGGGAACTGGGATTAACCGGTGTCGGGGACTGGGAGAATTCACGACCGGGAACTGAGAGTAACCGGGACTGGGGGCTGAGAGTAACCGGGCCGGGGACTGAGAGTAACCGGGACTGGGACTGGCAGTATCTGGGACTGGGACTGAGAGTAACTGGGCTGGGGACTGAGAGTAACTGGGCCGGGGGCTGAGAGTAACCGGGTCTGGGGACGGAGAGTAACCGAGGTAGGGGACTGACAGTAACCGGGGCTGGGGACTGAGAGTACCTGGGACTGGGGACCGAGAGTAACCGGGGTACGGGACTGAGAGTAACCGGGTCGGGGACTGAGGGTTACCGGGACTGGGGACTGAGAATAACCGGGACTGGGAGCGGACAGTCACCGGGACCGGGGACTGAGAGTAACCGGGACTGGGGACTGAGAGTAACTGGGCCGGGGACTGAGAGTAACCGGGGCTGGGGACTGAGAGTAACCAGGACTGGTAACTGAGACTAACATGGCCGGGGACTGAGAGTAACCAGGACTGGGGTCTGAGAGTAACCGGGACCGGGTACTGAGAGTAACCGGGACTGGGAACTGAGAGTAACCGGGACCGGAGGCTGAGAGTAACCGGGACTCGGGACTGAGAGTAACCGGGACGGGGGACTGAGAGTGACCGGGACTGGGGACTGAGAGTAACCAGGACTGGTAACTGAGACTAACTCGGCTGGGGACTGAGAGTAACCAGGACTGGGGTCTGAGAGTAACCGGGACCGGGTACTGAGAGTAACCGGGACTGGGAACTGAGAGTAACCGGGACCGGAGGCTGAGAGTAACCGGGACTCGGGACTGAGAGTAACCGGGACGGGGGACTGAGAGTGACCGGGACTGGGGACTGAGAGTAACTGGGACCGGATGCTGAGAGTAACCGGGACTGGGGACTGAAAGTAACCGGGACCGGAGGCTGAGAGTAACTGGGACTCGGGACTGAGAGCAACCGGGACGGGGGACTGAGAGTAACCGGGACTGGGGACTGAGAGTAACCGGGACCGGAGGCTGAGAGTAACCGGGACTGGGGACTGAGAGTAACTGGGAACGGAGGCTGAGAGTAAACGGGACTGGGGACTGAGAGTAACCGGGGTAGGGGGCTGAGAGTAACCGGGTCGGGGACTGAGGGTTACCAGGACTGGGGACTGAGAATAACCGGGACTGGGTACGGAGAGTTACCGGGACCGGGGACTGAGAGTAACCGGGTCTGGGGACTGAGAGTAACTGGGCTGGGGACTGAGAGTAACCGAGGCTGGGGACTGAGACTAACCGGGACTGGTAACTGAGACTAACACGGCCGGGCACTGAGAGTAACCAGGACTGGGGACTGAGAGTAACCAGGACCGGGGACTGAGAGTAACCGGGACTGGGAACTGAGAGTAACCGGGACCAGAGGCTGAGAGATACTGGGACTCGGGACTGAGAGTAACCGGGACGCAGGACTGAGAGTAACCGGGACTGGGGACTGAGAGTAACCGGGACCGGATGCTGAGAGTAACCGGGAATGGGGACTGAGAGTAACCGGGACCGGAGGCAGAGAGTAACCGGGAATGGGGACTGAGAGTAACCGGGACTGGGGACTGAGAGTAACCGGGACCGGAGGCTGAGAGTCACCGGGACCGGAGGCTGAGAGTAACCGGGACTCGGGACTGAGAGAAACCGGGCCGGGGACTGAGTGTAAACAGGACAGGGGACTGAGAGTAACCGGGACTGGGGACTGAGAGTAACCGGGACTGGGGATTGAGAGTAACTGGGCCTGAGGACTGAGAGAAACTGGGAGTGGTGATTGAGAGAAACCGGGCTGGGGATTGAGAGTAACTGCGACTGGGGTTGGAGAGTAACCGCGACCAGGGACTGAAAGTAACTGGGACGGGGGACTGAGAGTAACCGGGACTGGGGACTGAGACTAACTGGGCCGGGGACTGAGAGAAACCAGGACTGGGGACTGAGAGTAACCGGGTCGTGGACTGAGAGTAACCGGGGTCATTGACTGAGAGTAACCGGGACTGGGGACTGAGTAACCGGGACGTGGACTGAGAGTAACCGGGGTCAGGGACTGAGAGTAACCGGGACAAGGACAGAGAGTAACCGCGACTGGGGACTGAGAGTAACTGGGCCAGGGACTGAGAGTAACCGGGACCGGGGACTGAGACTAACCAGGACCGGGGACTGAGAGTAACCGGGACCGGGGGCTGAGAATAACTGGGACCGGGGACTGAGAGTAACTGGGACCGGGAACTGAGATTAACCGGTGTCGGGGACTGAGAGAAACCACGACCAGGAACTGGGAGTAACCGGAACTGGGACTGAGAGTAACCGGGACTGGGGACTGAGAGTAACCGGGACTGGGACTGACAGTAACTGGGACTGGGACTGAGCGTAACTGGGCTGGGGACTGAGAGTAACTGGGCCGGGTGCTGAGAGTAACCGGGACTGGGGACGGAGAGTAACCGGGGTAGGGGACTGAGACTAACCGGGGCTGGGGACTGAGAGTAACTTGGACTGGGGACTGAGAGTAACCGGGACTGGGACTGAGAGTAAGCGGGACTGGGGACTGAGAGTAACCGGGCCGGGGACTGAGAGTAACCTTAACTGGGACTGGCAGTAACTGGGCTGGGGACTGAGAGTAACTGGGCTGGGGACTGAGAGTAACTGGGCCGGGGGCTGAGAGTAACCGGGACTGGGGACGGAGAGTAACCGGGGTAGGGGACTGAGAGTAACCGGGGCTGGGGACTGAGAGTAACTGGGACTTGGGACCGAGAGTAACCAGGGTACGGGACTGAGAGTAACCGGGTCGGGGACTGAGGGTTACTGGGACTGGGGACTGAGAATAACCGGGACTGGGAGCGGAGAGTAACCGGGACCGGGGACTGAGAGTAACCGGGACCGGGGACTGAGAGTAACCGGGACTGGGGACTGAGAGTAACTGGGCCGGGGACTGAGAGTAACCAGGGCTGGGGACTGAGAGTAACCGGGACTGGTAACTGAGACTAACTCGGCCGGGGACTGAGAGTAACCAGGACTGGGGACTGAGAGTAACCAGGACCGGGGACTGAGAGTAACCGGGACTGGGAACTGAGAGTAACCGGGACTGGGAACTGAGAGTAACTGGGACCGGAGGCTGAGAGTAACCGGGACTCGGGACTGAGAGTAACCGGGGCGGGGGACTGAGAGTAACCGGGACTGGGGACTGAGAGTAACCGGGACCGGATGCTGAGAGTAACCGGGACTGGGGACTGAGAGTAACCGGGACCGGAGGCTGAGAGTAACCGGGACTGGGGACTGAGAGTAACTGGGACCGGAGGCTGAGAGTAACCGGGACTGGGGACTGAGAGTAACCGGGGTAGGGGACTGAGAGTAACCGGGTCGGGGACTGAGGGTTACCGGGACCGGGGACTGAGAGTAACCGGGACTGGGGACTGAGAGTAACTGGGCTGGGGACTGAGAGTAACCAGAGCTGGGGACTGAGAGTAACCAGGACTGGTAACTGAGACTAACACGGCCGGGGACTGAGAGTAACCAGGACTGGGGACTGAGAGTAACCGAGACCGGGGACTGAGAGTAACCGGGACTGGGAACTGAGAGTAACCGGGACCGGAGGCTGAGAGACACCGGGACTCGGGACTGAGAGTAACCGGGACCGGATGCTGAGAGGAACCGGGACTGGGGACTGAGAGTAACCGGGACCGGAGGCTGAGAGTAACCGGGACTGGGGACTGAGAGTAACCGGGACGGGGGACTGAGAGTAACCGGGACCGAAGGCTGAGAGTCACCGGGACCGGAGGCTGAGAGTCACCGGGACCGGAGGCTGAGATTAACCAGGACTCGGGACTGAGAGTAACCGGGACTGCGGGCTGAGAGAAACCGGGCCGGGGACTGAGTGTAAACGGGACAGGGGACTGAGAGTAACCAGGACCGGAGACTGAGAGTAACCGGGGTCAGGGACTGAGAGTAACCGGGACTGGGGACTGAGAGTAACCGGGAACGGAGGCTGAGAGATACCGGGACTCGGGACTGAGAGTAACCGGGACGGAGGACTGAGAGTAACCGGGACTGGGGACTGAGAGTAACCGGGCCCGAATGCTGAGAGTAAACGGGACTGGGGACTGAGAGTAACCGGGACCGGAGACTGAGAGTAACCGGGGTCAGGGACTGAGAGTAACCGGGACAAGGACGGAGAGTAACCGGGACTGGGGACTGAGAGTAACTGGGCCAGGGGCTGAGAGTAACCGGGACTGGGGACTGAGAGTAACCGGGACCGGGGACTGAGAGTAACCGGGACCGGGGTCTCAGAGTAACTGGGACCGGGGGCTGAGAATAACCGGGACCGGGGACTGAGAGTAACTGGGACCGGGAACTGAGATTAACCGCTGTCGGGGACTGAGAGAAACCACGACCAGGAACTGAGAGTAGCCGGGACTGGGACTGAGAGTAACCGGGACTGGGGAGTGAGAGTAACCGGGCCGGGGACTGAGAGTAACCTTGACTGGGACTGGCAGTAACTGGGCTGGGGACTGAGAGTAACTGGGCTGGGGACTGAGAGTAACCAGGACCGGAGGCTGTGAGTAACTGGGACTCGGGACTGAGAGCAACCGGGACGGGGGACTGAGAGTAACCGGGACTGGGGACTGAGAGTAACCGGGACCGGAGGCTGAGAGTAACCGGGACTGGGGACTGAGAGTAACTGGGACCGGAGGCAGAGAGTAAACGGGACTGGGGACTGAGAGTAACCGGGGCAGGGGGCTGAGAGTAACCGGGTCGGGGACTGAGGGTTACCAGGACTGGGGACTGAGAATAACCGGGACTGAGACCGGAGAGTTACCGGGACCGGGGACTGAGAGTAACCGGGTCTGGGGACTGAGAGTAACTGGGCTGGGGACTGAGAGTAACCGAGGCTGGGGACTGAGAGTAACCGGGACTGGTAACTGAGACTAACACGGCCGGGCACTGAGAGTAACCAGGACTGGGGACTGAGAGTAACCAGGACCGGGGACTGAGAGTAACCGGGACTGGGAACTGAGAGTAACCGGGACCGGAGGCTGAGAGATACCGGGACTCGGGACTGAGAGTAACCGGGACGCAGGACTGAGAGTAACCGGGACTGGGGACTGAGAGTAACCGGGAATGGGGACTGAGAGTAACCGGGACCGGAGCCTGAGAGTAACCGGGAATGGGGACGGAGAGTAACCGGGACTGGGGACTGAGAGTAACCGGGACCGGAGGCTGAGAGTCACCGGGACCGGAGGCTGAGAGTAACCGGGACTCGGGACTGAGAGAAACCGGGCCGGGGACTGAGTGTAAACAGGACAGGGGACTGAGAGTAACCGGGACTGGGGACTGAGAGTAACCGGGACTGGGGATTGAGAGTAACTGGGCCTGAGGACTGAGAGAAACTGGGAGTGGTGATTGAGAGAAACCGGGCTGGGGACTGAGAGTAACTGGGACTGGGGATGGAGAGTAACCGCGACCAGGGACTGAGAGTAACTGGGACGGGGGACTGAGAGTAACCGGGACTGGGGACTGAGACTAACTGGGCCGGGGACTGAGAGAAACCAGGACTGGGGACTGAGAGTAACCGGGTCGTGGACTGAGAGTAACCGGGGTCATTGACTGAGAGTAACCGGGACAAGGACGGAGAGTAACCGGGACTGGGGACTGAGTAACCGGGACGTGGACTGAGAGTAACCGGGGTCAGGGACTGAGAGTAACCGGGACAAGGACGGAGAGTAACCGGGACTGGGGACTGAGAGTAACTGGGCCAGGGACTGAGAGTAACCGGGACTGGGGACTGAGAGTAACCGGGACCGGGGACTGAGACTAACCAGGACCGGGGACTGAGAGTAACCGGGACCGGGGGCTGAGAGTAACTGGGACTGGGGACTGAGAGTAACCGGGACCGGGGACTGAGACTAACCAGGACCGGGGACTGAGACTAACCAGGACCGGGGACTGAGAGTAACTGGGACCGGGGACTGAGAGTAACTGGGACCGGGAACTGAGATTAACCGGTGTCGGGGACTAAGAGAAACCACGACCAGGAACTGGAAGTAACCGGAACTGGGACTGAGAGTAACCGGGACTGGGGACTGAGAGTAACCGGGACTGGGACTGACAGTAACTGGGACTGAGCGTAACTGGGCTGTGGACTGAGAGTAACTGGGCCGGGTGCTGAGAGTAACCGGGACTGGGGACGGAGAGTAACCGGGGTAGGGGACTGAGACAAACCGGGGCTGGGGACTGAGAGTAACTTGGACTGGGGACTGAGAGTAACCGGGGTACGGGACTGGGAGTAACCGGGTCGGGGACTGAGGGTTACCGGGACTGGGGACTGAGAATAACCGGGACTGGGAACGGAGAGTAACCGGGACCGGGGACTGAGAGTAACCGGGACTGGGGTCTGAGAGTAACTGGGCCGGTGACTGAGAGTAACCAGGGCTAGGGACTGAGAGTAACCGGGACTGGTAACTGAGACTAACTCGGCCGGGGACTGAGAGTAACCAGGACTGGGGACTGAGAGTAACCGGGACCGGGGACTGAGAGTAACCGGGACCGGAGGCTGAGAGTATCCGGGACTCGGGACTGAGAGTAACCGGGACGGGGGACTGAGAGTAACCGGGACTGGGGACTGAGAGTAACCGGGACTGGGGACTGAGAGTAACCGGGACCGGAGGCTGAGAGTAACCGGGACTCGGGACTGAGAGTAACCGGGACAGGGGACTGAGAGTAACCGGGACTGGGGACTGAGAATAACCGGGGCCGGAGGCTGAGAGTAACCGGGACTGGGGACTGAAAGTAACCGGGACCGGAGGCCGAGAGTAACCGGGACTCAGGACTGAGAGTAACCGGGACTGCGGACTGAGAGTAACCGGGACTGGGGATTGAGTGTAACTGGGCCTGAGGACTGAGAGTAACCGGGTCGTGGACTGAGAGTAACCGGGGGCATGGACTGAGAGTAACCGGGACTGGGGACTGAGAGTAACCGGGTCGTGGACTGAGAGTAACCGGGGTCAGGGACTGAGAGGAACCGGGACAAGGACGGAGAGTAACCGGGACTGGGGACTGAGAGTAACTGGACCAGGGACTGAGAGTAACTGGGACTGGGGACTGAGAGTAACTGGGACCGGGACTGTGAGTAACCGGAACTGGGGACTGAGAGTAACCGGGACTTGGGATTGAGAGTAACCGGGACCGGGGACTGAGAGTAACCGGGACTGGGGGCTGAGAATAACCGGGACCGGGGGCTGAGAATAACTGGGACCGGGGACTGAGAGAAACTGGGACCGGGAACTGAGATTAACCGGTGTCGGGGACTGAGAGAAACCACGACCGGGAACTGAGAGTATCCGGGATTGGGACTGAGAGTAACTGGGACTGGGGACTGAGAGTAACCGGGCCGGGGACTGAGAGTAACTGGGACTGGGACTGACAGTAACTGGGACTGAGAGTAACTGGGCTGGGGACTGAGAGTAACTGGGCCGGGGGCTGAGAGTAACCGGGACTGGGGACTGAGAATAACCGGGACTGGGAACGGAGAGTAACTGGGACTGGGGACTGAGAGTAACCGGGACTGGGGACTGAGAGTAACCGGGTCGCGGGGCTGAGATTAACCGGGTCGGGGACTGAGAGTAACCGGAACTGGGGACTGAGAATAACCGGGGTTGGGGACTGAGAGTTACCGGTTCGGGGAGTGAGAGTAACCGGGACTGGAGACTGAGAGTAATCGTGATTCGGGACTGAGAGTAACCGGGACTGGATGCTGAGAGTAACCGGGACTGGGGACTGAGAGTAACCGGGATGGGGGACAGAGAGTACCTGGGACGGGGGACTGAGAGCAACCGGGACAGAGGACTGAGAGTAAATGGGCCGGCGACTGAGAGAAACCGGGACTGGGGACTGAGAGTAACCGGGTCGTGGACTGAGCGTAACCGGGGTCATGGACTGAGAGTAACCAGGACAAGAACGGAGAGTAACCGGGACTGGGGACTGAGAGTAACTGGAACTGGGGACTGAGAGTAACCGGGACTGGGGACTGAGAGTAACCGGGACCGGGGACTGAGAGTAACCGGGTCGGGGACTGAGGGTTACCGGGTCCGGGGGCTGAGAATAACCAGGACCGGGGGCTGAGAATAACCGGGACCGGGGACTGAGAGTAACTGGGACCGGGAACTGAGATTAACCGGTGTCGGGGACTGAGAGAAACCACGACCGGTAACTGAGAGTAACCGAGACTGGGACTGAGAGTAACTGGGACTGGGGACTGAGAGTAACCGGGCCGGGGACTGAGAGTAACTGGGACTGGGACTGAGAGTAACTGGGCTGGGGACTGAGAGTAACTGGGCCGGGCTCTGAGAGTAACCGGGACTGGGGACTGAGAGTAGCCGGGACTGGGAACTGAGAGTAACCGGGACTGGGAACTGAGAGTAACCGGGGTAAGAGACTGAGAGTAACCGGGTCGGGGACTGAGGGTTACCGGGACTGGGGACTGAGAATAACCGGGACTGCGGGCTGAGAGAAACCGGGCCGGGGACTGAGTGTAAACGGGACAGGGGACTGAGAGTAACCAGGACCGGAGACTGAGAGTAACCGGGGTCAGGGACTGAGAGTAACCGGGACTGGGGACTGAGAGTAACCGGGAACGGAGGCTGAGAGATACCGGGACTCGGGACTGAGAGTAACCGGGACGGAGGACTGAGAGTAACCGGGACTGGGGACTGAGAGTAACCGGGCCCGAATGCTGAGAGTAAACGGGACTGGGGACTGAGAGTAACCGGGACCGGAGACTGAGAGTAACCGGGGTCAGGGACTGAGAGTAACCGGGACAAGGACGGAGAGTAACCGGGACTGGGGACTGAGAGTAACTGGGCCAGGGGCTGAGAGTAACCGGGACTGGGGACTGAGAGTAACCGGGACCGGGGACTGAGAGTAACCGGGACCGGGGTCTCAGAGTAACTGGGACCGGGGGCTGAGAATAACCGGGACCGGGGACTGAGAGTAACTGGGACCGGGAACTGAGATTAACCGCTGTCGGGGACTGAGAGAAACCACGACCAGGAACTGAGAGTAGCCGGGACTGGGACTGAGAGTAACCGGGACTGGGGAGTGAGAGTAACCGGGCCGGGGACTGAGAGTAACCTTGACTGGGACTGGCAGTAACTGGGCTGGGGACTGAGAGTAACTGGGCTGGGGACTGAGAGTAACCAGGACCGGAGGCTGTGAGTAACTGGGACTCGGGACTGAGAGCAACCGGGACGGGGGACTGAGAGTAACCGGGACTGGGGACTGAGAGTAACCGGGACCGGAGGCTGAGAGTAACCGGGACTGGGGACTGAGAGTAACTGGGACCGGAGGCAGAGAGTAAACGGGACTGGGGACTGAGAATAACCGGGACTGAGACCGGAGAGTTACCGGGACCGGGGACTGAGAGTAACCGGGTCTGGGGACTGAGAGTAACTGGGCTGGGGACTGAGAGTAACCGAGGCTGGGGACTGAGAGTAACCGGGACTGGTAACTGAGACTAACACGGCCGGGCACTGAGAGTAACCAGGACTGGGGACTGAGAGTAACCAGGACCGGGGACTGAGAGTAACCGGGACTGGGAACTGAGAGTAACCGGGACCGGAGGCTGAGAGATACCGGGACTCGGGACTGAGAGTAACCGGGACGCAGGACTGAGAGTAACCGGGACTGGGGACTGAGAGTAACCGGGACCGGATGCTGAGAGTAACCGGGAATGGGGACTGAGAGTAACCGGGACCGGAGCCTGAGAGTAACCGGGAATGGGGACGGAGAGTAACCGGGACTGGGGACTGAGAGTAACCGGGACCGGAGGCTGAGAGTCACCGGGACCGGAGGCTGAGAGTAACCGGGACTCGGGACTGAGAGAAACCGGGCCGGGGACTGAGTGTAAACAGGACAGGGGACTGAGAGTAACCGGGACTGGGGACTGAGAGTAACCGGGACTGGGGATTGAGAGTAACTGGGCCTGAGGACTGAGAGAAACTGGGAGTGGTGATTGAGAGAAACCGGGCTGGGGACTGAGAGTAACTGGGACTGGGGATGGAGAGTAACCGCGACCAGGGACTGAGAGTAACTGGGACGGGGGACTGAGAGTAACCGGGACTGGGGACTGAGACTAACTGGGCCGGGGACTGAGAGAAACCAGGACTGGGGACTGAGAGTAACCGGGTCGTGGACTGAGAGTAACCGGGGTCATTGACTGAGAGTAACCGGGACTGGGGACTGAGTAACCGGGACGTGGACTGAGAGTAACCGGGGTCAGGGACTGAGAGTAACCGGGACAAGGACGGAGAGTAACCGGGACTGGGGACTGAGAGTAACTGGGCCAGGGACTGAGAGTAACCGGGACTGGGGACTGAGAGTAACCGGGACCGGGGACTGAGACTAACCAGGACCGGGGACTGAGAGTAACCGGGACCGGGGGCTGAGAATAACTGGGACCGGGGACTGAGAGTAACTGGGACCGGGAACTGAGATTAACCGGTGTCGGGGACTAAGAGAAACCACGACCAGGAACTGGAAGTAACCGGAACTGGGACTGAGAGTAACCGGGACTGGGGACTGAGAGTAACCGGGACTGGGACTGACAGTAACTGGGACTGAGCGTAACTGGGCTGGGGACTGAGAGTAACTGGGCCGGGTGCTGAGAGTAACCGGGCCTGGGGACGGAGAGTAACCGGGGTAGGGGACTGAGACTAACCGGGGCTGGGGACTGAGAGTAACTTGGACTGGGGACTGAGAGTAACCGGGGTACGGGACTGGGAGTAACCGGGTCGGGGACTGAGGGTTACCGGGACTGGGGACTGAGAATAACCGGGACTGGGAACGGAGAGTAACCGGGACCGGGGACTGAGAGTAACCGGGACTGGGGTCTGAGAGTAACTGGGCCGGTGACTGAGAGTAACCAGGGCTAGGGACTGAGAGTAACCGGGACTGGTAACTGAGACTAACTCGGCCGGGGACTGAGAGTAACCAGGACTGGGGACTGAGAGTAACCGGGACCGGGGACTGAGAGTAACCGGGACCGGAGGCTGAGAGTATCCGGGACTCGGGACTGAGAGTAACCGGGACGGGGGACTGAGAGTAACCGGGACTGGGGACTGAGAGTAACCGGGACTGGGGACTGAGAGTAACCGGGACCGGAGGCTGAGAGTAACCGGGACTCGGGACTGAGAGTAACCGGGACAGGGGACTGAGAGTAACCGGGACTGGGGACTGAGAATAACCGGGGCCGGAGGCTGAGAGTAACCGGGACTGGGGACTGAAAGTAACCGGGACCGGAGGCTGAGAGTAACCGGGACTCAGGACTGAGAGTAACCGGGACTGCGGACTGAGAGTAACCGGGACTGGGGATTGAGTGTAACTGGGCCTGAGGACTGAGAGTAACCGGGTCGTGGACTGAGAGTAACCGGGGGCATGGACTGAGAGTAACCGGGACTGGGGACTGAGAGTAACCGGGTCGTGGACTGAGAGTAACCGGGGTCAGGGACTGAGAGGAACCGGGACAAGGACGGAGAGTAACCGGGACTGGGGACTGAGAGTAACTGGACCAGGGACTGAGAGTAACTGGGACTGGGGACTGAGAGTAACTGGGACCGGGACTGTGAGTAACCGGAACTGGGGACTGAGAGTAACCGGGACTTGGGATTGAGAGTAACCGGGACCGGGGACTGAGAGTAACCGGGACTGGGGGCTGAGAATAACCGGGACCGGGGGCTGAGAATAACTGGGACCGGGGACTGAGAGAAACTGGGACCGGGAACTGAGATTAACCGGTGTCGGGGACTGAGAGAAACCACGACCGGGAACTGAGAGTATCCGGG
Source organism: Somniosus microcephalus (assembly GCF_052327205.1). Classification (NCBI taxonomy): domain Eukaryota; kingdom Metazoa; phylum Chordata; class Chondrichthyes; order Squaliformes; family Somniosidae; genus Somniosus; species Somniosus microcephalus. The sequence goes on along the minus strand of NC_141001.1, from coordinate 8,136,830 downwards.
ATTGGGACTGAGAGTAACTGGGACTGGGGACTGAGAGTAACCGGGCCGGGGACTGAGAGTAACTGGGACTGGGACTGACAGTAACTGGGACTGAGAGTAACTGGGCTGGGGACTGAGAGTAACTGGGCCGGGGGCTGAGAGTAACCGGGACTGGGGACTGAGAATAACCGGGACTGGGAACGGAGAGTAACTGGGACTGGGGACTGAGAGTAACCGGGACTGGGGACTGAGAGTAACCGGGTCGCGGGGCTGAGATTAACCGGGTCGGGGACTGAGAGTAACCGGAACTGGGGACTGAGAATAACCGGGGTTGGGGACTGAGAGTTACCGGTTCGGGGAGTGAGAGTAACCGGGACTGGAGACTGAGAGTAATCGTGATTCGGGACTGAGAGTAACCGGGACTGGATGCTGAGAGTAACCGGGACTGGGGACTGAGAGTAACCGGGATGGGGGACAGAGAGTACCTGGGACGGGGGACTGAGAGCAACCGGGACAGAGGACTGAGAGTAAATGGGCCGGCGACTGAGAGAAACCGGGACTGGGGACTGAGAGTAACCGGGTCGTGGACTGAGCGTAACCGGGGTCATGGACTGAGAGTAACCAGGACAAGAACGGAGAGTAACCGGGACTGGGGACTGAGAGTAACTGGAACTGGGGACTGAGAGTAACCGGGACTGGGGACTGAGAGTAACCGGGACCGGGGACTGAGAGTAACCGGGTCGGGGACTGAGGGTTACCGGGTCCGGGGGCTGAGAATAACCAGGACCGGGGGCTGAGAATAACCGGGACCGGGGACTGAGAGTAACTGGGACCGGGAACTGAGATTAACCGGTGTCGGGGACTGAGAGAAACCACGACCGGTAACTGAGAGTAACCGAGACTGGGACTGAGAGTAACTGGGACTGGGGACTGAGAGTAACCGGGCCGGGGACTGAGAGTAACTGGGACTGGGACTGAGAGTAACTGGGCTGGGGACTGAGAGTAACTGGGCCGGGCTCTGAGAGTAACCGGGACTGGGGACTGAGAGTAGCCGGGACTGGGAACTGAGAGTAACCGGGACTGGGAACTGAGAGTAACCGGGGTAAGAGACTGAGAGTAACCGGGTCGGGGACTGAGGGTTACCGGGACTGGGGACTGAGAATAACCGGGACTGGGAACGGAGAGTAACCGGGACCGGGGACTGAGAGTAACCGGGACTGGGGACTGAGAGTAACTGGGCCGGGGACTGAGAGTAACCGGGTCGGGGACTGAGAGTAACCGGAACTGGGGACTGAGAATAACCGGGGTTGGGGACTGAGAGTAACCGGTTCGGGGAGTGAGAGTAACCGGGACTGGAGACTGAGAGTAATCGTGACTCGGGACTGAGAGTAACCGGGACCGGATGCTGAGAGTAACCGGGACTGGGGACTGAGAGTAACCGGGACGGGGGACAGAGAGTAACCGGGACGGGGGACTGAGAGTAACCGGGACTGGGGACTGAAAGTAACTGGGCCAGGGACTGAGAGAAACCGGGACTGGGGACTGAGAGTAACCGGGTCGTGGACTGAGAGTAACCGGTGTCATGGACTGAGAGTAACCGGGACTGGGGACAGAGAGTAACAGGGTCGTGGACTGAGAGTAACCGGGGTCAGGGACTGAGAGTAACCGGGACCGGATGCTGAGAGTAACCGGGACTGGGGACTGAGAGTAACCGGGACGGGGGACAGAGAGTAACCAGGACGGGGGACTGAGAGTAACCGGAACTGGGGACTGAGAGTAACCGGAACTGGGGACTGAGAGTAACCGGGACTGGGGACTGAGAGTAACCAGGACCGGGACTGAGAGTAAACGGAACGGGGGACTGAGAGTAACCGGGACTGGGGACTGAGAGTAACCGGGACCGGGGCCTGAGAGTAACCGGGACCGGGGACTGATAGTAACCAGGACCGGGGACTGAGAGTAAGCGGGACCGGGGGCTGAGAATAACCGGGACCGGGGACTGAGAGTAACTGGGACCGGGACTGTGAGTAACCGGAACTGGGGACTGAGAGTAACCGGGACTGGGGGCTGAGAATAACCGGGACCGGGGGCTGAGAATAACTGGGACCGGGGACTGAGAGAAACTGGGACCGGGAACTGAGATTAACCGGTGTCGGGGACTGAGAGAAACCACGACCGGGAACTGAGAGTATCCGGGATTGGGACTGAGAGTAACTGGGACTGGGAACTGAGAGTAACCGGGCCGGGGACTGAGAGTAACTGGGACTGGGGACTGAGAGTAACCGGGTCGGGGACTGAGAGCTACCGGGACTGGGGACTGAGAATAACCGGGACTGGGAACGGAGAGTAACTGGGACTGGGGACTGAGAGTAACCGGGACTGGGGACTGAGAGTAACCGGGTCGCGGGGCTGAGATTAACCGGGTCGGGGACTGAGAGTAACCGGAACTGGGGACTGAGAATAACCGGGGTTGGGGACTGAGAGTTACCGGTTCGGGGAGTGAGAGTAACCGGGACTGGAGACTGAGAGTAATCGTGATTCGGGACTGAGAGTAACCGGAACCGGATGCTGAGAGTAACCGGGACTGGGGACTGAGAGTAACCGGGATGGGGGACAAAGAGTACCTGGGACGGGGGACTGAGAGCAACCGGGACAGAGGACTGAGAGTAACTGGGCCGACGACTGAGAGAAACCGGGACTGGGGACTGAGAGTAACCGGGTCGTGGACTGAGCGTAACCGGGGTCATTGACTGAGAGTAACCGGGACAGGGGACTGAGAGTAGCCGGGACGTGGACTGAGAGTAACCGGGGTCAGGGACTGAGAGTAACTGGGACAAGGACGGAGAGTAACCGGGACTGGGGACTGAGAGTATCTGGGCCAGGGACTGAGAGTAACCGGGACTGGGGACTGAGAGTAACCAGGACCGGGGACTGAGAGTAACCAGGACCGGGGACTGAGAGTAACCGGGACCGGTGGCTGAGAATAACCGGGACTGGGAACGGAGAGTAACTGGGACTGGGGACTGAGAGTAACCGGGACTGGGGACTGAGAGTAACCGGGACTGGGGACAGAGAGTAACAGGGTCGTGGACTGAGAGTAACCGGGGTCAGGGACTGAGAGTAACCGGGACCGGATGCTGAGAGTAACCGGGACTGGGGACTGAGAGTAACCGGGACGGGGGACAGAGAGTAACCAGGACGGGGGACTGAGAGTAACCGGAACTGGGGACTGAGAGTAACCGGAACTGGGGACTGAGAGTAACCGGGACTGGGGACTGAGAGTAACCAGGACCGGGACTGAGAGTAAACGGAACGGGGGACTGAGAGTAACCGGGACTGGGGACTGAGAGTAACCGGGACCGGGGCCTGAGAGTAACCGGGACCGGGGACTGATAGTAACCAGGACCGGGGACTGAGAGTAAGCGGGACCGGGGGCTGAGAATAACCGGGACCGGGGACTGAGAGTAACTGGGACCGGGACTGTGAGTAACCGGAACTGGGGACTGAGAGTAACCGGGACTGGGGGCTGAGAATAACCGGGACCGGGGGCTGAGAATAACTGGGACCGGGGACTGAGAGAAACTGGGACCGGGAACTGAGATTAACCGGTGTCGGGGACTGAGAGAAACCACGACCGGGAACTGAGAGTATCCGGGATTGGGACTGAGAGTAACTGGGACTGGGAACTGAGAGTAACCGGGCCGGGGACTGAGAGTAACTGGGACTGGGGACTGAGAGTAACCGGGTCGGGGACTGAGAGCTACCGGGACTGGGGACTGAGAATAACCGGGACTGGGAACGGAGAGTAACTGGGACTGGGGACTGAGAGTAACCGGGACTGGGGACTGAGAGTAACCGGGTCGCGGGGCTGAGATTAACCGGGTCGGGGACTGAGAGTAACCGGAACTGGGGACTGAGAATAACCGGGGTTGGGGACTGAGAGTTACCGGTTCGGGGAGTGAGAGTAACCGGGACTGGAGACTGAGAGTAATCGTGATTCGGGACTGAGAGTAACCGGAACCGGATGCTGAGAGTAACCGGGACTGGGGACTGAGAGTAACCGGGATGGGGGACAGAGAGTACCTGGGACGGGGGACTGAGAGCAACCGGGACAGAGGACTGAGAGTAACTGGGCCGACGACTGAGAGAAACCGGGACTGGGGACTGAGAGTAACCGGGTCGTGGACTGAGCGTAACCGGGGTCATTGACTGAGAGTAACCGGGACAGGGGACTGAGAGTAGCCGGGACGTGGACTGAGAGTAACCGGGGTCAGGGACTGAGAGTAACTGGGACAAGGACGGAGAGTAACCGGGACTGGGGACTGAGAGTATCTGGGCCAGGGACTGAGAGTAACCGGGACTGGGGACTGAGAGTAACCAGGACCGGGGACTGAGAGTAACCAGGACCGGGGACTGAGAGTAACCGGGACCGGTGGCTGAGAATAACCGGGACCGGGGACTGAGAGTAACTGGGACCGGGAACGGAGATTAACCAGTGTCGGGGACTGAGAGAAACCACGACCGGGAACTGAGAGTAACCGGGACTGGGACTGAGAGTAACCGGGACTGGGGGACTGAGAGTAACCGGGACTGGGACTGACAGTAACTGGGACTGGGACTGAGAGTAACTGGGCTGGGGACTGAGAGTAACTGGGCCGGGTGCTGAGAGTAACCGGGACTGGGGACGGAGAGTAACCGGGGTAGGGGACTGAGAGTAACCGGGGCTGGGGACTGAGAGTAACTGGGACTGGGGACTGAGAGTAACCGGGGTACGGGACTGGGAGTAACCGGGTCGGGGACTGTGGGTTACCGGGACTGGGGACTGAGAATAACCGGGACTGGGAACGGAGAGTAACCGGGACCGGGGACTGAGAGTAACCGGGACTGGGGACTGAGAGTAACTGGGCCGGGGACTGAGAGTAACCAGGGCTGGGGACTGAGAGTAACCGGGACTGGTAACTGAGACTGACTCGGCCGGGGACTGAGAGTAACCAGGACTGGGATCTGAGAGTAACCGGGACCGGGGACTGAGAGTAACCGGGACTGGGATCTGAGAGTAACTGGGACCGGAGGCTGAGAGTAACCGGGACTCGGGACTGAGAGTAACTGGGACTGGGGACTGAGAGTAACTGGGCCGGGGACTGAGAGTAACCGGGTCGGGGACTGAGAGTAACCGGAACTGGGGACTGAGAATAACCGGGGTTGGGGACTGAGAGTAACCGGTTCGGGGAGTGAGAATAACCGGGACTGGAGACTGAGAGTAATTGTGACTCGGGACTGAGAGTAACCGGGACCGGGTGCTGAGAGTAACCGGGACTGGGGACTGAGAGTAACCGGGACGGGGGACAGAGAGTAACCGGGACGGGGGACTGAGAGTAACCGGGACCGAGGACTGAGAGTAACCAGGACCGGGACTGAGAGTAAACGGAACGGGGGACTGAGAGTAACCGGGACTGGGGACTGAGAGTAATGGGGACCGGGGACTGATAGTAACCAGGACCGGGGACTGAGATTAACCAGGACCGGGGACTGAGAGTAACCAGGACCGGGGACTGAGATTAACCAGGACTGGGGACTGAGAGTAACCAGGACCGGGGACTGAGAGTAACCAGGACCGGGGACTGAGAGTAACCGGGGCCGGGGGCTGAGAATAACCGGGACCGGGGACTGGGAGTAACTGGGACCGGGAACGGAGATTAACCGGTGTCGGGGACTGAGAGAAACCATGACCGGGAACTGAGAGTAACCGGGACTGGGACTGGGAGTAACCGGGACTGGGGGACTGAGAGTAACCGGAACTGGGACTGACAGTAACTGGGACTGGGACTGAGAGTAACTGGGCTGGGGACTGAGAGTAACTGGGCCGGGTGCTGAGAGTAACTGGGACTGGGGACTGAGAGTAACCGGGACTGGGACTGAGAGTAACCGGGACTGGGGGACTGAGAGTAACTGGGACTGGGACTGACAGTAACTGGGACTGAGAGTAACTGGGCTGGGGACTGAGAGTAACTGGGACCGGGACTGAGAGTAACTGGAACTGGGGACTGAGAGTAACCGGGACTGGGGACTGAGAGTAACTGGGCTGGGGACTGAGAGCAACTGGGCCGGGTGCTGAGAGTAACTGGGACTGGGGACTGAGAGTAACCGGGGTATGGGACTGGGAGTAACCGGGTCGGGGACTGAGGGTTACCGGGACTGGGGACTGAGAATAACCGGGACTGGGAACGGAGAGTAACCGGGACCGGGGACTGAGAGTAACCGGGACTGGGGACTGAGGGTAACTGGGCCGGGGACTGAGAGTAACCAGGGCTGGGGACTGAGAGTAACCGGGACTGGTAACTGAGACTAACTCGGCCGGGGTCTGAGAGTAACCAGGACTGGGGACTGAGAGTAACCGGGACCGGGGACTGAGAGTAACCGGGACTGGGAACTGAGAGTAACTGGGACCGGAGGCTGAGAGTAACCGGGACTCGGGACTGAGAGTAACCGGCACGGGGGACTGAGAGTAACCGGGACTGGGGACTGACAGTAACTGGGACCGGATGCTGAGAGCAACCGGGACGGGGGACTGAGAGAAACCGGGACCGGGGACTGAGAGTAACCGGGACCGGAGGCTGATAGTAACCGGGACTGGGGACTGAGAGTAACCGGGACCGAAGGCTGAGAGTAACCGGGACTCGGGACTGAGAGTAACCGGGACTGCGGACTGAGAGTAACTGGGACTGGGGATTGAGAGTAACTGGGCCTGAGGACTGAGAGTAACCGGGAGTGGGGACTGAGAGAAACCGGGACTGGGGACTGAGAGTAACCGGGTCGTGGACTGAGAGTAACCGGGGTCATGGACTGAGAGTAACCGGGACTGGGGACTGAGAGTAACCGGGTCGTGGACTGAGACTAACCGGGGTGAGGGACTGAGAGTAACCGGGACAAGAACGGAGAGTAACCGGGACTGGGGACTGAGAGTAACTGGAACTGGGGACTGAGAGTAACCGGGACTGGGGACTGAGAGTAACCGGGACCGGGGACTGAGAGTAACCGGGTCGGGGACTGAGGGTTACCGGGTCCGGGGGCTGAGAATAACCGGGACCGGGGGCTGAGAATAACCGGGACCGGGGACTGAGAGTAACTGGGACCGGGAACTGAGATTAACCGGTGTCGGGGACTGAGAGAAACCACGACCGGTAACTGAGAGTAACCGAGACTGGGACTGAGAGTAACTGGGACTGGGGACTGAGAGTAACCGGGCCGGGGACTGAGAGTAACTGGGACTGGGACTGACAGTAACTGGGACTGAGAGTAACTGGGCTGGGGACTGAGAGTAACTGGGCCGGGCTCTGAGAGTAACCGGGACTGGGGACTGAGAGTAGCCGGGACTGGGAACTGAGAGTAACCGGGACTGGGAACTGAGAGTAACCGGGGTAAGAGACTGAGAGTAACCGGGGCTGGGGACTGAGAGTAACTGGGACTGGGGACTGAGAGTAACCGGGTCGGGGACTGAGGGTTACCGGGACTGGGGACTGAGAATAACCGGGACTGGGAACGGAGAGTAACCGGGACCGGGGACTGAGAGTAACCGGGACTGGGGACTGAGAGTAACTGGGCCGGGGACTGAGAGTAACCGGGTCGGGGACTGAGAGTAACCGGAACTGGGGACTGAGAATAACCGGGGTTGGGGACTGAGAGTAACTGGTTCGGGGAGTGAGAGTAACCGGGACTGGAGACTGAGAGTAATCGTGACTCGGGACTGAGAGTAACCGGGACCGGATGCTGAGAGTAACCGGGACTGGGGACTGAGAGTAACCGGGACGGGGGACAGAGAGTAACCGGGACGGGGGACTGAGAGTAACCGGGACTGGGGACTGAAAGTAACTGGGCCAGGGACTGAGAGAAACCGGGACTGGGGACTGAGAGTAACCGGGTCGTGGACTGAGAGTAACCGGGACTGGGGACAGAGAGTAACAGGGTCGTGGACTGAGAGTAACCGGGGTCAGGGACTGAGAGTAACCGGGACCGGATGCTGAGAGTAACCGGGACTGGGGACTGAGAGTAACCGGGACGGGGGACAGAGAGTAACCAGGACGGGGGACTGAGAGTAACCGGAACTGGGGACTGAGAGTAACCGGAACTGGGGACTGAGAGTAACCGGGACTGGGGACTGAGAGTAACCAGGACCGGGACTGAGAGTAAACGGAACGGGGGACTGAGAGTAACCGGGACTGGGGACTGAGAGTAACCGGGACCGGGGCCTGAGAGTAACCGGGACCGGGGACTGATAGTAACCAGGACCGGGGACTGAGAGTAAGCGGGACCGGGGGCTGAGAATAACCGGGACCGGGGACTGAGAGTAACTGGGACCGGGACTGTGAGTAACCGGAACTGGGGACTGAGAGTAACCGGGACTGGGGGCTGAGAATAACCGGGACCGGGGGCTGAGAATAACTGGGACCGGGGACTGAGAGAAACTGGGACCGGGAACTGAGATTAACCGGTGTCGGGGACTGAGAGAAACCACGACCGGGAACTGAGAGTATCCGGGATTGGGACTGAGAGTAACTGGGACTGGGAACTGAGAGTAACCGGGCCGGGGACTGAGAGTAACTGGGACTTGGGACTGAGAGTAACCGGGCCGGGGACTGAGAGTAACTGGGACTGGGACTGACAGTAACTGGGACTGAGAGTAACTGGACTGGGGACTGAGAGTAACTGGGCCGGGGGCTGAGAGTAACCGGGACTGGGGACTGAGAGTAGCCGGGACAGGGAACTCAGAGTAACCGGGACTGGGAACTGAGAGTAACCGGGGTAAGGGACTGAGAGTAACCGGGGCTGGGGACTGAGAGTAACTGGGACTGGGGACTGAGAGTAACCGGGTCGGGGACTGAGAGCTACCGGGACTGGGGACTGAGAATAACCGGGACTGGGAACGGAGAGTAACTGGGACTGGGGACTGAGAGTAACCGGGACTGGGGACTGAGAGTAACCGGGTCGCGGGGCTGAGATTAACCGGGTCGGGGACTGAGAGTAACCGGAACTGGGGACTGAGAATAACCGGGGTTGGGGACTGAGAGTTACCGGTTCGGGGAGTGAGAGTAACCGGGACTGGAGACTGAGAGTAATCGTGATTCGGGACTGAGAGTAACCGGGACCGGATGCTGAGAGTAACCGGGACTGGGGACTGAGAGTAACCGGGATGGGGGACAGAGAGTACCTGGGACGGGGGACTGAGAGCAACCGGGACAGAGGACTGAGAGTAACTGGGACGACGACGGAGAGAAACCGGGACTGGGGACTGAGAGTAACCGGGTCGTGGACTGAGCGTAACCGGGGTCATTGACTGAGAGTAACCGGGACAGGGGACTGAGAGTAGCCGGGACGTGGACTGAGAGTAACCGGGGTCAGGGACTGAGAGTAACTGGGACAAGGACGGAGAGTAACCGGGACTGGGGACTGAGAGTATCTGGGCCAGGGACTGAGAGTAACCGGGACTGGGGACTGAGAGTAACCAGGACCGGGGACTGAGAGTAACCAGGACCGGGGACTGAGAGTAACCGGGACCGGTGGCTGAGAATAACCGGGACCGGGGACTGAGAGTAACTGGGACCGGGAACGGAGATTAACCAGTGTCGGGGACTGAGAGAAACCACGACCGGGAACTGAGAGTAACCGGGACTGGGACTGAGAGTAACCGGGACTGGGGGACTGAGAGTAACCGGGACTGGGACTGACAGTAACTGGGACTGGGACTGAGAGTAACTGGGCTGGGGACTGAGAGTAACTGGGCCGGGTGCTGAGAGTAACCGGGACTGGGGACGGAGAGTAACCGGGGCTGGGGACTGAGAGTAACTGGGACTGGGGACTGAGAGTAACCGGGGTACGGGACTGGGAGTAACCGGGTCGGGGACTGAGGGTTACCGGGACTGGGGACTGAGAATAACCGGGACTGGGGACGGAGAGTAACCGGGACCGGGGACTGAGAGTAACCGGGACTGGGGACTGAGAGTAACTGGGCCGGGGACTGAGAGTAACCAGGGCTGGGGACTGAGAGTAACCGGGACTGGTAACTGAGACTGACTCGGCCGGGGACTGAGAGTAACCAGGACTGGGGACTGAGAGTAACCGGGACCGGGGACTGAGAGTAACCGGGACTGGGATCTGAGAGTAACTGGGACCGGAGGCTGAGAGTAACCGGGACTCGGGACTGAGAGTAACTGGGACTGGGGACTGAGAGTAACTGGGCCGGGGACTGAGAGTAACCGGGTCGGGGACTGAGAGTAACCGGAACTGGGGACTGAGAATAACCGGGGTTGGGGACTGAGAGTAACCGGTTCGGGGAGTGAGAGTAACCGGGACTGGAGACTGAGAGTAATCGTGACTCGGGACTGAGAGTAACCGGGACCGGATGCTGAGATTAACCGGGACTGGGGACTGAGAGTAACCGGGACGGGGGACAGAGAGTAACCGGGACGGGGGACTGAGAGTAACCGGGACCGAGGACTGAGAGTAACCAGGACCGGGACTGAGAGTAAACGGAACGGGGGACTGAGAGTAACCGGGACTGGGGACTGAGAGTAATGGGGACCGGGGACTGATAGTAACCAGGACCGGGGACTGAGATTAACCAGGACCGGGGACTGAGAGTAACCAGGACCGGGGACTGAGAGTAACCAGGACCGGGGACTGAGATTAACCAGGACTGGGGACTGAGAGTAACCAGGACCGGGGACTGAGAGTAACCGGGGCCGGGGGCTGAGAATAACCGGGACCGGGGACTGGGAGTAACTGGGACCGGGAACGGAGATTAACCGGTGTCGGGGACTGAGAGAAACCATGACCGGGAACTGAGAGTAACCGGGACTGGGACTGAGAGTAACCGGGACTGGGGGACTGAGAGTAACCGGAACTGGGACTGACAGTAACTGGGACTGGGACTGAGAGTAACTGGGCTGGGGACTGAGAGTAACTGGGCCGGGTGCTGAGAGTAACTGGGACTGGGGACTGAGAGTAACCGGGACTGGGACTGAGAGTAACCGGGACTGGGGGACTGAGAGTAACTGGGACTGGGACTGACAGTAACTGGGACTGAGAGTAACTGGGCTGGGGACTGAGAGTAACTGGGACCGGGACTGAGAGTAGCTGGAACTGGGGATTGAGAGTAACCAGGACTGGGGACTGAGAATAACTGGGCTGGGGACTGAGAGTAACTGGGCCGGGTGCTGAGAGTAACTGGGACTGGGGACTGAGAGTAACCGGGGTATGGGACTGGGAGTAACCGGGTCGGGGACTGAGGGTTACCGGGACTGGGGACTGAGAATAACCGGGACAGGGAACGGAGAGTAACCGGGACCGGGGACTGAGAGTAACCGGGACTGGGGACTGAGGGTAACTGGGCCGGGGACTGAGAGTAACCAGGGCTGGGGACTGAGAGTAACCGGGACTGGTAACTGAGACTAACTCGGCCGGGGTCTGAGAGTAACCAGGACTGGGGACTGAGAGTAACCGGGACCGGGGACTGAGAGTAACCGGGACCGGGGACTGAGAGTAACCGGGACTGGGAACTGAGAGTAACTGGGACCGGAGGCTGAGAGTAACCGGGACTCGGGACTGAGAGTAACCGGCACGGGGGACTGAGAGTAACCGGGACTGGGGACTGACAGTAACTGGGACCGGATGCTGAGAGCAACCGGGACGGGGGACTGAGAGTAACCGGGACCGGGGACTGAGAGTAACCGGGACCGGAGGCTGAGAGTAACCGGGACTGGGGACTGAGAGTAACCGGGACCGAAGGCTGAGAGTAACCGGGACTCGGGACTGAGAGTAACCGGGACTGCGGACTGAGAGTAACTGGGACTGGGGATTGAGAGTAACTGGGCCTGAGGACTGAGAGTAACCGGGAGTGGGGACTGAGAGAAACCGGGACTGGGGACTGAGAGTAACCGGGTCGTGGACTGAGAGTAACCGGGGTCATGGACTGAGAGTAACCGGGACTGGGGACTGAGAGTAACCGGGTCGTGGACTGAGATTAACCGGGGTCAGGGACTGAGAGTAACCGGGACAAGAACGGAGAGTAACCGGGACTGGGGACTGAGAGTAACTGGAACTGGGGACTGAGAGTAACCGGGACTGGGGACTGAGAGTAACCGGGACCGGGGACTGAGAGTAACCGGGTCGGGGACTGAGGGTTACCGGGTCCGGGGGCTGAGAATAACCGGGACCGGGGGCTGAGAATAACCGGGACGGGGGACTGAGAGTAACCGGGACAAGAACGGAGAGTAACCGGGACTGGGGACTGAGAGTAACTGGAACTGGGGACTGAGAGTAACCGGGACTGGGGACTGAGACTAACCGGGACCGGGGACTGAGAGTAACCGGGTCCGGGGGCTGAGAATAACCGGGACCGGGGGCTGAGAATAACCGGGACCGGGGACTGAGAGTAACTGGGACCGGGAACTGAGATTAACCGGTGTCGGGGACTGAGAGAAACCACGACCGGTAACTGAGAGTAACCGGGACTGGGACTGAGAGTAACTGGGACTGGGGACTGAGAGTAACCGGGCCGGGGACTGAGAGTAACTGGGACTGGGACTGACAGTAACTGGGACTGAGAGTAACTGGGCTGGGGACTGAGAGTAACTGGGCCGGGCTCTGAGAGTAACCGGGACTGGGGACTGAGAGTAGCCGGGACTGGGAACTGAGAGTAACCGGGACTGGGAACTGAGAGTAACCGGGGTAAGAGACTGAGAGTAACCGGGGCTGAGGACTGAGAGTAACTGGGACTGGGGACTGAGAGTAACCGGGTCGGGGACTGAGGGTTACCGGGACTGGGGACTGAGAATAACCGGGACTGGGAACGGAGAGTAACCGGGACCGGGGACTGAGAGTAACCGGGACTGGGGACTGAGAGTAACTGGGCCGGGGACTGAGAGTAACCGGGTCGGGGACTGAGAGTAACCGGAACTGGGGACTGAGAATAACCGGGGTTGGGGACTGAGAGTAACCGGTTCGGGGAGTGAGAGTAACCGGGACTGGAGACTGAGAGTAATCGTGACTCGGGACTGAGAGTAACCGGGACCGGATGCTGAGAGTAACCGGGACTGGGGACTGAGAGTAACCGGGCCGGGGGACAGAGAGTAACCGGGACGGGGGACTGAGAGTAACCGGGACTGGGGACTGAAAGTAACTGGGCCAGGGACTGAGAGAAACCGGGACTGGGGACTGAGAGTAACCGGGTCGTGGACTGAGAGTAACCGGTGTCATGGACTGAGAGTAACCGGGACTGGGGACAGAGAGTAACAGGGTCGTGGACTGAGAGTAACCGGGGTCAGGGACTGAGAGTAACCGGGACCGGATGCTGAGAGTAACCGGGACTGGGGACTGAGAGTAACCGGGACGGGGGACAGAGAGTAACCAGGACGGGGGACTGAGAGTAACCGGAACTGGGGACTGAGAGTAACCGGAACTGGGGACTGAGAGTAACCGGGACTGGGGACTGAGAGTAACCAGGACCGGGACTGAGAGTAAACGGAACGGGGGACTGAGAGTAACCGGGACTGGGGACTGAGAGTAACCGGGACCGGGGCCTGAGAGTAACCGGGACCGGGGACTGATAGTAACCAGGACCGGGGACTGAGAGTAAGCGGGACCGGGGGCTGAGAATAACCGGGACCGGGGACTGAGAGTAACTGGGACCGGGAACTGAGATTAACCGGTGTCGGGGAGTGAGAGAAACCACGACCGGGAACTGAGAGTAATCGGGCCGTGGTCTGAGAGTAACTGGGACTGGGACTGAGAGTAAACGGAACGGGGGACTGAGAGTAACCGGGACCGGGGACTGAGAGTAACCGGGACCGGGGGCTGAGAGTAACCGGGACTGGGGACTGAGAGTAACCGGGACTGGGGACTGAGAGTAACCGGGACTGGGGACTGAGAGTAACCGGGACTGGGGACTGAGAGTAACCGGGACGGGGGACTGAGAGTAACCGGGACGTGGGACTGAGAGTAACCGGAACTGGGGACTGAGAGTAACCGGGACTGGGGACTGAGAGTAACCGGGACCGGGACTGAGAGTAAACGGAACGGGGGACTGAGAGTAACCGGGACTGGGGACTGAGAGCAACCGGGACCGGGGCCTGAGAGTAACCGGGACCGGGGACTGATAGTAACCAGGACCGGGGATTGAGTGTAAGCGGGACCGGGAACTGAGATTAACCGGTGTCGGGGAGTGAGAGATACCACGACCGGGAACTGAGAGTAATCGGGCCGTGGTCTGAGAGTAACTGGGACTGGGACTGAGAGTAAACGGAACGGGGGACTGAGAGTAACCGGGACTGGGGACTGAGAGTAACCGGGACCGGGGGCTGAGAGTAACCGGGACTAGGACTGAGAGTAAACGGAACGGGGGACTGAGAGTAACCGGGACTGGGGACTGAGAGTAACCGGGACCGGGGGCTGAGAGTAACCGGGACCGGGGACTGAGAGTTACTGGGGCTGGGGACTGAGAGTAACCGGGGCTGGGGACTGAGAGTAACTGGGACTGGGGACTGAGGGTAACCGGGTTAGGGGACTGAGAGTAACCGGGTTGGGGGCTGAGGGTTACTGGGACTGGGGACTGAGCATAACCGGGACTGGGAACGGAGATTTACCGGGACGGAGAGTAACCAGGACTGGGGACTGAGAGTAACTGGGCCGGGGACTGAGAGTAACCGGGGCTGGGGACTGAGAGTAACTGGGCCGGGGACTGAGAGTAACCGGGGCTGGGGACTGAGAGTAACCGGGAATGGTAACTGAGACTAACACCGCCGTGGACTGAGAGTAACCAGGACTGGGGGCTGAGAGTAACCGGGACCGGGGACTGAGAGTAACCGGGCAGGGAACTGAGAGTTACCGGGACTGGAGGCTGAGAGATACCGGGACTCGGGACTGAGAGTAACCGGGACTGGGGACTGAGAGTAACCGGGACCGGCTGCTGAGAGTAAACGGGACTGGGGACTGAGAGTAACCGGGACCGGAGGCTGAGAGTAACCGGGACTGGGGACTGAGAGTAACCGGGACCGGAGGCTGAGAGTAACCGGGACTGGGGACTGAGAGTAACCGGGACTGGGGACTGAGAGTAACCGGGACCGGAGGCTGAGAGTAACCGGGACCGGAGGCTGAGAGTAACCGGGACTCGGGACTGAGAGTAACCGGGACTGCGGACTGAGAGAAACCGGGCCGGGGACTGAGTGTAAACGGGACAGGGGACTGAGAGTAACCGGGACTGGGGATTGAGAGTAACTGGGCCTGAGGACTGAGAGTAACTGGGAGTGGTGACTGAGAGAAACCGGGCCGGGGACTGAGAGTAACTGGGACTGGGGACGGAGAGTAACCACGACCAGGGACTGAGAGTAACTGGGACTGGGGACTGAGTGTAATCGGGACTGGGGACTGAGAGTTACTGGGCCGGGGACTGAGAGAAACCGGGACTGGGGACTGAGAGTAACCGGGTCGTGGACTGAGAGTAACCGGGGTCAGGGACTGAGAGTAACCGGGACTGGGGACTGAGAGTAACCGGGACTGGGGATTGAGAGTAACTGGGCCTGAGGACTGAGAGTAACTGGGAGTGGTGACTGAGAGAAACCGGGCCGGAGACTGAGAGTAACTGGGACTGGGGACGGAGAGTAACCACGACCAGGGACTGAGAGTAACTGGGACTGGGGACTGAGTGTAATCGGGGCTGGGGACTGAGAGTTACTGGGCCGGGGACTGAGAGAAACCGGGACTGGGGACTGAGAGTAACCGGGTCGTGGACTGAGAATAACCGGGGTCAGGGACTGAGAGTAACCGGGACAAGGACGGAGAGTAACCGGGACTGGGGACTGAGAGTAACTGGGCCAGGGACTGAGAGTAACCGGGACTGGGGACTGAGAGTAACCGGGGAAGGGGACTGAGAGTAACTGGGTCGGGGACTGAGGGTTACCTGGACTGAGGACTGAGAATAACCGGGACTGGGAACAGAGAGTAACCGGGACCGGGGACTGAGAGTAACCGGGACCGAGGACTGAGAGTAACCAGGACCGGGACTGAGAGTAATAGGGACCGGGGACTGAGAGTAACCAGGACCGGGGACTGAGATTAACCAGGACCGGGGATTGAGAGTAACCGGGACCGGGGGCTGAGAATAACCGGGACCGGGGACTGTGAGTAACCGGGCCGCGGTCTGAGAGTAACTGGGACTGGGACTGGGACTGAGAGTAACTGGGCTGAGGACTGAGAGTAACTGGGACTGGGACTGACAGTAACTGGGACTGGGACTGAGAGTAACTGGGCTGAGGACTGAGAGTAACTGGGCCGGGGGCTGAGAGTAACCGGGACTGGGGACGGAGAGTAACTGGGGTAGGGGACTGAGAGTAACCGGGACTGGGGACTGAGAGTAACCGGGACCGGAGGCTGAGTGTAACCGGGACTGGGGACTGAGAGTAACCGGGACTGGGGACTGAGAGTAACCGGGACCGGAGGCTGAGAGTAACCGGGACCGGAGGCTGAGAGTAACCGGGAATCGGGACTGAGAGTAACCGGGACTGCGGACTGAGATAAACCGGGCCGGGGTCTCAGTGTAAACGGGACAGGGGACTGAGAGTAACCGGGACTGGGGACTGAGAGTTACCGGGACTGGGGATTGAGAGTAACTGGGCCTGAGGACTGAGAGTAACTGGGAGTGGTGATTGAGAGAAACCGGGCCGGGGACTGAGAGTAACCGGGTCGTGGACTGAGAGTAACTGGGACTGGGGACGGAGAGTAACCACGACCAGGGACTGAGAGA
The DNA here is from genome assembly GCF_052327205.1 of Somniosus microcephalus. Classification (NCBI taxonomy): domain Eukaryota; kingdom Metazoa; phylum Chordata; class Chondrichthyes; order Squaliformes; family Somniosidae; genus Somniosus; species Somniosus microcephalus. The sequence continues at coordinate 8,120,059 of NC_141001.1, read as the reverse complement.
AACCGGGCCGGGGACTGAGAGTAACTGGGTCTGGGGACTGAGAGTAACCATGACCAGGGACTGAGAGAAACCGGGCCGGGGACTGAGAGTAACTGGGACTGGGGACGGAGAGTAACCGCGACCAGGGACTGAGTGTAACTGGGACTGGGGACTGAGAGTAACCGGGACTGGGGACTGAGAGTAACTGGGCTGGGGACTGAGAGAAACCGGGACTGGGGACTGAGAGTAACCGGGTCGTGGACTGAGAGTAACCGGGGTCATGGAGTGAGAGTAACCGGGACTGGGGATTGAGAGTAACCGGGTCGTGGACTGAGAGTAACCGGGACTGCGGACTGAGAGTAACTGGGACTGGGGATTGAGAGTAACTGGGCCTGAGGACTGAGAGTAACCGGGAGTGGGGACTGAGAGAAACCGGGACTGGGACTGAGAGTAACCGGGTCGTGGACTGAGAGTAACCGGGGTCATGGACTGAGAGTAACCGGGACTGGGGACTGAGAGTAACCGGGTCGTGGACTGAGAGTAACCGGGGTCAGGGACTGAGAGTAACCGGGACAAGAACGGAGAGTAACCGGGACTGGGGACTGAGAGTAACTGGAACTGGGGACTGAGAGTAACCGGGACTGGGGACTGAGAGTAACCGGGACCGGGGACTGAGAGTAACCGGGTCCGGGGGCTGAGAATAACCGGGACCGGGGGCTGAGAATAACCGGGACCGGGGACTGAGAGTAACTGGGACCGGGAACTGAGATTAACCGGTGTCGGGGACTGAGAGAAACCACGACCGGTAACTGAGAGTAACCGGGACTGGGACTGAGAGTAACTGGGACTGGGGACTGAGAGAAACCGGGCCGGGGACTGAGAGTAACTGGGACTGGGACTGACAGTAACTGGGACTGAGAGTAACTGGGCTGGGGACTGAGAGTAACTGGGCCGGGCTCTGAGAGTAACCGGGACTGGGGACTGAGAGTAGCCGGGACTGGGAACTGAGAGTAACCGGGACTGGGAACTGAGAGTAACCGGGGTAAGAGACTGAGAGTAACCGGGGCTGGGGACTGAGAGTAACTGGGACTGGGGACTGAGAGTAACCGGGTCGGGGACTGAGGGTTACCGGGACTGGGGACTGAGAATAACCGGGACTGGGAACGGAGAGTAACCGGGACCGGGGACTGAGAGTAACCGGGACTGGGGACTGAGAGTAACTGGGCCGGGGACTGAGAGTAACCGGGTCGGGGACTGAGAGTAACCGGAACTGGGGACTGAGAATAACCGGGGTTGGGGACTGAGAGTAACCGGTTCGGGGAGTGAGAGTAACCGGGACTGGAGACTGAGAGTAATCGTGACTCGGGACTGAGAGTAACCAGGACCGGATGCTGAGAGTAACCGGGACTGGGGACTGAGAGTAACCGGGACGGGGGACAGAGAGTAACCGGGACGGGGGACTGAGAGTAACCGGGACTGGGGACTGAAAGTAACTGGGCCAGGGACTGAGAGAAACCGGGACTGGGGACTGAGAGTAACCGGGTCGTGGACTGAGAGTACCCGGTGTCATGGACTGAGAGTAACCGGGACTGGGGACAGAGAGTAACAGGGTCGTGGACTGAGAGTAACCGGGGTCAGGGACTGAGAGTAACCGGGACCGGATGCTGAGAGTAACCGGGACTGGGGACTGAGAGTAACCGGGACGGGGGACAGAGAGTAACCAGGACGGGGGACTGAGAGTAACCGGAACTGGGGACTGAGAGTAACCGGAACTGGGGACTGAGAGTAACCGGGACTGGGGACTGAGAGTAACCAGGACCGGGACTGAGAGTAAACGGAACGGGGGACTGAGAGTAACCGGGACTGGGGACTGAGAGTAACCGGGACCGGGGCCTGAGAGTAACCGGGACCGGGGACTGATAGTAACCAGGACCGGGGACTGAGAGTAAGCGGGACCGGGGGCTGAGAATAACCGGGACCGGGGACTGAGAGTAACTGGGACCGGGAACTGAGATTAACCGGTGTCGGGGAGTGAGAGAAACCACGACCGGGAACTGAGAGTAATCGGGCCGTGGTCTGAGAGTAACTGGGACTGGGACTGAGAGTAAACGGAACGGGGGACTGAGAGTAACCGGGACCGGGGACTGAGAGTAACCGGGACCGGGGGCTGAGAGTAACCGGGACCGGGGACTGAGAGTAACCAGGACCGGGGACTGAGAGTTACTGGGGCTGGGGACTGAGAGTAACCGGGACTGGGGACTGAGAGTAACCGGGGTAGGGGACTGAGAGGAACTGGGGCTGGGGACTGAGAGTAACTGGGACTGGGGACTGAGAGTAACCGGGGTAGGGGACTGAGAGTAACCGGGTTGGGGGCTGAGGGTTACTGGGACTGGGGACTGAGAATAACCGGGACTGGGAACGGAGATTTACTGGGACCGGGGACGGAGAGTAACCGGGACTGGGGACTGAGAGTAACTGGGCCGGGGACTGAGAGTAACCGGGGCTGGGGACTGAGAGTAACCGGGACTGGCAACTGAGACTAACACCGCCGTGGACTGAGAGTAACCAGGACTGGGGGCTGAGAGTAACCGGGACCGGGGACTGAGAGTAAACGGGCTGGGAACTGAGAGTTACCGGGACCGGAGGCTGAGAGATACCGGGACTCGGGACTGAGAGTAACCGGGACGGGGGACTGAGAGTAACCAGGACGGGGGACTGAGAGTAACCGGAACTGGGGACTGAGAGTAACCAGGACTGGGGACTGAGAGTAACCGGGCCCGGGACTGAGAGTAAACGGAACAGGGGACTGAGAGTAACCGGGACCGGATGCTGAGAGTAACCGGGACTGGGGACTGAGAGTAACCGGGACGGTGGACAGAGAGTAACCGGGACGGGGGACTGAGAGAAACCGGGACTGGGGACTGAGAGTAACCGGGTCGTGGACTGAGAGTAACCGGTGTCATGGACTGAGAGTAACCGGGACTGGGGACAGAGAGTAACAGGGTCGTGGACTGAGAGTAACCGGGGTCAGGGACTGAGAGTAACCGGGACCGGATGCTGAGAGTAACCGGGACTGTGGACTGAGAGTAACCGGGACTGGGGACTGAGAGTAACCGGGACGGGGGACTGAGAGTAACCAGGACGGGGGACTGAGAGTAACCGGAACTGCGGACTGAGAGTAACCGGGTCTGGGGACTGAGAGTAACCGGGACGGGGGACTGAGAGTATCCGGGACTGGGGACTGAGAGTAACCGGGACGGGGACTGAGGGTAACCAGGACGGGGGACTGAGAGTAACCAGAACTGGGGACTGAGAGTAACCGGGACTGGGGACTGAGAGTAACCGGGACCGGGGCCTGAGAGTAACCGGGACCGGGGACTGATAGTAACCAGGACCGGGGATTGAGTGTAAGCGGGACCGGGAACTGAGATTAACCGGTGTCGGGGAGTGAGAGATACCACGACCGGGAACTGAGAGTAATCGGGCCGTGGTCTGAGAGTAACTGGGACTGGGACTGAGAGTAAACGGAACGGGGGACTGAGAGTAACCGGGACTGGGGACTGAGAGTAACCGGGACCGGGGGCTGAGAGTAACCGGGACTAGGACTGAGAGTAAACGGAACGGGGACTGAGAGTAACCGGGACTGGGGACTGAGAGTAACCGGGACCGGGGGCTGAGAGTAACCGGGACCGGGGGCTGAGAGTAACCGGGACCGGGGACTGAGAGTAACCAGGACCGGGGACTGAGAGTTACTGGGGCTGGGGACTGGGAGTAACTGGGACTGGGGACTGAGAGTAACTGGGACTGGGGACTGAGGGTAACCGGGGTAGGGGACTGAGAGTAACCGGGTTGGGGGCTGAGGGTTACTGGGACTGGGGACTGAGCATAACCGGGACTGGGAACGGAGATTTACCGGGACGGAGAGTAACCAGGACTGGGGACTGAGAGTAACTGGGCCGGGGACTGAGAGTAACCGGGGCTGGGGACTGAGAGTAACTGGGCCGGGGACTGAGAGTAACCAGGAGCGGGGACTGAGAGTTACCGGGGCTGGGGACTGGGAGTAACTGGGACTGGGGACTGAGAGTAACCGGGACTGGGGACTGAGAGTAACCGGGGTAGGGGACTGAGAGGAACTGGGGCTGGGGACTGAGAGTAACTGGGACTGGGGACTGAGAGTAACCGGGGTAGGGGACTGAGAGTAACCGGGTTGGGGGCTGAGGGTTACTGGGACTGGGGACTGAGAATAACCGGGACTGGGAACGGAGATTTACCGGGACCGGGGACGGAGAGTAACCAGGACTGGGGACTGAGAGTAACTGGGCCGGGGACTGAGAGTAAACGGGCTGGGAACTGAGAGTTACCGGGACCGGAGGCTGAGAGATACCGGGACTCGGGACTGAGAGTAACCGGGACGGGGGACTGAGAGTAACCAGGACGGGGGACTGAGAGTAACCGGAACTGGGGTCTGAGAGTAACCGGGACTGGGGACTGAGAGTAACCGGGCCCGGGACTGAGAGTAAACGGAACAGGGGACTGAGAGTAACCGGGACCGGATGCTGAGAGTAACCGGGACTGGGGACTGAGAGTAACCGGGACGGTGGACAGAGAGTAACCGGGACGGGGGACTGAGAGAAACCGGGACTGGGGACTGAGAGTAACCGGGTCGTGGACTGAGAGTAACCGGTGTCATGGACTGAGAGTAACCGGGACTGGGGACAGAGAGTAACAGGGTCGTGGACTGAGAGTAACCGGGGTCAGGGACTGAGAGTAACCGGGACCGGATGCTGAGAGTAACCGGGACTGTGGACTGAGAGTAACCGGGACTGGGGACTGAGAGTAACCGGGACGGGGGACTGAGAGTAACCAGGACGGGGGACTGAGAGTAACCGGAACTGCGGACTGAGAGTAACCGGGACTGGGGACTGAGAGTAACCGGGACGGGGGACTGAGAGTATCCGGGACTGGGGCCTGAGAGTAACCGGGACGGGGGACTGAGAGTAACCAGGACGGGGGACTGAGAGTAACCAGAACTGGGGACTGAGAGTAACCGGGACTGGGGACTGAGAGTAACCGGGACTGGGGACTGAGAGTAACCGGGACGGGGGACTGAGAGTAACCGGGACGGGGGACTGAGAGTAACCGGTACTGGGGACTGAGAGTAACCGGGACTGGGGACTGAGAGTAACCGGGACCGGGACTGAGAGTAAACGGAACGGGGGACTCAGAGTAACCGGGACTGGGGACTGAGAGTAACCGGGACCGGGGCCTGAGAGTAACCGGGACCGGGGACTGATAGTAACCAGGACCGGGGATTGAGTGTAAGCGGGACCGGGAACTGAGATTAACCGGTGTCGGGGAGTGAGAGATACCACGACCGGGAACTGAGAGTAATCGGGCCGTGGTCTGAGAGTAACTGGGACTGGGACTGAGAGTAAACGGAACGGGGGACTGAGAGAAACCGGGACTGGGGACTGAGAGTAACCGGGTCGTGGACTGAGAGTAACCGGGGTCAGGGACTGAGAGTAACCGGGACTGGGGACTGAGAGTAACCGGGACTGGGGATTGAGAGTAACTGGGCCTGAGGACTGAGAGTAACTGGGAGTGGTGACTGAGAGAAACCGGGCCGGGGACTGAGAGTAACTGGGACTGGGGACGGAGAGTAACCACGACCAGGGACTGAGAGTAACTGGGACTGGGGACTGAGTGTAATCGGGGCTGGGGACTGAGAGTTACTGGGCCGGGGACTGAGAGAAACCGGGACTGGGGACTGAGAGTAACCGGATCGTGGACTGAGAATAACCGGGGTCAGGGACTGAGAGTAACCGGGACAAGGACGGAGAGTAACCGGGACTGGGGACTGAGAGTAACTGGGCCAGGGACTGAGAGTAACCGGGACTGGGGACTGAGAGTAACCGGGGAAGGGGACTGAGAGTAACTGGGTCGGGGACTGAGGGTTACCTGGACTGAGGACTGAGAATAACCGGGACTGGGAACAGAGAGTAACCGGGACCGGGGACTGAGAGTAACCGGGACCGAGGACTGAGAGTAACCAGGACCGGGACTGAGAGTAATAGGGACCGGGGACTGAGAGTAACCAGGACCGGGGACTGAGATTAACCAGGACCGGGGATTGAGAGTAACCGGGACCGGGGGCTGAGAATAACCGGGACCGGGGACTGTGAGTAACCGGGCCGCGGTCTGAGAGTAACTGGGACTGGGACTGACAGTAACTGGGACTGGGACTGAGAGTAACTGGGCTGAGGACTGAGAGTAACTGGGACTGGGACTGACAGTAACTGGGACTGGGACTGAGAGTAACTGGGCTGAGGACTGAGAGTAACTGGGCCGGGGGCTGAGAGTAACCGGGACTGGGGACGGAGAGTAACCGGGGTAGGGGACTGAGAGTAACCGGGGTAGGGGACTGAGAGTAACCGGGACTGGGGACTGAGAGTAACCGGGACCGGAGGCTGAGTGTAACCGGGACTGGGGACTGAGAGTAACCGGGACTGGGGACTGAGAGTAACCGGGACCGGAGGCTGAGAGTAACCGGGACCGGAGGCTGAGAGTAACCGGGAATCGGGACTGAGAGTAACCGGGACTGCGGACTGAGATAAACCGGGCCGGGGTCTCAGTGTAAACGGGACAGGGGACTGAGAGTAACCGGGACTGGGGACTGAGAGTTACCGGGACTGGGGATTGAGAGTAACTGGGCCTGAGGACTGAGAGTAACTGGGAGTGGTGATTGAGAGAAACCGGGCCGGGGACTGAGAGTAACCGGGTCGTGGACTGAGAGTAACTGGGACTGGGGACGGAGAGTAACCACGACCAGGGACTGAGAGAAACCGGGCCGGGGACTGAGAGTAACTGGGACTGGGGACTGAGAGTAACCACGACCAGGGACTGAGAGAAACCGGGCCGGGGACTTAGAGTAACTGGGACTGGGGACGGAGAGTAACCGCGACCAGGGACTGAGTGTAACTGGTACTGGGGACTGAGAGTAACCGGGACTGGGGACTGAGAGTAACTGGGCTGGGGACTGAGAGAAACCGGGACTGGGGACTGAGAGTAACCGGGTCGTGGACTGAGAGTAACCGGGGTCATGGAGTGAGAGTAACCGGGACTGGGGATTGAGAGTAACCGGGTCGTGGACTGAGAGTAACCGGGACTGCGGACTGAGAGTAACTGGGACTGGGGATTGAGAGTAACTGGGCCTGAGGACTGAGAGTAACCGGGAGTGGGGACTGAGAGAAACCGGGACTGGGGACTGAGAGTAACCGGGTCGTGGACTGAGAGTAACCGGGGTCGTGGACTGAGAGTAACCGGGACTGGGGACTGAGAGTAACCGGGTCGTGGACTGAGAGTAACCGGGGTCAGGGACTGAGAGTAACCGGGACAAGAACGGAGAGTAACCGGGACTGGGGACTGAGAGTAACTGGAACTGGGGACTGAGAGTAACCGGGACTGGGGACTGAGAGTAACCGGGACCGGGGACTGAGAGTAACCGGGTCCGGGGGCTGAGAATAACCGGGACCGGGGGCTGAGAATAACCGGGACCGGGGACTGAGAGTAACTGGGACCGGGAACTGAGATTAACCGGTGTCGGGGACTGAGAGAAACCACGACCGGTAACTGAGGGTAACCGGGACTGGGACTGAGAGTAACTGGGACTGGGGACTGAGAGTAACCGGGCCGGGGACTGAGAGTAACTGGGACTGGGACTGACAGTAACTGGGACTGAGAGTAACTGGGCTGGGGACTGAGAGTAACTGGGCCGGGCTCTGAGAGTAACCGGGACTGGGGAATGAGAGTAGCCGGGACTGGGAACTGAGAGTAACCGGGACTGGGAACTGAGAGTAACCGGGGTAAGAGACTGAGAGTAACCGGGGCTGGGGACTGAGAGTAACTAGGACTGGGGACTGAGAGTAACCGGGTCGGGGACTGAGGGTTACCGGGACTGGGGACTGAGAATAACCGGGACTGGGAACGGAGAGTAACCGGGACCGGGGACTGAGAGTAACCGGGACTGGGGACTGAGAGTAACTGGGCCGGGGACTGAGAGTAACCGGGTCGGGGACTGAGAGTAACCGGAACTGGGGACTGAGAATAACCGGGGTTGGGGACTGAGAGTAACCGGTTCGGGGAGTGAGAGTAACCGGGACTGGAGACTGAGAGTAATCGTGACTCGGGACTGAGAGTAACCGGGACCGGATGCTGAGAGTAACCGGGACTGGGGACTGAGAGTAACCGGGACGGGTGACAGAGAGTAACCGGGACGGGGGACTGAGAGTAACCGGGACTGGGGACTGAAAGTAACTGGGCCAGTGACTGAGAGAAACCGGGACTGGGGACTGAGAGTAACCGGGTCGTGGACTGAGAGTAACCGGGGTCAGGGACTGAGAGTAACCGGGACCGGATGCTGAGAGTAACCGGGACTGGGGACTGAGAGTAACCGGGACGGGGGACAGAGAGTAACCAGGACGGGGGACTGAGATTAACCGGAACTGGGGACAGAGAGTAACCGGAACTGGGGACTGAGAGTAACCGGGACTGGGGACTGAGAGTAACCGGGACCGGGACTGAGAGTAAACGGAACGGGGGACTGAGAGTAACCGGGACTGGGGACTGAGAGTAACCGGGACCGGGGCCTGAGAGTAACCGGGACCGGGGCCTGAGAGTAACCGGGACCGGGGACTGATAGTAACCAGGACCGGGGACTGAGAGTAAGCGGGACCGGGGGCTGAGAATAACCGGGACCGGGGACTGAGAGTAACTGGGACTGGGAACTGAGATTAACCGGTGTCGGGGAGTGAGAGAAACCACGACCGGGAACTGAGAGTAATCGGGCCGTGGTCTGAGAGTAACTGGGACTGGGACTGAGAGTAAACGGAACGGGGGACTGAGAGTAACCGGGACCGGGGACTGAGAGTAACCGGGACCGGGGGCTGAGAGTAACCGGGACCGGGGACTGAGAGTAACCAGGACCGGGGACTGAGAGTTACCGGGGCTGGGGACTGGGAGTAACTGGGACTGGGGACTGAGAGTAACCGGGACTGGGGACTGAGAGTAACCGGGGTAGGGGACTGAGAGGAACTGGGGCTGGGGACTGAGAGTAACTGGGACTGGGGACTGAGAGTAACCGGGGTAGGGGACTGAGAGTAACCGGGTTGGGGGCTGAGGGTTACTAGGACTGGGGACTGAGAATAACCGGGACTGGGAACGGAGATTTACCGGGACCGGGGACGGAGAGTAACCGGGACTGGGGACTGAGAGTAACTGGGCCGGGGACTGAGAGTAACCGGGGCTGGGGACTGAGAGTAACCGGGACTGGCAACTGAGACTAACACCGCCGTGGACTGAGAGTAACCAGGACTGGGGGCTGAGAGTAACCGGGACCGGGGACTGAGAGTAAACGGGCTGGGAACTGAGAGTTACCGGGACCGGAGGCTGAGAGATACCGGGACTCGGGACTGAGAGTAACCGGGACGGGGGACTGAGAGTAACCAGGACGGGGGACTGAGAGTAACCGGAACTGGGGACTGAGAGTAACCAGGACTGGCGACTGAGAGTAACCGGGCCTGGGACTGAGAGTAAACGGAACAGGGGACTGAGAGTAACCGGGACCGGATGCTGAGAGTAACCGGGACTGGGGACTGAGAGTAACCGGGACGGTGGACAGAGAGTAACCGGGACGGGGGACTGAGAGAAACCGGGACTGGGGACTGAGAGTAACCGGGTCGTGGACTGAGAGTAACCGGTGTCATGGACTGAGAGTAACCGGGACTGGGGACAGAGAGTAACAGGGTCGTGGACTGAGAGTAACCGGGGTCAGGGACTGAGAGTAACCGGGACCGGATGCTGAGAGTAACCGGGACTGTGGACTGAGAGTAACCGGGACTGGGGACTGAGAGTAACCGGGACGGGGGACTGAGAGTAACCAGGACGGGGGACTGAGAGTAACCGGAACTGCGGACTGAGAGTAACCGGGACTGGGGACTGAGAGTAACCGGGACGGGGGACTGAGAGTATCCGGGACTGGGGACTGAGAGTAACCGGGACGGGGGACTGAGAGTAACCAGGACGGGGGACTGAGAGTAACCAGAACTGGGGACTGAGAGTAACCGGGACTGGGGACTGAGAGTAACCGGGACTGGGGACTGAGAGTAACCGGGACAGGGGACTGAGAGTAACCGGGACGGGGGACTGAGAGTAACCGGGACGGGGGACTGAGAGTAACCGGGACCGGGACTGAGAGTAAACGGAACGGGGGACTGAGAGTAACCGGGACTGGGGACTGAGAGTAACCGGGACCGGGGCCTGAGAGTAACCGGGACCGGGGACTGATAGTAACCAGGACCGGGGATTGAGTGTAAGCGGGACCGGGAACTGAGATTAACCGGTGTCGGGGAGTGAGAGATACCACGACCGGGAACTGAGAGTAATCGGGCCGTGGTCTGAGAGTAACTGGGACTGGGACTGAGAGTAAACGGAACGGGGGACTGAGAGTAACCGGGACTGGGGACTGAGAGTAACCGGGACCGGGGGCTGAGAGTAACCGGGACTAGGACTGAGAGTAAACGGAACGGGGGACTGAGAGTAACCGGGACTGGGGACTGAGAGTAACCGGGACCGGGGGCTGAGAGTAACCGGGACCGGGGACTGAGAGTAACCAGGACCGGGGACTGAGAGTTACTGGGGCTGGGGACTGGGAGTAACTGGGACTGGGGTCTGAGAGTAACTGGGACTGGGGACTGAGGGTAACCGGGGTTGGGGACTGAAAGTAACCGGGGCTGGGGACTGAGAGTAACCGGGACTGGTAACTGAGACTAACACCGCCGTGGACTGAGAGTAACCAGGACTGGGGGCTGAGAGTAACCGGGACCGGGGGCTGAGAGTAACCAGGACCGGGGACTGAGAGTAACCGGGCTGGGAACTGAGAGTTACCGGGACCGGAGGCTGAGAGATACCGGGACTCGGGACTGAGAGTAACCGGGACTGGGGACTGAGAGTAACCGGGACCGGCTGCTGAGAGTAAACGGGACTGGGGACTGAGAGTAACCGGGACCGGAGGCTGAGAGTAACCGGGACTGGGGACTGAGAGTAACCGGGACCGGAGGCTGAGAGTAACCGGGACTGGGGACTGAGAGTAACCGGGACTGGGGACTGAGAGTAACCGGGACCGGAGGCTGAGAGTAACCGGGACCGGAGGCTGAGAGTAACCGGGACTCGGGACTGAGAGTAACCGGGACTGCGGACTGAGAGAAACCGGGCCGGGGACTGAGTGTAAACGGGACAGGGGACTGAGAGTAACCGGGACTGGGGATTGAGAGTAACTGGGCCTGAGGACTGAGAGTAACTGGGAGTGGTGACTGAGAGAAACCGGGACTGGGGACTGAGCGTAACCGGGTCGTGGACTGAGAGTAACCGGGGTCAGGGACTGAGAGTAACCGGGACTGGGGACTGAGAGTAACCGGGACTGGGGATTGAGAGTAACTGGGCCTGAGGACTGAGAGTAACTGGGAGTGGTGACTGAGAGAAACCGGGCTGGGGACTGAGAGTAACTGGGACTGGGGACGGAGAGTAACCACGACCAGGGACTGAGAGTAACTGGGACTGGGGACTGAGTGTAATCGGGGCTGGGGACTGAGAGTTACTGGGCCGGGGACTGAGAGAAACCGGGACTGGGGACTGAGAGTAACCGGATCGTGGACTGAGAATAACCGGGGTCAGGGACTGAGAGTAACCGGGACAAGGACGGAGAGTAACCGGGACTGGGGACTGAGAGTAACTGGGCCAGGGACTGAGAGTAACCGGGACTGGGGACTGAGAGTAACCGGGGAAGGGGACTGAGAGTAACTGGGTCGGGGACTGAGGGTTACCTGGACTGAGGACTGAGAATAACCGGGACTGGGAACAGAGAGTAACCGGGACCGGGGACTGAGAGTAACCGGGACCGAGGACTGAGAGTAACCAGGACCGGGACTGAGAGTAATAGGGACCGGGGACTGAGAGTAACCAGGACCGGGGACTGAGATTAACCAGGACCGGGGATGGAGAGTAACCGGGACCGGGGGCTGAGAATAACCGGGACCGGGGACTGTGAGTAACCGGGCCGTGGTCTGAGAGTAACTGGGACTGGGACTGACAGTAACTGGGACTGGGACTGAGAGTAACTGGGCTGAGGACTGAGAGTAACTGGGACTGGGACTGACAGTAACTGGGACTGGGACTGAGAGTAACTGGGCTGAGGACTGAGAGTAACTGGGCCGGGGGCTGAGAGTAACCGGGACTGGGGACGGAGAGTAACCGGGGTAGGGGACTGAGAGTAACCGGGACTGGGGACTGAGAGTAACCGGGACCGGAGGCTGAGTGTAACCGGGACTGGGGACTGAGAGTAACCGGGACTGGGGAATGAGAGTAACCGGGACCGGAGGCTGAGAGTAACCGGGACCGGAGGCTGAGAGTAACCGGGACTCGGGACGGAGAGTAACCACGACCAGGGACTGAGAGAAACCGGGCCGGGGACTGAGAGTAACTGGGACTGGGGACTGAGAGTAACCACGACCAGGGACTGAGAGAAACCGGGCCGGGGACTGAGAGTAACTGGGACTGGGGACGGAGAGTAACCGCGACCAGGGACTGAGTGTAACTGGGACTGGGGACTGAGAGTAACCGGGACTGGGGACTGAGAGTAACTGGGCTGGGGACTGAGAGAAACAGGGACTGGGGACTGAGAGTAACCGGGTCGTGGACTGAGAGTAACCGGGGTCATGGAGTGAGAGTAACCGGGACTGGGGATTGAGAGTAACCGGGACCGGAGGCTGAGAGTAACCGTGACTGGGGACTGAGAGTAACCGGGACCGGAGGCTAAGAGTAACCGGGACTGGGGACTGAGAGTAACCGGGACCGGAGGCTGAGAGTAACCGGGACTCGGGACTGAGAGGAACCGGGACCGGGGACTGAGAGGAACCGGGACCGGGGACTGAGAGTAACCGGGACCGAGGGCTTAGAATAACCGGGACCGGGGACTGAGAGTAACTGCGACCGGGAACTGAGATTAACCGGTGTCGGGGACTGAGATTAACCATGACCGGGAACTGAGAGTAACTGGGACTGGGACTGAGAGTAACTGGGACTGGGGACTGAGAGTAACCGGAACGGGGACTGAGAGTAACGGGGACTGGGACTGACAGTAACTGGGACTGAGATTAACTGGGCTGGGGACTGAGAGTAACTGGGCCGGGGGCTGAGAGTAACCGGGACTGGGGACTGAGAGTAGCCGGGACTGGGAACTGAGAGTAACCGGGGTAAGGGACTGAGAGTAACCGGGGCTGGGGACTGAGAGTACCTGGGACTGGGGACTGAGAGTAACCGGGTCGGGGACTGAGGGTTACCGGGACTGGGGACTGAGAATAACCGGGACTGCGAACAGAGAGTAACCGGACCGGGGACTGAGAGTAACCGGAACTGGGGACTGAGAATTACCTGGGTTGAGGACTGAGAGTAACCGGTTCGGGGAGTGAGAGTATCCGGGACTGGAGACTGAGAGCATTCGTGACTCGGGACTGAGAGTAACCGGGACCGGATGCTGAGAGTAACCGGGACTGGGGACTGAGAGTAACCGGGACTGGGGACTGAAAGTAACTGGGACTGGGGACTGAGAGTAACCGGGACCGGGACTGAGAGTAAACGGAACGGGGGACTGAGAGTAACCGGGACTGGGGACTGAGAGTAACCGGGACCGGGGCCTGAGAGTAACCGGGACCGGGGACTGATAGTAACCAGGACCGGGGACTGAGAGTAAGCGGGACCGGGGGCTGAGAATAACCGGGACCGGGGACTGAGAGTAACTGGGACTAGGAACTGAGATTAACCGGTGTCGGGGAGTGAGAGAAACCACGACCGGGAACTGAGAGTAATCGGGCCGTGGTCTGAGAGTAACTGGGACTGGGACTGAGAGTAAACGGAACGGGGGACTGAGAGTAACCGGGACCGGGGACTGAGAGTAACCGGGACCGGGGGCTGAGAGTAACCGGGACCGGGGACTGAGAGTAACCAGGACCGGGGACTGAGAGTTACCGGGGCTGGGGACTGGGAGTAACTGGGACTGGGGACTGAGAGTAACCGGGACTGGGGACTGAGAGTAACCGGGGTAGGGGACTGAGAGGAACTGGGGCTGGGGACTGAGAGTAACTGGGACTGGGGACTGAGAGTAACCGGGGTAGGGGACTGAGAGTAACCGGGTTGGGGGCTGAGGGTTACTAGGACTGGGGACTGAGAATAACCGGGACTGGGAACGGAGATTTACCGGGACCGGGGACGGAGAGTAACCGGGACTGGGGACTGAGAGTAACTGGGCCGGGGACTGAGAGTAACCGGGGCTGGGGACTGAGAGTAACCGGGACTGGCAACTGAGACTAACACCGCCGTGGACTGAGAGTAACCAGGACTGGGGGCTGAGAGTAACCGGGACCGGGGACTGAGAGTAAACGGGCTGGGAACTGAGAGTTACCGGGACCGGAGGCTGAGAGATACCGGGACTCGGGACTGAGAGTAACCGGGACGGGGGACTGAGAGTAACCAGGACGGGGGACTGAGAGTAACCGGAACTGGGGACTGAGAGTAACCAGGACTGGCGACTGAGAGTAACCGGGCCTGGGACTGAGAGTAAACGGAACAGGGGACTGAGAGTAACCGGGACCGGATGCTGAGAGTAACCGGGACTGGGGACTGAGAGTAACCGGGACGGTGGACAGAGAGTAACCGGGACGGGGGACTGAGAGAAACCGGGACTGGGGACTGAGAGTAACCGGGTCGTGGACTGAGAGTAACCGGTGTCATGGACTGAGAGTAACCGGGACTGGGGACAGAGAGTAACAGGGTCGTGGACTGAGAGTAACCGGGGTCAGGGACTGAGAGTAACCGGGACCGGATGCTGAGAGTAACCGGGACTGTGGACTGAGAGTAACCGGGACTGGGGACTGAGAGTAACCGGGACGGGGGACTGAGAGTAACCAGGACGGGGGACTGAGAGTAACCGGAACTGCGGACTGAGAGTAACCGGGACTGGGGACTGAGAGTAACCGGGACGGGGGACTGAGAGTATCCGGGACTGGGGACTGAGAGTAACCGGGACGGGGGACTGAGAGTAACCAGGACGGGGGACTGAGAGTAACCAGAACTGGGGACTGAGAGTAACCGGGACTGGGGACTGAGAGTAACCGGGACTGGGGACTGAGAGTAACCGGGACAGGGGACTGAGAGTAACCGGGACGGGGGACTGAGAGTAACCGGGACGGGGGACTGAGAGTAACCGGGACCGGGACTGAGAGTAAACGGAACGGGGGACTGAGAGTAACCGGGACTGGGGACTGAGAGTAACCGGGACCGGGGCCTGAGAGTAACCGGGACCGGGGACTGATAGTAACCAGGACCGGGGATTGAGTGTAAGCGGGACCGGGAACTGAGATTAACCGGTGTCGGGGAGTGAGAGATACCACGACCGGGAACTGAGAGTAATCGGGCCGTGGTCTGAGAGTAACTGGGACTGGGACTGAGAGTAAACGGAACGGGGGACTGAGAGTAACCGGGACTGGGGACTGAGAGTAACCGGGACCGGGGGCTGAGAGTAACCGGGACTAGGACTGAGAGTAAACGGAACGGGGGACTGAGAGTAACCGGGACTGGGGACTGAGAGTAACCGGGACCGGGGGCTGAGAGTAACCGGGACCGGGGACTGAGAGTAACCAGGACCGGGGACTGAGAGTTACTGGGGCTGGGGACTGGGAGTAACTGGGACTGGGGTCTGAGAGTAACTGGGACTGGGGACTGAGGGTAACCGGGGTTGGGGACTGAAAGTAACCGGGGCTGGGGACTGAGAGTAACCGGGACTGGTAACTGAGACTAACACCGCCGTGGACTGAGAGTAACCAGGACTGGGGGCTGAGAGTAACCGGGACCGGGGGCTGAGAGTAACCAGGACCGGGGACTGAGAGTAACCGGGCTGGGAACTGAGAGTTACCGGGACCGGAGGCTGAGAGATACCGGGACTCGGGACTGAGAGTAACCGGGACTGGGGACTGAGAGTAACCGGGACCGGCTGCTGAGAGTAAACGGGACTGGGGACTGAGAGTAACCGGGACCGGAGGCTGAGAGTAACCGGGACTGGGGACTGAGAGTAACCGGGACCGGAGGCTGAGAGTAACCGGGACTGGGGACTGAGAGTAACCGGGACTGGGGACTGAGAGTAACCGGGACCGGAGGCTGAGAGTAACCGGGACCGGAGGCTGAGAGTAACCGGGACTCGGGACTGAGAGTAACCGGGACTGCGGACTGAGAGAAACCGGGCCGGGGACTGAGTGTAAACGGGACAGGGGACTGAGAGTAACCGGGACTGGGGATTGAGAGTAACTGGGCCTGAGGACTGAGAGTAACTGGGAGTGGTGACTGAGAGAAACCGGGACTGGGGACTGAGCGTAACCGGGTCGTGGACTGAGAGTAACCGGGGTCAGGGACTGAGAGTAACCGGGACTGGGGACTGAGAGTAACCGGGACTGGGGATTGAGAGTAACTGGGCCTGAGGACTGAGAGTAACTGGGAGTGGTGACTGAGAGAAACCGGGCTGGGGACTGAGAGTAACTGGGACTGGGGACGGAGAGTAACCACGACCAGGGACTGAGAGTAACTGGGACTGGGGACTGAGTGTAATCGGGGCTGGGGACTGAGAGTTACTGGGCCGGGGACTGAGAGAAACCGGGACTGGGGACTGAGAGTAACCGGATCGTGGACTGAGAATAACCGGGGTCAGGGACTGAGAGTAACCGGGACAAGGACGGAGAGTAACCGGGACTGGGGACTGAGAGTAACTGGGCCAGGGACTGAGAGTAACCGGGACTGGGGACTGAGAGTAACCGGGGAAGGGGACTGAGAGTAACTGGGTCGGGGACTGAGGGTTACCTGGACTGAGGACTGAGAATAACCGGGACTGGGAACAGAGAGTAACCGGGACCGGGGACTGAGAGTAACCGGGACCGAGGACTGAGAGTAACCAGGACCGGGACTGAGAGTAATAGGGACCGGGGACTGAGAGTAACCAGGACCGGGGACTGAGATTAACCAGGACCGGGGATGGAGAGTAACCGGGACCGGGGGCTGAGAATAACCGGGACCGGGGACTGTGAGTAACCGGGCCGTGGTCTGAGAGTAACTGGGACTGGGACTGACAGTAACTGGGACTGGGACTGAGAGTAACTGGGCTGAGGACTGAGAGTAACTGGGACTGGGACTGACAGTAACTGGGACTGGGACTGAGAGTAACTGGGCTGAGGACTGAGAGTAACTGGGCCGGGGGCTGAGAGTAACCGGGACTGGGGACGGAGAGTAACCGGGGTAGGGGACTGAGAGTAACCGGGACTGGGGACTGAGAGTAACCGGGACCGGAGGCTGAGTGTAACCGGGACTGGGGACTGAGAGTAACCGGGACTGGGGAATGAGAGTAACCGGGACCGGAGGCTGAGAGTAACCGGGACCGGAGGCTGAGAGTAACCGGGACTCGGGACGGAGAGTAACCACGACCAGGGACTGAGAGAAACCGGGCCGGGGACTGAGAGTAACTGGGACTGGGGACTGAGAGTAACCACGACCAGGGACTGAGAGAAACCGGGCCGGGGACTGAGAGTAACTGGGACTGGGGACGGAGAGTAACCGCGACCAGGGACTGAGTGTAACTGGGACTGGGGACTGAGAGTAACCGGGACTGGGGACTGAGAGTAACTGGGCTGGGGACTGAGAGAAACAGGGACTGGGGACTGAGAGTAACCGGGTCGTGGACTGAGAGTAACCGGGGTCATGGAGTGAGAGTAACCGGGACTGGGGATTGAGAGTAACCGGGACCGGAGGCTGAGAGTAACCGTGACTGGGGACTGAGAGTAACCGGGACCGGAGGCTAAGAGTAACCGGGACTGGGGACTGAGAGTAACCGGGACCGGAGGCTGAGAGTAACCGGGACTCGGGACTGAGAGGAACCGGGACCGGGGACTGAGAGGAACCGGGACCGGGGACTGAGAGTAACCGGGACCGAGGGCTTAGAATAACCGGGACCGGGGACTGAGAGTAACTGCGACCGGGAACTGAGATTAACCGGTGTCGGGGACTGAGATTAACCATGACCGGGAACTGAGAGTAACTGGGACTGGGACTGAGAGTAACTGGGACTGGGGACTGAGAGTAACCGGAACGGGGACTGAGAGTAACGGGGACTGGGACTGACAGTAACTGGGACTGAGATTAACTGGGCTGGGGACTGAGAGTAACTGGGCCGGGGGCTGAGAGTAACCGGGACTGGGGACTGAGAGTAGCCGGGACTGGGAACTGAGAGTAACCGGGGTAAGGGACTGAGAGTAACCGGGGCTGGGGACTGAGAGTACCTGGGACTGGGGACTGAGAGTAACCGGGTCGGGGACTGAGGGTTACCGGGACTGGGGACTGAGAATAACCGGGACTGCGAACAGAGAGTAACCGGACCGGGGACTGAGAGTAACCGGAACTGGGGACTGAGAATTACCTGGGTTGAGGACTGAGAGTAACCGGTTCGGGGAGTGAGAGTATCCGGGACTGGAGACTGAGAGCATTCGTGACTCGGGACTGAGAGTAACCGGGACCGGATGCTGAGAGTAACCGGGACTGGGGACTGAGAGTAACCGGGACTGGGGACTGAAAGTAACTGGGCCAGGGACTGAGAGAAACCGGGACTGGGGACTGAGAGTAACCGGGTCATGGACTGAGAGTCACCGGTGTCATGGACTGAGAGTAACCGGGACTGGGGACAGAGAGTAACAGGGTCGTGGACTGAGAGTAACCGGGGTCAGGGACTGAGAGTAACCGGGACCGGATGCTGAGAGTAACCGGGACTGGGGACTGAGAGTAACCGGGACGGGGGACTGAGAGTAACCAGGACGGGGGACTGAGAGTAACCGGAACTGGGGACTGAGAGTAACCGGGACTGGGGACTGAGAGTAACTGGGACTGGGGACTGAGAGTAACCGGGACTGGGGACTGAGAGTAACTGGACCAGGGACTGAGAGTAACCGGGACTGGGGACTGAGAGTAACTGGGACCGGGACTGAGAGTAAACGGAACAGGGGACTGAGAGTTACCGGGACTGGGGACTGAGAGTAACCGGGACCGGGGACTGAGAGTAACCGGGACCGGGGACTGATAGTAACCAGGACCGGGGACTGAGAGTAACCGGGACCGGGGGCTGAGAATAACCGGGACCGGGGACTGAGAGTAACTGGGACAGGGAACTGAGATTAACCGGTGTCGGGGAGTGAGAGAAACCACGACCGGGAACTGAGAGTAATCGGGCCGCGGACTGAGAGAAACTGGGACTGGAACTGAGAGTAAACGGAATGGGGGACTGAGAGTAACCGGGACTGGGGACTGAGAGTAATCGGGACCGGGGACTGAGAGTAACCGGGACCGGGGACTGAAAGTAACCAGGACCGGGGACTGAGAGTAACTGGGACTGGGGACTGAGAATAACCGGGGTAGGGGACTGAGAGTAACCGGGGCTGGGGACTGAGAGTAACTGGGACTGGGGTCTGAGAGTACCCGGGGTAGGGGACTGAGAGTAACCGGGTTGGGGACTGAGGGTTACCAGGACTGGGGACTGAGAATAACCGGGACTGGGAACGGAGATTTACCGGGGCTGGGGACTGAGAGTAACCGAGGCTGGGGACTGAGAGTAACCGGGTCGTGGACTGAGAGTAACCGGTGTCATGGACTGAGAGTAACCGGGACCGGATGCTGAGAGTAACCGGGACTGGGGACTGAGAGTAACCGGGACGGGGGACTGAGAGTAACCAGGACGGGGGACTGAGAGTAACCGGAACTGGGGACTGAGAGTAACCGGGACTGGGGACTGAGAGTAACCGGGACCGGGGACTGAGAGTAACCGGGACCGGGGACTGATAGTAACCAGGACCGGGGACTGAGAGTAACCGGGACCGGGGGCTGAGAATAACCGGGACCGGGGACTGAGAGTAACTGGGACAGGGAACTGAGATTAACCGGTGTCGGGGAGTGAGGGAAACCACGACCGGGAACTGAGAGTAATCGGGCCGCGGACTGAGAGTAACCGGGACTGGGACTGAGAGTAAACGGAATGGGGTACTGAGAGTAACCGGGACTGGGGACTGAGAGTAATCGGGACCGGGGACTGAGAGTAACCGGGACCAGGGACTGAGAGTAACCAGGACCGGGGACTGAGAGTAACCGGGGCTGGGGACTGAGAGTAACTGGGACTGGGGACTGAGAATAACCGGGGTAGGGGACTGAGAGTAACCGGGGCTGGGGACTGAGAGTAACTGGGACTGGGGACTGAGAGCAATCGGGGTGGGGGACTGAGAGTAACCGGGTTGGGGACTGAGGGTTACCGGGACTGGGGACTGAGAATAACCGGGACTGGGAACAGAGATTTACCGGGACTGGGGACTGAGAGTAACCGGGGCTGGGGACTGAGAGTAACCGAGACTGGTAACTGAGACTAACACGGCCGTGGACTGAGAGTAACCAGGACTGGGGGCTGAGAGTAACCGGGACCGGGGACTGAGAGTAACCGGGCTGGGAACTGAGAGTAACCGGGACCGGAGGCTGAGAGATACCGGGACTCGGGACTGAGAGTAACCGGGACGGAGGACTGAGTAACCGGGACTGGGGACTGAGAGTAACCGGGACCGGAGGCTGAGAGATACCGGGACTCGGGACTGAGCGTAACCGGGAGGGAGGACTGAGTAACCAGGACTGGGGACTGAGAGTAACCGGGACCGGATGCTGAGAGTAAACGGGACTGGGGACTGAGAGTAACCGGGACCGGAGGCTGAGAGTTACCGGGACTGGGGACTGAGAGTAACTGGGACCGGAGGCTGAGAGTAACCGGGACCGGAGGCTGAGAGTAACCGGGACACGGGACTGAGAGTAACCGGGACTGCGGACTGAGAGAAACCGGGCCGGGGACTGAGTGTAAGCGGGACGGGGAGTGAGAGTAACTGGGCCTGAGGACTGAGAGTAACTGGGAGTGGTGACTGAGAGAAACCGGGCCGGGGACTGAGAGTAACTGGGACTAGGGACGGAGAGTAACTACGACCAGGGACTGAGAGTAACTGGGACTGGGGACTGAGAGTAACTGGGACTGGGGACTGAGAGTAACTGGGCCGGGGACTGAGAGAAACCGGGACTGGAGACTGAGAGTAACCGGGTCGTGGACTGAGAGTAACCGGGGTCATGGACTGAGAGTAACCGGGACTGGGGACTGAGAGTAACCGGGTCGTGGACTGAGAGTAACCGGGGTCAGGGACTGAGAGAAACCAGGACAAGGACGGAGAGTAACCGGGACTGGGGACTGAGAGTAACAGGGCCAGGGACTGAGAGTAACCGGGACTGGGGACTGAGAGTAACTGGGCCTGGGGACTGAGAGTAACCGGGACTGGGGACTGAGCATAACCGGGACTGGGGACTGAGAGTAACCGGGACTGGGGACTGAGCATAACCGGGGTAGGGGACTGAGAGTAACTGGGTCGGGGACTGAGGGTTACCTGGACTGGGGACTGAGAATAACCGGGACTGGGAACAGAGAATAACCGGGACCGGGGACTGAGAGTAACCGGGGCCGAGGACTGAGAGTAACCAGGATCGGGGACTGAGATTAACCGGGACCGGGGGCTGAGAATAACCGGGACCGGGGACTGAGAGTAACTGGGACGGGGAACTGCGATTAACCGGTGTCGGGGAGTGCGAGAAACCACGACCGGGAACTGAGAGTAACCGGGACTGGGACTGAGAGTAACCGGGACTGGGGACTGTGAGTAACCGGGCCGTGGACTGAGAGTAACTGGGACTGGGACTGACAGTAACTGGGACTGGGACTGAGAGTAACTGGGCTGAGGACTGAGAGTAACTGGGCCGGGGGCTGACAGTAACCGGGACTGGGGACGGAGAGTAACCGGGGTCAGGTACAGAGAGTAACCGGGACAAGGACGGAGAGTAACCGGGACGGGGGACTGAGAGTAACTGGGCCAGGGACTGAGAGTAACCGGGACTGGGGACTGAGAGTAACTGGGACCGGGGACTGAGAGTAACCAGGACCGGGGACTGAGAGTAACCGGTACCGGGGGCTGAGAATAACCGGGACCGGGGACTGAGAGAAACCACGGCCGGGAACTGAGAGTAACCGGGACTGGGACTGAGAGTAACCGGGACTGGGGACTGACAGTAACCGGGCCGGGGACTGAGAGTAACTGGGACTGGGACTGACAGTAACTGGGAACTGAGAGTAACCGGGACTGGGAACTGAGAGTAACCGGGGTAAGGGACTGAGAGTAACCGGGGCTGGGGACTGAGAGTAACTGGGACTGGGGACTGAGAGTAACCGGGTCGGGGACTGAGGGTTACCGGGACTGGGAACTGAGAATAACCGGGACTGGGAACGGAGAGTAACCGGGACCGGGGACTGAGAGTAACCGGGGCTGGGGACTGAGAGTAACCGGGTCGCGGGGCTTAGATTAACCGGGTCGGGGACTGAGAGCAACCGGAACTGGGGACTGAGAATAACCGGGGTTGGGGTCTGAGAGTAACCAGTTCGGGTAGTGAGAGTAACCGGGACTGGAGATTGAGAGTAATCGTGACTCAGGACTGAGAGTAACCGGGACCCGATGCTGAGAGTAACCGGGACTGGGGACTGAGAGTAACCGGGACGGGGGACAGAGAGTAACCGGGACGGGGGACTGAGAGTAACCGGGACTGGGGACTGAAAGTAACTGGGCCAGGGACTGAGAGAAACCGGGACTGTGGACTGAGAGTAACCGGGACTGGGGACTGAAAGTAACTGGGCCAGGGACTGAGAGAACCCGGGACTGGGGACTGAGAGAAACCGGGTCGTGGACTGAGAGTAACCGGTGTCATGGACTGAGAGTAACCGGGACTGGGGACAGAGAGTAACAGGGTCGTGGACTGAGAGTAACCGGGGTCAGGGACTGAGAGTAACCGGGACCGGATGCTGAGACTAACCGGGACTGGGGACTGAGAGTAACCGGGACTGGTGACTGAGAGTAACCGGGACCGGGACTGAGAGTAAACGGAACGGGGGACTGAGAGTAAACGGAACGGGGGACTGAGAGTAACCGGGACTGGGGACTGAGAGTAACCGGGACCGGGGACTGAAAGTAACCGGGATCGGGGACTGAGAGTAACTGGGACCGGGAACTGAGATTTACCGGTGTCGGGGAGTGAGAGAAATCACGACCGGGAACTGAGAGTAATCGGGCCGCGGACTGAGAGTAACTGGGACTGGGACTGAGAGTAAACGGAACGGGGGACTGAGAGTAACCGGGACTGGGGACTGAGAGTAGCCGGGACCGGGGACTGAGAGTAACCGGGACCGGGGACTGAGAGTAACCGGGACCGGGGACTGAGAGTAACCGGGACCGGGGACTGAGAGTAACCAGGACCGGGGACTGAGAGTAACCGGGGCTGGGGACTGAGAGTAACTGGGACTGGGGACTGAGAGTAACCGGGGTAGGGGACTGAGACTAACCGGGTCGAGGACTGAGGGTTACCGGTACTGGGGACTGAGAATAACTGGGACTGGGAACGGAGATTTACCGGGACCGGGGACTGAGAGTAACCGGGACTGGGGACTGAGAGTAACTGGGCCGGGGACTGAGAGTAACCGGGGCTGGGGATTGAGAGTAACCGGGACTGGTAACTGAGAGTAACACGGCCGTGGACTGAGAGTAACCAGGACTGGGGGCTGAGAGTAACCGGGACCGGGGACTGAGAGTAACCGGGACTGGGAACTGAGAGTAACCGGGACGGAGGACTGAGAGTAACCGGGACTGCGGACTGAGAGTAACCGGGACCGGATGCTGAGAGTAAGCGGGACTGGGGACTGAGAGTAACCGGGACTGGGGACTGAGAGTAACCGGGACCGGAGGCTGAGAGTAACCGGGACTCGGGACTGAGAGTAACCGGGACTGCGGACTGAGAGAAACCGGGCCGGGGACTGAGTGTAAACGGGACAGGGGACTGAGAGTAACCGGGACTGGGGCTGAGAGTAACCGGGACTGGGGATTGAGAGTAACTGGGCCTGAGGACTGAGAGTAACTGGGAGTGGTGACTGAGAGATACCGGGCCGGGGACTGAGAGTAACTGGGACTGGAGATGGAGAGTAACCACGACCAGGGACTGAGAGTAACCAGGACCGGGGACTGAGATTAACCGGGACCGGGGGCTTAGAATAACCAGGACCGGGGTCTGAGAGTAACTGGGACTGGGAACTGAGATTAACCGGTGTCGGTGAGTGCGAGAAACCACGACCGGGAACTGAGAGTAACCGGGACAAGGACGGAGAGTAACCGGGACTGGGGACTGAGAGTAACTGGGCCAGGGACTGAGAGTAACCAGGACCGGGGTCTGAGAGTAACCGGTACCAGGGGCTGAGAATAACCGGGACCGGGGACTGAGAGTAACTGGGACCGGGAACTGAGATTAACCGGTGTCGGGGACTGAGAGAAACCAAGACCGGGAACTGAGAGTAACCGGGACTGGGGACTGAGAGTAACCGGGCCGGGGACTGAGAGTAACCGGGACTGGGACTGACAGTAACTGGGACTGGGACTGAGAGTAACTGGGTTGGGGACTGAGAGTAACTGGGCCGGGTGCTGAGAGTAACCGGGACTGGGGATGGAGAGTAACCGGGGTAGGGGACTGAGAGTAACCGGGGCTGGGGACTGAGAGTAACTGGGACTGGGGACTGAGTGTAACCGGGTTACGGGACTGAGAGAAACCGCGTCGGGGACTGGGGACTGAGAATAACCGGGACTGGGAACGGAGAGTAACCGGGACCAGGGACTGAGATTAACCGGGACCGGGGACTGAGAGTAACTGGGCCGGGGACTGAGAGTAACTGGGGCTGGGGACTGAGAGTAACCGGCACTGGTAACTGAGACTAACTCGGCCGGGGACTGAGAGTAACCGGGACTGGGGACTGAGAGTAACCGGGACCGGGGACTGAGAGTAACCGGGACTGGGAACTGAGAGTAACCGGGACCGGAGGCTGAGAGTAACCGGGACTCGGGACTGAGAGTAACCAGGACGGGGGACTGAGAGTAACCGGGACTGGGGACTGAGAGTAACCGGGACCGGATGCTGAGAGTAACCGGGACTGGGGACTGAGAGTAACCGGGACCGGAGGCTGAGAGTAACCAGGACTCGGGACTGAGAGTAACCGGGACGGGGGACTGAGAGTAACCGGGACTGGGGACTGAGAGTAACCGGGACTCGGGACTGAGAGTAACCGGGACTGCGGACTGAGAGAAACCGGGCCGGGGTCTGAGTGTAAACGGGACTGGGGACTGAGAGTAACCGGGACTGGGGACTGAGTGTAACCGGGACTGGGGATTGAGAGTAACTGGGCCTGAGGACTGAGAGTAACTGGGAGTGGGGACTGAGAGAAACCGGTACTGGGGACTGAGAGTAACCGGGTCGTGGACTGAGAGTAACCGGGGTCATGGACTGAGAGTAACCGGGACTGGGGACTGAGAGTAACCGGGCCGTGGACTGAGAGTAACCGGGGTCAGGGACTGAGAGTAACCAGGACAAGGACGGAGAGTAACCGGGACTGGGGACTGAGAGTAACTGGACCAGGGACTGAGAGTAACTGGGACTGGGGACTGAGAGTAACTGGGACCGGGACTGAGAGTAACCGGAACTGGGGACTGAGAGAAACCGGGACTGGGGACTGAGAGTAACCGGGACCGGGGACTGAGAGTAACCGGGACCGGGGGCTGAGAATAACCGGGACCGGGGACTGAGAGTAACTGGGACCGGGAACTGAGATTAACCGGGGTCGGGGACTGAGAGAAACCATGACCGGGAACTGAGAGTAACCGGGACTGGGACTGAGAGTAACTGGGACTGGGAACTGAGAGTAACCGGGCCGGGGACTGAGTGTAACTGGGACTGGGACTGACAGTAACTGGGACTGAGAGTAACTGGGCTGGGGACTGAGAGTAACTGGGCCGGGGGCTGAGAGTAACCGGAACTGGGGGCTGAGAGTAACCGGGGCTGGGGACTGAGAGTAACTGGGACTGGGAACTGAGAATAACCGGGGTAAGGGACTGAGGGTTACCGGGACTGGGGACTGAGAATAACCGGGACTGGGAACGGAGAGCAACCGGGACTGGGGACTGAGAGTAACTGGGCCGGGGACTGAGAGTAACCGGGGCTGGGGACTCAGAGTAACTGGGTCACGGGGCTGAGATTAACTGGGTCGGGGACTGAGAGTAACCGGGACTGGTAACTCAGACTAACTCGGCCGGGGACTGAGAGGAACCAGGACCAGGGACTGAGGGTAACTGGGAGCGGAAGCTGCGAGTAACCGGGACTCGGGACTGAGAGTAACCGGGACGGGGGACTGAGAGTAACCGGGACTGGGGACTGAGAGTAACCGGGACAGGAGGCTGAGAGATACCGGGACTCGGGACTGAGAGTAACCGGCATGGAGGACTGAGAGTAACCGGGACCGGATGCTGAGAGTCACCGGGACTGGGGACTGAGAGTAACCGGGACCGGAGGCTGAGAGTACCCGGGACTGGGGACTGAGAGTAACCGGGACTGCGGACTGAGATTAACCGGGCCAGGGACTGAGAGTAACCGGGACTGGGACTGACAGAAACTGGGACTGGGGACTGAGAGTTACTGGGCTGGGGACTGAGAGAAACCGGGCCGGGGTCTGAGTGTAAACGGGACTGGGGACTGAGAGAAACCGGGCCGGGGTCTGAGTGTAAACGGGACTGGGGACTGAGAGTAACCGGGACCGGGGACTGAGAGTAACCGGGACCGGGGACTGATAGTAATCAGGACCGGGGACTGAGAGTAAGCGGGACCGGGGGCTGAGAATAACCGGGACCGGGGACTGAGAGTAACTGGGACCGGGAACTGAGATTTACCGGTGTCGGGGAGTGAGAGAAATCACGACCGGGAACTGAGAGTAATCGGGACTGGGACTGAGAGTAACTGGGACTGGGACTGAGAGTAAACGGAACGGGGGACTGAGAGTAACCGGGACTGGGGACTGAGAGTAACCGGGACCGGGGACTGAGAGTAACCGGGACCTGGGACTGAGAGTGACCAGGACCGGGGACTGAGAATAACCGGGACTGGTAACGGAGATTTACCGGGACCGGGGACTGAGAGTAACCGGGACTGGGGACTGAGAGTAACTGGGCCGGGGACTGAGAGTAACCGGGGTCAGGGACTGAGAGTAACCAGGACAAGGACGGAGAGTAACCGGGACTGGGGACTGAGAGTAACTGGACCAGGGACTGAGAGTAACTGGGACTGGGGACTGAGAGTAACTGGGACCGGGACTGAGAGTAACCGGAACTGGGGACTGAGAGAAACCGGGACCGGAGGCTGAGAGTACCCGGGACTGGGGACTGAGAGTAACCGGGACTGCGGACTGAGATTAACCGGGCCAGGGACTGAGAGTAACCGGGACTGGGACTGACAGTAACTGGGACTGGGGACTGAGAGTTACTGGGCTGGGGACTGAGAGAAACCGGGCCGGGGTCTGAGTGTAAACGGGACTGGGGACTGAGAGAAACCGGGCCGGGGTCTGAGTGTAAACGGGACTGGGGACTGAGAGAAACCGGGACCGGAGGCTGAGAGTACCCGGGACTGGGGACTGAGAGTAACCGGGACTGCGGACTGAGATTAACCGGGCCAGGGACTGAGAGTAACCGGGACTGGGACTGACAGTAACTGGGACTGGGGACTGAGAGTTACTGGGCTGGGGACTGAGAGAAACCGGGCCGGGGTCTGAGTGTAAACGGGACTGGGGACTGAGAGAAACCGGGCCGGGGTCTGAGTGTAAACAGGACTGGGGACTGAGAGTAACCGGGACTGGGGACTGAGTGTAACCGGGACTGGGGATTGAGAGTAACTGGGCCTGAGGACTGAGAGTAACTGGGAGTGGGGACTGAGAGAAACCGGGACTGGGGACTGAGAGTAACCGGGTCGTGGACTGAGAGTAACCGGGGTCATGGACTGAGAGTAACCGGGACTGGGGACTGAGAGTAACCGGGACCGTGGACTGAGAGTAACCGGGACCGGGGGATGAGAATAACTGGGACCGGGGACTGAGAGTAACTGGGACCGGGGACTGAGATTAACCGGTGTCGGGGACTGAGAGAAACCACGACCGGGATCTGAGAGTAATCGGGACTGGGACTGAGAGTTACCGGGACTGGGGACTGAGAGTAACCAGGCCGGGGGCTGACAGTAACTGGGACTGGGACTGACAGTAACTGGGACTGGGACTGAGAGTAACTGGGCTGGGGACTGAGAGTAACTGGGCCGGGGGCTGAGAGTAACCGGCACAGGGGACGGAGAGTAACCGGGGTAGGGGGCTGAGAGTAACCGGGGCTGGGGACTGAGAGTAACCGGGGTGGGGGACTGAGAGTAACCGGGTCGGGGACTGAGGGTTACCGGGACTGGGGACTGAGAATAACCGGGACTGGGAACGGAGAGTAACCGGGACCGGGGACTGAGAGTTACCGGGACCGGGGACTGAGAGTTACCGGGACTGGGGACTGAGAGTAACTGGGCCGGGGACTGAGAGTAACCGGGGCTGGGGATTGAGAGTAACCGGGACTGGTAACTGAGACTAACTCGGCCGGGGACTGAGAGTAACCAGGACTGGGGACTGAGAGTAACCGGGACCGGAGGCTGAGAGTAAGCGGGACTGGGGACTGAGAGTAACCGGGACGGGGGACTGAGAGTAACTGGGATGGGGGACTGAGAGTAACCGGAACTGGGGACTGAGAGTAAATGGAACGGGGGACTGAGAGTAACCGGGACTGGGGACTGAGAGTAACCGGGACCGGGGACTGACAGTAACCGGGACCGGGGACTGATAGTAATCAGGACCGGGGACTGAGAGTAAGCGGGACCGGGGGCTGAGAATAACCGGGACCGGGGACTGAGAGTAACTGGGACCGGGAACTGAGATTTACCGGTGTCGGGGAGTGAGAGAAATCACGACCGGGAACTGAGAGTAATCGGGACTGGGACTGAGAGTAAACGGAACGGGGGACTGAGAGTAACCGGGACTGGGGACTGAGAGTAACCGGGACCGGGGACTGAGAGTAACCAGGACCGGGGACTGAGAGTAACCGGGACTGGGACTGGCAGTAACTGGGACTGGGACTGAGAGTAACTGGGCTGGGGACTGAGAGTAACTGGGCCGGGGGCTGAGAGTAACCGAGACTGGGGACGGAGAGTAACCGGGGTAGGGGACTGAGAGTAACCGGGGCTGGGGACTGAGAGTAACTGGGACTGGGGACTGAGAGTAACCGGGGTAGGGGACTGAGAGTAACCGGGTCGGGGACTGAGGGTTACCGGGACTGGGGACTGAGAATAACCGGGACTGGGAACGGAGATTTACCGGGACCGGGAACGGAGATTTACCGGGACCGGGGACTGAGAGTAACCGGGACTGGGGACTGAGAGTAACTGGGCCGGGGACTGAGAGTAACCGGGGCTGGGGACTGAGAGTTACCGGGACTGGTAACTGAGACTAACACGGCCGTGGACTGAGAGTAACCAGGACTGGGGGCTGAGAGTAACCGGGACCGGGGACTGAGAGTAACCGGGCTGGGAACTGAGAGTAACCGGGACCGGAGGCTGAGAGATACCGGGACTCGGGACTGAGAGTAACCGGGACGGAGGACTGAGAGTAACCGGGACTGCGGATTGAGAGTAACCGGGACCGGATGCTGAGAGTAAACGGGACTGGGGACTGAGATTAACCGGGACCGGAGGCTGAGAGTAACCAGGACTGGGGACTGAGAGTAACCGGGACTGGGGACTGAGAGTAACCGGGACCGGAGGCTGAGAGTAACCGGGACTCGGGACTGAGAGTAACCGGGACTGCGGACTGAGAGAAACCGGGCCGGGGACTGAGTGTAAACGGGACAGGGGACTGAGAGTAACCGGGACTGGGGACTGAGAGTAACCGGGACTGGGGATTGAGAGTAACCGGGGCTGGGGACTGAGAGTAACCGGGACTGCGGACTGAGAGAAACCGGGCCGGGGACTGAGTGTAAACGGGACAGGGGAGTGAGAGTAACTGGGCCTGAGGACTGAGAGTAACTGGGAGTGGTGACTGAGAGATACCGGGCCGGGGACTGAGAGTAACTGGGACTGGAGATGGAGAGTAACCACGACCAGGGACTGAGAGTATCCAGGACCGGGGACTGAGATTAACCGGGACCGGGGGCTTAGAATAACCAGGACCGGGGTCTGAGAGTAACTGGGACCGGGAACTGAGATTAAGCGGTGTCGGTGAGTGCGAGAAACCACGACCGGGAACTGAGAGTAACCGGGACAAGGACGGAGAGTAACCGGGACTGTGGACTGAGAGTAACTGGGCCAGGGACTGAGAGTAACCAGGACCGGGGTCTGAGAGTAACCGGTACCAGGGGCTGAGAATAACCGGGACCGGGGACTGAGAGTAACTGGGACCGGGAACTGAGATTAACCGGTGTCGGGGACTGAGAGAAACCAAGACCGGGAACTGAGAGTAACCGGGACTGGGACTGAGAGTAACCGGGACTGGGGACTGAGAGTAACCGGGCCGGGGACTGAGAGTAACCGGGACTGGGACTGACAGTAACTGGGACTGGGACTGAGAGTAACTGGGTTGGGGACTGAGAGTAACTGGGCCGGGTGCTGAGAGTAACCAGGACTGGGGATGGAGAGTAACCGGGGTAGGGGACTGAGAGTAACCGGGGCTGGGGCCTGAGTGTAACTGGGACTGGGGACTGAGAGTAACCGAGTTACGGGACTGAGAGAAACCGGGTCGGGGACTGGGGACTGAGAATAACCGGGACTGGGAACGGAGAGTAACCGGGACCAGGGACTGAGATTAACCGGGACTGGGGACTGAGAGTAACTGGGCCGGGGACTGAGAGTAACTGGGGCTGGGGACTGAGAGTAACCGGCACTGGTAACTGAGACTAACTCGGCCGGGGATTGAGAGTAACCAGGACTGGGGACTGAGAGTAACCGGGACCGGGGACTGAGAGTAACCGGGACTGGGAACTGAGAGTAACCGGGACCGGAGGCTGAGAGTAACCGGGACTCGGGACTGAGAGTAACCAGGACGGGGGACTGAGAGTAACCGGGACTGGGGACTGAGAGTAACCGGGACCGGATGCTGAGAGTAACCGGGACTGGGGACTGAGAGTAACCGGGACCGGAGGCTGAGAGTAACCAGGACTCGGGACTAAGAGTAACCGGGACGGGGGACTGAGAGTAACCGGGACTGGGGACTGAGAGTAACCGGGACCGGAGGCTGAGAGTAACCGGGACTGGGGACTGAGAGTACCCGGGACCGGAGGCTGAGAGTAACCGGGACTCGGGACTGAGAGTAACCGGGGCCGGGGACTGAGAGTAACCGGGACCGGGGGCTGAGAATAACCGGGACCGGGGACTGAGAGTAACTGGGACCGGGAACTGAGATTAACTGGGGTCGGGGACTGAGAGAAACCATGACCGGGAACTGAGAGTAACCGGGACTGGGACTGAGAGTAACTGGGACTGGGAACTGAGAGTAACCGGGCCGGGGACTGAGAGTAACTGGGACTGGGACTGACAGTAACTGGGACTGAGAGTAACTGGGCTGGGGACTGAGAGTAACTGGGCCGGGGGCTGAGAGTAACCGGAACTGGGGACTGAGAGTAGCCGGGACTGGGAACTGAGAGTAACCGGGACTGGGAACTGAGAGTAACCGGAGTAAGGGGCTGAGAGTAACCGGGGCTGGGGACTGAGAGTAACCGGGGTAAGGGACTGAGGGTTACCGGGACTGGGGACTGAGAATAACCGGGACTGGGAACGGAGAGCAACCGGGACCGGGGACTGAGAGTAACCGGGACTGGGGACTGAGAGTAACTGGGCCGGGGACTGAGAGTAACCGGGGCTGGGGACTGAGAATAACTGGGGTTGGGGACTGAGAGTAACCGGTTCGGGGAGTGAGAGTAACCGGGACTGGAGACTGAGAGTAACCATGACTCGGGACTGAGAGTAACCGGGACCGGATGCTGAGAGTAACCGGGACTGGGGACTGAGAGTAACTGGGACTGGGGACTGAGAGTAACCGCGTCGTGGACTGAGAGTAACCAGTGTCATGGACTGAGAGTAACCAGTGTCATGGACTGAGAGTAACCGGGACTGGGGACAGAGAGTAACCGGGTCGTGGACTGAGAGTAACCGGGGTCAGGGACTGACAGTAACCGGGACCGGATGCTGAGAGTAACCGGGACTGGATACTGAGAGTAACCGGGACGGGGGACTGAGAGTTACCAGGACGGGGGACTGAGAGTAACCGGAACTGGAGACTGAGAGTAACCGGGACTGGGGACTGAGAGTAACGGGGACTGGGGACTGAGATTAACCGGGACCGGGGACTGAGAGTAACCGGGACCGGGACTGAGAATAACCGGGACTGGGGACTGAGAGTAACCAGGACCGGGGACTGAGAGTAACCGGGACTGGGACTGGCAGTAACTGGGACTGGGACTGAGAGTAACTGGGCTGGGGACTGAGAGTAACTGGGCCGGGGGCTGAGAGTAACCGAGACTGGGGACGGAGAGTAACCGGGGTAGGGGACTGAGAGTAACCGGGGCTGGGGACTGAGAGTAACTGGGACTGA
The DNA here is from genome assembly GCF_052327205.1 of Somniosus microcephalus. Taxonomy (NCBI): domain Eukaryota; kingdom Metazoa; phylum Chordata; class Chondrichthyes; order Squaliformes; family Somniosidae; genus Somniosus; species Somniosus microcephalus. Next base: position 8,087,313 of record NC_141001.1, on the reverse strand, counting down.
GGACTGAGAGTAACCGGGGTACGGGACTGAGAGTAACCGGGTCGGGGACTGAGGGTTACCGGGACTGGGGACTGAGAGTAACTGGGACTGGGGACTGAGAGTAACTGGGCCGGGGACTGAGAGTAACCGGGGCTGGGGGCTGAGAGTAACCGGGACCGGGGACTGAGAGTAACCGGGCTGGGAACTGAGAGTAACCGGGACCGGAGGCTGAGAGATACCGGGACTCGGGACTGAGAGTAACCGGGACTGCGGATTGAGAGTAACCGGGACCGGATGCTGAGAGTAAACGGGACTGGGGACTGAGATTAACCGGGACCGGAGGCTGAGAGTAACCAGGACTGGGGACTGAGAGTAACCGGGACTGGGAACTGAGAGTAACCGGGACCGGAGGCTGAGAGTAACCGGGACTCGGGACTGAGAGTAACCGGGACTGCGGACTGAGAGAAACCGGGCCGGGGACTGAGTGTAAACGGGACAGGGGACTGAGAGTAACCGGGACTGGGGACTGAGAGTAACCGGGACTGGGGATTGAGAGTAACCGGGGCTGGGGACTGAGAGTAACCGGGACTGTGGACTGAGAGAAACCGGGCCGGGGACTGAGTGTAAACGGGACAGGGGAGTGAGAGTAACTGGGCCTGAGGACTGAGAGTAACTGGGAGTGGTGACTGAGAGATACCGGGCCGGGGACTGAGAGTAACTGGGACTGGAGATGGAGAGTAACCACGACCAGGGACTGAGAGTATCCAGGACCGGGGACTGAGATTAACCGGGACCGGGGGCTTAGAATAACCAGGACCGGGGTCTGAGAGTAACTGGGACCGGGAACTGAGATTAACCGGTGTCGGTGAGTGCGAGAAACCACGACCGGGAACTGAGAGTAACCGGGACAAGGACGGAGAGTAACCGGGACTTGGGACTGAGAGTAACTGGGCCAGGGACTGAGAGTAACCAGGACCGGGGTCTGAGAGTAACCGGTACCAGGGGCTGAGAATAACCGGGACCGGGGACTGAGAGTAACTGGGACCGGGAACTGAGATTAACCGGTGTCGGGGACTGAGAGAAACCAAGACCGGGAACTGAGAGTAACCGGGACTGGGACTGAGAGTAACCGGGACTGGGGACTGAGAGTAACCGGGCCGGGGACTGAGAGTAACCGGGACTGGGACTGACAGTAACTGGGACTGGGACTGAGAGTAACTGGGTTGGGGACTGAGAGTAACTGAGCCGGGTGCTGAGAGTAACCGGGACTGGGGATGGAGAGTAACCGGGGTAGGGGACTGAGAGTAACCGGGGCTGGGGCCTGAGAGTAACTGGGACTGGGGACTGAGAGTAACCGAGTTACGGGACTGAGAGAAACCGGGTCGGGGACTGGGGACTGAGAATAACCGGGACTGGGAACGGAGAGTAACCGGGACCAGGGACTGAGATTAACCGGGACTGGGGACTGAGAGTAACTGGGCCGGGGATTGAGAGTAACTGGGGCTGGGGACTGAGAGTAACCGGCACTGGTAACTGAGACTAACTCGGCCGGGGACTGAGAGTAACCAGGACTGGGGACTGAGAGTAACCGGGACCGGGGACTGAGAGTAACCGGGACTGGGAACTGAGAGTAACCGGGACCGGAGGCTGAGAGTAACCGGGACTCGGGACTGAGAGTAACCAGGACGGGGGACTGAGAGTAACCGGGACTGGGGACTGAGAGTAACCGGGACCGGATGCTGAGAGTAACCGGGACTGGGGACTGAGAGTAACCGGGACCGGAGGCTGAGAGTAACCAGGACTCGGGACTAAGAGTAACCGGGACGGGGGACTGAGAGTAACCGGGACCGGAGGCTGAGAGTAACCGGGACTCGGGACTGAGAGTAACCGGGACTGTGGACTGAGAGAAACCGGGCCGGGGTCTGAGTGTAAACGGGACTGGGGACTGAGAGTAACCGGGACTGGGGACTGAGTGTAACCGGGACTGGGGATTGAGAGTAACCGGGTCGTGGACTGAGAGTAACCGGGGTCATGGACTGAGAGTAACCGGGCCTGGGGACTGAGAGTAACCGGGTCGTGGACTGAGAGTAACCGGGGTCAGGGACTGAGAGTAACCAGGACAAGGACGGAGAGTAACCGGGACTGGGGACTGAGAGTAACTGGACCAGGGACTGAGAGTAACTGGGACTGGGGACTGAGAGTAACTGGGACCGGGACTGAGAGTAACCGGAACTGGGGACTGAGAGAAACCGGGACTGGGGACTGAGAGTAACCGGGACCGGGGACTGAGAGTAACCGGGACCGGGGGCTGAGAATAACCGGGACCGGGGACTGAGAGTAACTGGGACCGGGAACTGAGATTAACCGGGGTCGGGGACTGAGAGAAACCATGACCGGGAACTGAGAGTAACCGGGACTGGGACTGAGAGTAACTGGGACTGGGAACTGAGAGTAACCGGGCCGGGGACTGAGAGTAACTGGGACTGGGACTGAGAGTAACTGGGCTGGGGACTGAGAGTAACTGGGCCGGGGGCTGAGAGTAACCGGAACTGGGGACTGAGAGTAGCCGGGACTGGGAACTGAGAGTAACCGGGACTGGGAACTGAGAGTAACCGGAGTAAGGGGCTGAGAGTAACCGGGGCTGGGGACTGAGAGTAACCGGGGTAAGGGACTGAGGGTTACCGGGACTGGGGACTGAGAATAACCGGGACTGGAAACGGAGAGCAACCGGGACCGGGGACTGAGAGTAACCGGGACTGGGGACTGAGAGTAACTGGGCCGGGGACTGAGAGTAACCGGGGCTGGGGACTCAGAGTAACTGGGTCGCGGGGCTGAGATTAACTGGGTCGGGGACTGAGAGTAACCGGAACTGGGGATTGAGAATAACCGGGGCTGGGGACAGAGAGTAACCGGGACCGGCGACTGAGAGTAACCGGGACCGGCGACTGAGAGTAACCGTGACTGGAGACTGAGAGTAACGGCCGGGGCCTCAGAGTTTCCGGGACTGGGGACTGAGAGTTTCCGGGACTGGGGACTGAGAGTAACCGCGACTGGGGACTGAGAGTATCCGGGACCGGGGACTGAGAGTAACCAGGACCGGGGATTGAGAGTAACCGGGACCGGGGGCTGAGAATAACCGGGAGTGGGGTCTGAGACTAACCGGGACCGGGAACTGAGATTAACCGGTGTCGGGGACTGAGAGAAACCACGACCGGGAACTGAGAGTAACCGGGACTGGGACTGAGAGTAACCGGGCCGGGGACTGAGAGTAACTGGGACTGGGACTGGGACTGACAGTAACTGGGACTGGGACTGAGAGTAACTGGGCTGGGGACTGAGAGTAACCGGGACTGGGGACTGAGAGTAGCCGGGACTGGGGACTGAGAGTAACTGGGACTGGGGACTGAGAGTAACCGGGGTAGGGGACTGAGAGTAACCGGGTCGGGGACTGAGAGTAACTGGGACTGGGGACTGTGAATAACCGGGACTGGGAACGGAGAGTAACTGGGACCGGGGACTGAGAGTAACCGGGACTGGGGATTGAGAGTAACTGGGCCGGGGACTGAGAGTAACCGGGGCTGGGGACTGAGAGTAACTGGGCTGGGGACTGAGAGTAACTGGGACTGGGGACTGAGAGTAACCGGGGTAGGGGACTGAGAGTAACCGGGTCGAGGACTGAGGGTTACCGGGACTGGGGACTGAGATTAACCGGGGTCAGGGACTGAGATTAACCGGGGTCGGGGACTGAGAGAAACCGAGACTGGGGACTGAGAGAAACTGGGACTGGGGACGGAGAGTAACCGGGACTGGGGACGGAGAGTAACTGGGACTGGGGACTGAGAGTAACTGGGGCTGGCGACTGAGAGAAACCGGGTCGGGGACTGAGACTAACCAGGACTGGGGACTGAGAATAACCGGGGTCGGTGACTCAGATTAACCAGAACTGGGGATTGAGAATAACCGGGGCTGGGGACAGAGAGTAACCGGGACCGGCGACTGAGAGTAACCGTGACTGGAGACTGAGAGTAACGGCCGGGGCCTCAGAGTAACCGGGACTGGGGACTGAGAGTTTCCGGGACTGGGGACTGAGAGTTTCCGGGACTGGGGACTGAGAGTAACCGGGACTGGTGAGTGAGAGTAACCGTGTCGGGGACTGAGAGTTTCCGGGACTGGGGACTGAGAGTAACCGGGACTGGGGACGGAGCGTAACCAGGACTGGGGACGGAGAGTAACCGGGACTGGGGACGGAAAATAACCGGGACTGGGGACGGACAGTAACCGGGACGGGGGACTGAGAGTAAGTGGGCCGGGGACTGAGTGTAAACGGGACTGGGGACTGAGAGAAACCGGGACTCGGGACTGAGAGTAACTGGGACTGGGGACTGAGAGTAACCGGAACTGGGGTCTGAGAGAAACCGGGACTGGGGACTCAGATTAACCGGGGTCGGGGACTGAGAGAAACCGGGACCGGGGACTGAGAGTAACCGGGGTCAGGGACGGAGAGTAACTGGGACTGGGGACGGAGAGTAACTGGGCCAGGGACTGAGAGTAACTGGGACTGGGGACTGAGAGTAACCACGACCTCGGACTGAGAGTAACCGGGACTGGGGACTGAGAGTAACCGGGACTGGGGACTGAGAATAACCGGGACTAGGGACTGAGAGTAACCGGGGTAGGGGACTGAGAGTAACCGGGACTGGGGACTGAGAGTAATTGGGCCGGGGACTGAGAGTAACTGGGACTGGGACTGAGAGTAACTGGGCCGGGGACTGAGAGTAACTGGGCTGGGGACTGAGAGTAACTGGGACTGGGGACTGGGAGTAGCTGGGACTGGGGTCTGAGAGTAACCGGGATAGGGGACTGAGAGTAACCGGGATAGGGGACTGAGATTAACCGGGACTGGGACTGGGAGTAGCTGGGACTGGGGTCTGAGAGTAACCGGGATAGGGGACTGAGAGTAACCGGGATAGGGGACTGAGAGTAACCGGGTCGGGGACTGAGGGTTACCGGGACTGGGGACTGAGAATAACCGGGACAGGGAACGGAGAATAACCGGGACCGGGGTCTGAGAGTAACCGGGACTGGGGACCTAGACTAACCGGGTCAGGGACTGAGAGTAACCGGGACGGGGGACTGAGAGTAACCGGGACAGGGGACTGAGAGTAACCGCGACAGGGGACTGAGAGTAACCGCGACAGGGGACTGAGAGTAACCGGGTCAGGGACTGAGAGTAAACGGGACGGGGGACTGAGAGTAACCGTGACCCGAGGCTGAGAGTAACCAGGACTCGGGACTGAGATTAACCGGAACCGGAGGCTGAGATTAACCGGGACTGGGGACTGAGAGTAACCGGGACCGGGGACTGAGAGTAACCGGGGCCAGGAACTGAGAGTAACCGGGACCGGGGACTGAGAGTAACCGGGACCGGGGACTGAGAGTAACTGGGATGGGGACTGAGAGTAACCGGGACTGGAGACTGAGAATAACCGGGGTTGGGGACTGAGAGTAACCGGGACTGGGGACTGAGAATAACCGGGAATGGCGACGGAGGGTAACCGGGACCGGGACCGGGGACTGAGAGTAACCGGGTCGGGGACTGAGAATAACCAGGACTGGGGACTGAGAATAACTGGGACTGGGGACGGAGAGTAACCGGGACCAGGGACTGAGAGTAACCGGTACTGGGGACTGAGAGTAACTGGACAGGGGACTGAGATTAACTGGGGCTGGGGACTGAGAGTAACTGGGGTCGGGGCCTGAGAGTAACCGGGTTGGGGACTGAGAGTAACTGGGGTCAGGGACTGAAAGTAACCGGGACTGGGGAGTGAGAGTAACCATGCCGGGGACTGAGAGTAACCGGGACTGGGGACTGAGAGTAACTGGGACCGGGGACTGAGAATAACTGGGACTGGAGTCTGAGAGTAACTGGGCCGGTGACTGAGAGTGACCGGGGCCGGGGACTGAGAGTAACCGGGACTGGGACTGAGGCTAACCGGGACTGAGGACTGAGAGAAACCGGGTTGTGGACTGAGAGTAACTGGGACGGGGACAGAGAGTAACCGGGACTGGGGACTGAGAGTAACCAGGGCCCAGAATAACTGGGGCCAAGAGTAACTGGGACCGATATTAACCTTGGCTATTCCGTAACTTGTGTCTGCAGGCAACTCCTGGGAGATAGCTAGGAGTGGGAGTAACCGGGGCCGGGGACTGAGAGAAACCGTGACTGGGGACTGAGAGTAGCCGGCAGTGTCGCTCCCCATAACTGGCTCCAGGGCCCAAAGACGTTTTGTGACCTCCGACTAGTGGTCAAGGTCAGTGAGTGCATCTTCAATAGCCGTCTCCTACCATCAGCACCACTCGCCTCACACACTGCTCAATGCACGACACCCACTCACCTACCGACAATCTCTGCCAAACACAAGGCACACCTCACATTCCTAGCCTTACCTCATCCCCTTGGAGGAGATGGAGCTGGCCATTCTTGGCAGGGGCATGGCTGAGCACTTTGCCAGCGGCAGGGCTAAAAAAAATACAAGATGCCGGTATCCTCATATATTATCCTCCTTCTCACATCCCACTTCCCCCTCAGCCCATCATCTCTTCTGATGTACAAGCTGTGCATGGTGTAAGAATTTTTTAATTTGTTCCTTTAATGTGGGTATCACTGGAAAGGCCAGCATTTATTGGAATCTGTATGGGTAGAGCTGAGAAATACCAAGGGGCAGAAAACGTTAGTGGGAGTTGTATACAGACCCCCAAACAGTAATGCTGAGGTTGGGGATGGCATTAAACGGGAAATTAGAGATGCGTGCAATAAGGGCACAGCAGTTATCATGGGTGACTTTAATCTACATATAGACTGGGCTAACCAAATTAGTAACAATACTGTGGAGGAGAAATTCCTGGAGTGTATACAGGATGGTTTCCTGGACCAATATGTTGAGGAACCAACTAGAGATCAGGTTATCTTAGACTGGGTATTATGTAATGAGAAAGGATTAATTAGCAATCTTGTTGTGCGAGGCCCCTTGGGGCGGAGCGATCATAATATGATAGAATTCTTCATTAAGATGGAGAGTGTAGTAGTTGACTCAGAGACTAGGGTCCTGAATTTAAATAAAGGAAACTACGATGGTATGAGGCGCGAGTTGGCTAGGATGGATTGGGGAACGTTACTTAAAGGGTTGACGGTGGATAGGCAATCGCAAATATTTAAAGATCGCATGGATGAACTACAGAATTTGTTCATCCCTGTTTGGCATAAAAATAAAACAAAAAGGGTGACTCAACCGTGGCTAACAAGGGAAATTAGGGATAGCATAAGATCCAAGGAGAGGACATATAAATTGGCCAGAAAAAGCAGCAAACCTGAGGATTGGGAGCAGTTTAGGATTCAGCAAAGGAGGACAAAGTGATTAATTAAGAGGGGGAAAATAGAGTATGAGAGTAAGCTTTCAGGGAGCATAAAAACTGACTGTAAAAGCTTCTATAGATATGTGAAGAGAAAAAGATTGGTGAAGTCAAGCGTAGGTCTCTTGCAGTCAGAATCAGGAGAATTTATAATGGGGAACAAAGAAATGGCAGACCAATTAAATACATACTTTGGTTCTGTCTTGACAAAGGAGGACACAAATAACCTCCCAGAGATGTCAGGGAACATAGGTTCTAATGAGAGGGAGCATCTGAATGAAATCAGTATTTTTAGGGAAATGGTGTTAGGGAAATTGACGGGATTGAAGGCCGATAAATCCCCAGGGCCTGATAGTCTACATCCTAGGGTACATAAGGAAGTGGCCCTAGAAATAATAGATGCATTGCTGGTCATCTTCCAAAATGATATAGACTCTGGAACAGTTCCCATGGATTGGAGGGTAGTTAATGTAAAAAATATTTCAAAAAAGGTGGTAGAGAGAAAATGGGGAATTATAGACCGGTAAGCCTGACATCGGTAGTAGGGAAAATGCTAGAGTCCATTATAAAAGATGTAATAGCAGAGCACTTGTAAAACAGTGACAGGATCGGACAAGTCAACATGGATTTACAAAAGGTAAATCATGCTTGACTAATCTACTGGAATTTTTTGAGGATGTAACTGGTAAAATAGATAAGGGAGAACCAGTGGATATGGTGTATTTGGACTTTCAGAAGGCTTTCGATAAGGTCCCGCGTAAGAGATTAGCATGTAAAGTTAAAGCACATAAGATTGGGGGTAAGGTACTGACTTGAATAGAGAACTGGTTGGCAGACAGGAAGCAAAGAGTTGGAATAAACAGGTCTTTTTCCGAGTGGCAGGCAGTGACTAATGGGGTACCACAGGGATCGGTGCTAGGACCCCAGCTATTCACAATATATATTAATGATCTAGACGAGGGGATTAGATGTAATATCTCCAAGTTTGCAGACGACACAAAGCTGGGTGGGCGTGTGTGCTGTGAGGAGGATGCCGAGAAACTCCAGTATGATTTGGACAGGTTGGGTGATTGGGCAGATGCATGGCAGATGCAATATAACGTGGATAAATGCGAGGTTATCCACTTTGGTGGCAAAAACAGGAAGGCAGATTATTATCTGAACGGCAATAGATTGGGAGAAGGGGAAGTGCTACGAGACCTGGGTGTCCTTGTGCACCAGTCGCTGAAGGTAAGCACACAGTTGCAGCAGGCGGTTAAGAAGGCAAATGGTATGTTGGCCTTCGTAGCGAGAGGATTCGAGTACAGGAGCAAGGATGTCTTGCTGCAGTTGTACAGGGCCTTGGTGAGACCACATCTTGAGTATTGTGCGCAGTTTTGGTCACCTTATCTGAGGAAGGATGTTCTTGCCATGGAGGGAGTGCAGCGAAGATTCACCAGGCTGATACCTGGGATGGCAGGAATGACGTATGAGGAGAGATTGGTTCGATTGGGCTTATGTTCACTGGAGTTTAGAAGAATGAGAGGGGATCTCATTGAAACTTATAAAATTCTAACAGGACTGGACAGACTAGATGCAGGAAGGATGTTCCCGATGGCGGGGGAGTCCAGAACCAGGGGTCACAGTCTAAGGATAAGGGGTAAGCCATTTAGGACAGAGATGAGGAGGAATTTCTTCACCCAGAGAGTGGTGAACCTGTGGAATTCTCTACCACAGAAGGCAGTTGAGGCCAATTCATTAAATATATTCAAGAAGAAGTTAGATATATTTCTTAAGGTTAAAGGGATCAAGGGATATGGGGAGAAAGCAGGGACAGGGTATTGAATTTGGATTAACAACAGAAAATGCTGGAAAAACTCAGCAAGTCAGGCAACATCCGTGGAGAGAAATTTGAGTTGACGTTTCGGGTTTGACCCTTCTTCAAAACTGGAGAGAAAAGGAACTAGATCTACTCGGGTCCCCTCCCTCACCTCTTTTTCCGATACATTGATGACTGTATCGGTGCCGTTTCCTGCTCTCGCCCCGAACTTGACAATTTCATTCACTTTGCCTCCAATTTCCACCCTTCCCTCACCTTCACATGGTCCATCTCTGACTCTTCCCTTCCCTTCCTCGACTTCTCCGTCTCCATCTCTGGGGATAGGTTATCGACCAATATTTACTACAAGCCCACTGACTCCCACAGCTACCTGGACTACACTTCCTCCCACCCCGCTTCCTGTAAGGACTCTATTCCATTCTCCCAGTTTCTCCGCCTCCGCCGTATCTGCTCCGACGATGCCACCTTCCACACCAGTGCTTCAGACATGTCTTCCTTTTTCCGCAACCGAGGATTCCCCTCTACCGTGGTTGACACTGCCCTCGACCGTGTCAGTTCTATCTCCCGCACCTCTGCCCTCACCCCTGCCCCTCCCTCCCGGAACCACGATAGGGTTCCCCTTGTCCTCACCTTTCACCCCACCAGCCTCCACATTCAACGGATCATCCTCCGGCATTTCCGCTACCTCCAAAGTGATCCCACCACCAAACGTATCTTCCCCTCCCCTTTCAGCATTCCGCAGGGACCGCTCTCTCCGAGACACCCTAGTCCACTCCTCTATCACCCCAAACAGCCCTTCCCCTTCGCCTGGCACCTTCCCGTGCAAGCGGAGGAGATGTAACACCTGCCCCTATACCTCCCCCCTCCCCACTGTCCAGGGCCCCAAACACCCCTTCCAGGTGAAACAGCGATTTACTTGTACTTCTCGCAATCTAGTATACTGTATTCGCTGCTCACGATGCGGTCTCCTCTACATTGGGGAGACCAAACGCAGATTGGGTGACCGCTTTGCGGAACACCTCCGTTCAGTCCGTAAGGGTGACCCCGAGCTTCCGGTCGCCTGTCATTTCAATTCACCGCTCCATTCCCACTCGGACCTCACCGTCCTTGGCCTCTTGTACTGTTCCACGGAAGCTCAACGTAAACTCGAGGAACAGCACCTCATCTTCCGATTAGGCACTCTGCAGCCTTCCGGTCTCAATATCGAGTTCAACAATTTCAGATCATAACCTTGGCCCCTATTTCATTTTCACTTATATTTTTCCACTCCTTTCCTTTCCCCCCCCCTTTCCTTTTGTTTCTCTCTCACACCTGGCAGCTATCTTTTGCCCTGCCAGTACACTTTACACCTAATCCCAACCTATTACCATCTCGTCTAGCTTCTAATCTCTTACTTCTTTTGGTTCTTTTATTCTTTTGTCCGATCGCAGCCCTGCCTTCGATCTAGTTCCTTTTCTCTCCAGTTTTGAAGAAGGGTCAAACCCGAAACGTCAACTCAAATTTCTCTCCACGGATGTTGCCTGACTTGCTGAGTTTTTCCAGCATTTTGTTGTTATTTCGGATTTCCAACATCTGCAGTATTTTGCTATCGTATTGAATTTGGATGATCAGCCAGGATCTCATTAAATGGCGGAGCAGGCTCAAGGGGCCGAATAGCCTACTCCTGCTCCTATCTTCTATGTCTATGTTTCTATTTCCTATCCCTAACTGCCCTTGAGAAGGTGGTGGTGAGCCGCCTTCTTGAACTGCTGCAGTCTGTCTGGTGAAGGCATTCCCACAGTGCTGTTAGGGAGGGAGTTCCAGGAATTTGACCCAGCGACGATGAAGGATCGTTATATACTTCTAAGTCAGGATGGTATGTGACTTGGAGGGGAAATTGGAGGTGGAGTTGTTCCTATGCTCCTGCTATCCTTGTCCTTCTAGGTAGTAGATGTCACGGGTTTGGGAGGTGCTGTCAAAGAAGTCTTGGTGAGTTGCTGCAGTGCATCTTGTAGATGGTACACACTGCAGCCACGGTGTGCTGGTGATGAAGAGAGTGAATGTTTAAGGTGGTGGATGGGGTGCCGATAAAGCGGGCTGTTTTGTCCTGGATGGTGTCGAGCTTCTTGAGTGTTGGAGCTGCACCCATCCAGGCAAGTGGAGAGTATTCCATCACACTCCTTACTTGTGCCTTGTAGATAGTGGAAAGGCTTTGGAGACTCAGGAGGTGAGACACTCGCCACAGGTTACCTAGCCTCTGACCTGCTCTTGTAGCCACAGTATTTATGTGGCTGGCCCAGTTAAGTTCCTGGTCAATGGTAACCCACAGGATGTTGATGGTGGGGGATTCAGCGATGGTAATGCCGTTGAATGTCAAGGGGCAGTGGTTAGACGCTCTCTTGCTGGAGATTGTCATTGCCTGGCACTTGTGTGGCACAATTATTACTTGCCACTTATCAGCACAAGCCTGAATGTCCAGGGAGCAAAAATTGGCTCGCGCGAAAAAGTTAGCGCCCCTGCGCCTGATATTGAATGGTAGTGCCCCAAGCAGGAGGCGGGGCACTGCTGGAAGCGCCCCCCACCGCCCCCCCCTTCTTGGGGCACTCCCATTCAATACCGCGGCACTAGATACAGTAGCACCACGCACATTGGCATGTAGAGCCGCGGTATTGCAGGCCTCCGTCCCCTGATTAAAGGGGAGGGTCTAGCGCAAAACGCACTGGGGCCCTGCTGGACCAATGGGGAGCGGGCTGCTGGCAAAAGAGCCCGGCACTCAAGAGGCTGCCCGATCGCGGCTGGCACCCCGCTGGAGGAGGCAAGAGGGGGCAGGTGCTGGCAGGCGGTCCAAAATAAAATGGCCGCCTGGCACCTGCCCTTTAATTATTGCCGCCCCAGCCGCAAAAATGCCACCCTGACCCTGTCGGACACAACGTCTGCCGATATGTCAGGTGGCGGGAGCCAAGTTTGCGGCTGGGGCGTGAGTGGGGCGCTGCGCATGGCGATGACATCATTGCCAGAGGCGCAGGGCCAAGGGGCACTACCGGCTACCACCGCCGCTAACCTCCCTCTGAATTTTGCGGGCGGCGTTAGCGGCGCCGCCCCCGGGCGCTAGGTACTTTGCACCCAGTTAGCACTCCCTCAGTCTTGCTGCATGCGGGCATGGACTGCTTCATTATCTGAGGAGTAAAGCATGCATCTCTTGCTTTCCCGCACTACCTTCACCACAACCCTATCTCATTTGAGACACCCAGGAAATGCAGCCTGCCTAGCCAGTAAGTCAACAAGAAGAGGGAGAGGAGAGTGAAGAAGAAGAAGAAGAAGAAACACTGTTGCTCGATTTCACACTCCCAGCTCCTCGAGCTTGTCCTGCAAGGCCAACTCCAGTCTCCCCCACTGAAAGTCAGCAGCCTTCCACCAGCCATGTTGCAGCCATTTGGGTAGAACTGCGTAGGAGCACTAGGATAGGCAAAGGCACACACAAGACAGTTACTAAGGGAATGCACAAGGGTGATTAGTTGATTTTTTGATGTAATATTGCATGATAATTGGATAAAGTTGGATTGGGAAGTTTGCTTTGTGGTGGCTTTTATTTCAGTATTGTGGCCAAGAGGACGCTGTGATGGTCAGTAACAGAGGGAATGGAAGGTGTGGGACTAATGTTGAAAGGGGAATTGGGGTTGTGGTCACTGGTACCACAGGAGGATAATTCCATCCAGGATATCCAGGCCAGAAAGGGGCTCTCTGGGTTGCAACCTTCCTTCCACTTCCTCCGCTTTTGCTTCTTCCTCTTCCATGTGTAGTTAGGAGAGGGAGTTATGGCATGTGGTGACATCCAATATAGCAGTCGTGGCGTCAAACCCACTGCTATTTTGGACGTCACGATCTGTTCATTTGAATTGGAGAGGCCGGCGCTGGCAACGGCAGCACGATGGCCTTCACCAAAATGGCAGCCGCCATGTCCCGCACTGGAAGTAGGCAGAAGAGAGGCCTTAATAGCCAACGCTACAACAGGGAATTTCTAGGTCTCTCCCTTTCCTGGTCTATTTCCCTGTGTATAACATTCACTAACTCATGCTCTCTCTCTCTCTCCTGCGCCACTTCTTTGGTTACCGTGTTTGACCCTGGATTTAATAGTGGGTTGTTTCAAGGGCAGGATTGAGGAATTTTAGCAGGTAGGTTTTACAAGAGGTGATCCTGAGAGCAGGACATGCTGATTGATGCTACCCTCTTGTGTACTGCAGGACTGCTCACTTGCCCGTGTTTGTTCGGATGGGTCCTCGACAGTCGGACTGGAGTTACGCAGGATTGAAGGGACTCATTCCCTCTGTTCTTCACTACAGCTTGCTAGGATACAGCTTCTTCATTCCGGATACCATAGGTAATGTAACAGCGAGAGGCAGCCAATCTCGAGCTCAGTCAGAATGACTCACTCTCTATCATCCACTTATCAACTCAAAACTTATTTCTAATTCTATTTTAAATTCCAGCCATTCTAAGCAATAAGCTCTCCCAGGGCAGGTACAGCACAGGTTAGATACAGAGTAAAGCACCCTCTACACTGTCCCATCAAACACTCCCAGGTCAGGTACAGCACAGATTAGATAGAGTGAAGCTCCCTCTACACTGTCCCATCAAACACTCCCAAGACAGGTACAGCACGGATTAGATACAGAGTAAAGCTCCCTCTACACTGTCCCATCAGAAATCCCCAGGGCAGGTACAGCATGGGTTAGATACAGAGTAAAGCTCCCTCTACACTGTCCCATCAAACACACCCAGGACAGGTACATCACAGGTTAGACACAGAGTAAAGCTCCCTCTACACTGTCCCATCAAACACTCCCATGGCAGGTACAGCACGGGTTAGATACAGAGTAAAGCTGCCTTTAAACTGTCACATTAAACACTCCCAGGGCAGGTACAGCATGGGTTAGGTACAGAGTAAAGCTCCCTCTACACTGTCCCATCAAACACACCCAGGACAGGTACATCACAGGTTAGACACAGAGTAAAGCTCCCTCTACACTGTCCCATCAAACACTCCCAGGACAGGTACAGCACGTGTTAGATAGAGTCGTAGATTTATACAGCACAGAAAGAGGCCTTTCGGCCCATTGTGTCCGCGCCGGCCATCAAGCCCTGTCTATTCTAATCCCATTTTCCAGCACTTGGTCCGTAGCCTTGTATGCTATGGCATTTCAAGTGCTCATCTAAATGCTTCTTGAATGTTGTGAGGGTTTCTGCCTCTACCACCCTTTCAGGCAGTGAGTTCCAGATTCCAACCACCCTCTGGGTGAAAAAGTTTTTCCTCAAATCCACTTTAAACCTCCTGCCCCTTACCTTGAAACTATGCCCCCTGGTTATTGACCCATCTACTAAGGGGAAAAGTTCCTTTCAATCTACCCTATCTATGCCCCTCATAATTTTGTACACCTCAATCAGGTCCCCCTCAGCCTTCTCTTCTCTAAGGAAAACAACCCCAGCCTGTCCAGTCTCTCTTCATAGCTGAAGCGCTCCAGCCCAGGTAACATCCTGGTGAATCTCCTCTGCACCCTCTCCAATGCAATCACATCCTATAGTGTGGCGACCAGAACTGCACACAGTATTCCAGCTGTGGCCAACCTAGCGTTTTGTACAGCTCCATCATAACCTCCCTGCTCTTATATTCTATGCTTCGGCTAATGAAGGCAAGTATCCCATATGCCTTTTTAACCACCTTATCTACCTGTCCTGCTGCCTTCAGGGATCTATATACATGCACACCAAGGTCCCTCTGATCCTCTGTCCTTCCTAGGGTCCTACCATTCATTGTGTATTCCCTTGCCTTGTTAGTCCTCCCAAAATGCATCACCTCACACTTTTCAGGGTTAAATTCTATTTGCCACTGTTCTGACCAACCCGTCTATACCGTCCTGTAGCCTGAGGCTTCCCTCCTCGCTATTTACCACTCCTCCAATTTTTTGTGTCATCTGCGAACTTACTGATCATACCTCCTACATTCATATCTAAATCATTAATGTACACTACAAACAGCAAAGGACCCAGCACCGAACCCTGCGGTATCCCACTGGACACAGGCTTCCAGTCACAAAAACAACCTTCGACCATCACCCTCTGCCTCCTGCCACTAAGCCAATTTTGGATCCAATGTGCCAAATTGCCCTGGATCCCATGGGCTCTTACCTTCTTGACCAGTCTCCCATGTGGGACTTTGTCAAAAGCCTTACTGAAGTCCATGTAGACTACATCAACTGCACTACCCGCATCCACACACCTAGTCACCCCCTCGAAAAATTCAATCAAATTGGTTAGACATGATCTCCCCCTGACAAAGCCATGCTGACTATCCTTGATTAATCCTTGCCTCTCCAAGTGGAGACTAATTCTATCCCTCAGAATTTTTTCCAATAATTTCCCTACCACTGATGTTAGGCTCACTGGCCTGTAATTCCCTGGTTTATCCCTACTACCCTTCTTGAATAATGGTACTACGTTAGCTGTTCTCCAGTCCTCTGTCACCTCCCCTGTGGCCAGAGAGGTTCTGAAAATTTGTGTCAGAGCCCCTGCAATCTCCTCCCTTGCCTCACACAGCAGCCTGGGATACATCTCGTCTGGGCCTGGGAATTTAGCCACTTTTAAGCCCGCTAAAACTGCTAGTACCTCCTCCCTCTCAGTGCTAATTTGTTCAAGTATATCACAATCCCCCTGCCTGATTTCTATGCTTACATCGTCCTTCTCCATAGTGAACACAGATGCAAAATATTCATTTAAAACCTCACCCACATCTTGTAGCACTTTCTCTTACTACTGTTCGGATCTTGAGAATTACGAATTAGCTTAACAATGACAGACAAGGATGTGATCAATAAAATTGGTCTTTTAATCAGACTATAGTTCAAAATTTCAAGTGTACATAGAAGCACCTTTGTCAATAAATTCAAAGAATTCCCGGCAATAAATATGCCTGCAACTTATCAATTCAAATTATATAAAAATGCCCCTATAATGATTCAAAGGTACATAAAAGTACCCTCTTTAACTTTATCTAAGCCCATGTCCAATTCTCATACATACTCCTCCATTTCTGGGTGATCGGTCAAAGGAAACTGTAAGTCGAAACATGAACTGGCCAGCTTTCTCACTTCAATCTTCCTCCTGCTCTGTCTTCTCTGTTCTCCTTCTTAGCTCTGAAAACTCCCGCCACTGGGTTATAAGGCCGCGTTGATCGTAAATCACTCTCTGCCTCCCTTGGATAGGTCTGTCCACTCCAAACCTTCCCTGATTGGAATTCCATCCGCAAGACACATTCCTGCTCCTGTGAGATGTGTGTTCTCCCCTTCTTGTCCAGGTGGCCTCTCACCCAAAGAACACACGCTGACCACCATTTTGTGTCTTCACAAACAAAGAACACATGCAGATTTCTTACATTTTAAATCCGTCCGTTATCATCTTACAATTCATTCGCAGTTTCGATCTCCACACGGTAGCAGCAGTTTTATTACACTTTTCAGAATCTTACAGTCCTCCCTCAAATGTCTCTCATGTTTATTCATGTGCAGACATTTCACCAGAGTTGGAGCAGTATGTATTCCAATCGGATATAGTCCCCTTTTATCCCCTATAATACGATATCTATACCCCATTTCACATTATTAAAGCTAATTCGGGAACAGTCCCCTCGTATGCCCCAATTGTCTTCCCTTGTTCTTTCTTTGGTTACATCTTGCCCACATTCCCCACTCCCACATAAGCACGATCACACACACTAGCTTTAACCAAAGCTGAGCTCATGAGCTCAGTCTTACCCATGGAGCTAGGTCTATACGATTAAATCCCAAATCCCACCAAGAAGTTGCCTCGTTCATTAACGAGGTTATTATTCTGGCATTAGCATAATTCCTCACTTTTAATACTGAGAATGTCCTTCCCACTTCTCCAATCCGTTTCACAAACTCAGTGAGATTTTCATTCATCCAAGGTAACCCATATCCAAAAATGGGCATGTATTTCCCCAAATCGTCTATCTCGGTTAATGCCTTAACATGCATTAGATTCTGATCCAGTAAAGGCAGAATAGTCCTGTTCCCGATTTTTAACCATCCTTTTAGGTTTAATACACATAGTACTGTTGGATACCAGAAATATTGACAATAACCTCTCTTACATCTAATACAACATCATGTAACATTGACAACTCACTGGGAACCAACACCAATCCGTTAATCGGAGCAGGGAATGGGGTGGGACACTCTTCACTCCCTTCATCGGGTGGCACAGGTTTCTCTTTTGCCTTTAATTGAATGGCTTCCTTGGACTGATCAGGACATTGAATATTATCATAATGATTTTTAATTTGAGCATTTTAAACAATTCCTTTGTCCCTCATGCACCCTCTGCTCCATTACCCTCACTGTCCCATTATAATATGTTATAGTTTGATTTTTAATTGTTACATTCATCTCATTTACAACAGAAAACCCTGTATCCAGTGAGGTTATGGCTCCATTGGTGCGGTTTCCGAGCTGCTGTGATTCCTGATATAGTTCAATCCCATCCACTACGAGCATCAAAGTGCTCAATGCGTGCAGGAGTTTCCCCATCCTGGAGCTGGTAACCGCGCACCATCAACACTCATCTGGCCCCCTGCTTAAAAGAAAAAAAAGACAATCCATAGCGGCTTTCCTAAGAGCCAAATGGGTTAATTCGTCAATCCACTCAAATTTAAAACTTAAAAATTTAACAATGCCCAAAATGTTTACAAAACCCACACCTGTTTGTGGAGTTAAAAACAGAGTTCACTGCTGCTGTGAACAGAGTTAACTTCTGTCTTTTGCATTTCAAAAGAAAACGAACACAGGCATCGCTCACTGTCAGGTTTGGTCACATAACCTCACAGCTTGCAAAGTCTTGTAGCTTTAAAATGAAATATCCTAAATATTCCACACAATAGCATTTCCTCTTTTTTTTTCCTGGTCACCTATACTTGCAATTAGTCAAAAATTTCCAAAAATTGTTGATGTGTTTTTGCCACATATCCGGAACTAGTAGCTTCCACACAAATTTACAGCAAACAGAATTTCACTGTGGCCACAATAAAAGTCTGGTTTTAATGGGTTAATTAACCTCAATAACTCCAATTCAATTCAAACCAATATTTTAAAAATAAGCAGTATCACTTGAAAAACAAAGGAAGAAGCCACACTAAAAGAAACATTCACACATGCTTTGTAAACGTTCTATTCATTTTATTCCAGGCACATTAACTTCAAGGATGAAGCTTATCTTTTGTAAAACAATTAACAAACTTAAAACAGCCGCTCATCCATCATTCAAGACAAGACAAGCTCTCAGTACAGAAAAGTGGGTGGAGCTGAAACAAACACACCAGACACTTTCTTTCAAAAACAGAAAACTACCACACTTTTAACACACACTTTCACACAAACTGAGATTCCAGCATTCCTTTCTGATCCTTTCACTCAGCAAACCTTGTGTTTTACTTGTTTTGGACAGAAATTAATAACTTCGTGTCGGTAAAACTTTAAATTTTTCCCTTCTTTTTCCTTTTCTTAAATTGCCTCCGCAACTTCTTCTCCCAGTCATATCTCACTTGCGGTTGCATCATGCAGCTCCAGCCGTCCCCTTTATTTCCCTTTGGGATTACCCGCACCTCTCCTGATTTATCCTCTTCTGCTACGCCACACAAACAATCATTATGCTGGTCCACCATCACATTGTGGGCCAGCCTCCAATCAGAGCCTAGCACCCCATGCCCTTCCTTATCCTAATTCATAAGAACACATTCCCACTTCGATTCTAGTCCTCCTACTTTAACTTTTAAAGGTCTTAATACCGCCCCTGCCTTTTGGTTGCTCGTGAAACTGGCTAACACGTATGGTGTTCCTGACGACCATGGGGAACTATCAGGACATTCCGAGTGAATCATGCTGCGTGAGGCTCCAGTATCCACTAGACACGTCCCGTTTGTATGTTCTACTTCTACTTTCACACATGGTTGTCTCCAATTGTCGCACCGGAGGGGACACAGGTACTTGAGCTGGGCACGGCCCCTTCACCGGAGGGGACACAGGTACTCGGGCTGGGCGCGGCCCCTTCACTCGAGGGATCACAGGTACTCGAGCTGGGCGCGGCCCCTTCACCTGAGGGGACACAGGTACTCGGGCTGGGCGCGGCCCCTTCACCTGAGGGGACACAGGTACTCGGGCTGGGCGCGGCCCCTTCACTCGAGGGATCACAGGTACTCGGGCTGGGCACGGCCCCTTCACCTGAGGGGACACAGGTACTCGGGCTGGGCGCGATCCCTTCACCTGAGGGGACACAGGTACTCGGGCTGGGCGCGGCCCCTTCACCTGAGGGGACGCAGGTACTCGGGCTGGGCGCGATCCCTTCACCTGAGGGATCACAGGTACTCGGGCTGGGCGCAGCTCCTTCACCTGAGGGGACACAGGTAATCGGGCTGGGCACGGCCCCTTCACCCGAGGGGACACAGGTACTCGGGCTGGGCGCGGCCCCTTCACCCGAGGGGACACAGGTAATCGGGCTGGGCGCGGCCCCTTCACCCGAGGGGACACAGGTACTCGGGCTGGGCGCGGCCCCTTCACCTGAGGGGACACAGGTACTCGGGCTGGGCGCGATCCCTTCACCTGAGGGGACACAGGTACTCGGGCTGGGCGCGATCCCTTCACCTGAGGGGACACAGGTACTCGGGCTGGGCGCGATCCCTTCACCTGAGGGGACACAGGTACTCGGGCTGGGCGCGGCCCCTTCACCCGAGGGGACACAGGTACTCGGGCTGGGCGCGATCCCTTCACCTGAGGGGACACAGGTACTCGGGCTGGGCGCGGCCCCTTCACCTGAGGGGACACAGGTACTCGGGCTGGGCGCGGCCCCTTCACCCGAGGGGACACAGGTAATCGGGCTGGGCGCGATCCCTTCACCTGAGGGGACACAGGTAATCGGGCTGGGCGCGGCCCCTTCACCTGAGGGGACACAGGTACTCGGGCTGGGCACGGCCCCTTCACCCGAGGGGACACAGGTAATCGGGCTGGGCGCGGCCCCTTCACCCGAGGGGACACAGGTACTCGGGCTGGGCGCAGCCCCTTCACCTGAGGGGACACAGGTAATCGGGCTGGGTGCGGCCCCTTCACCTGAGGGGACACAGGTACTCGGGCTGGGCACGGCCCCTTCACCCGAGGGGACACAGGTAATCGGGCTGGGCGCGGCCCCTTCACCCGAGGGGACACAGGTAATCGGGCTGGGTGCGGCCCCTTCACCTGAGGGGACACAGGTACTCGGGCTAGGCGCGGCCACTTCACCTGAGGGGTCACAGGTACTCGGGCTGGGCGCAGCCCCTTCACCTGAGGGGACACAGGTACTCGGGCTGGGCGCAGCCCCTTCACCTGAGGGGACACAGGTACTCGGGCTGGGCGCAGCCCCTTCACCTGAGGGGACACAGGTACTCGGGCTGGGCGCGGCCCCTTCACCTGAGGGGTCACAGGTACTCGGGCTGGGCGCGGCTCCTTCATTGTGATCTTAGTGGTGTATCGCTTCCTATTGCAGCATCCACCTTCCCCGTGACCCCTAGTTGTTTCAGGGCTTCCACTAAGGCCAGCACCGCCTGATCGGTTATGGTTGCCTTTGTCTGCTCTGTAGGCGCGATGGGCCTTGTAATCGGTTCTTCATTTCTATCTTTCCTCGGTCTTCTGCAGTCTCTAATAAAATGTCCCTTTCCTCCACAATTAAAGCATCGCTTATCCTCCTTAGCGGGTAATCTCCTTCCTGTTTCCATCCCCTTGTCTCACACACCTTACCCTGTTGTCTCGACTTAATTAGGCCCCCCCCCCTCCCCTACTTCTTCCTGTCTTTCTCTTTCAAAAGCTAGGGTCATTTTCCGCAAGGTCTGTACCTCAGCCTGGTTGCCTTGTGGGTCATACCATGCTGCTGTCACTGCTCTAATATGTGGCAGGCTATTGGCTATTAATGCTCGCAGCCAATGATTCAGGGGCCCTGCTGCAAGGTTAGCTCTAACAAGTATCCCTCCACAGGCCATGTTATATACAGGCCACAACCTTTCTGCATAACTTTCAGGACTCTCCCCAGATCTTTGCTTAGTTTTGCCCACCTGTTCGAATGGATTATCTGATCCATACCCTAGTGCTATCGTGATTTGATCTTTAACTTCCTGTAATGTTCCTGCACCCCTTTTTGTGGCAGCTGGTAAGCCACATAAGACTGATATTGACAGCGTAAATAGTAACATCTTAATGTGTTCTGGTTCATCACACTCGTTTATTGCGGCCGCAGCTGCTACTTCCGGAAACATCATTGTAGGGTCATCTCCCATTTTTAGTTTCCCTAAATCACCCACCATTTCTTTCAATTGCGTGGTGTTATACAGTATGGTAAAATCACTCTAACGCCCCTCTATTCTGTACTCCTGCAAGGGGACCAAATTTCTGCTGCCTCATAGGATTCATTGGCGGTGGGACCGGGGGTTCCGGTACTTCTGGCGGGGGTCTCAATTCCCCGTATTGTGGCCCATCATCAGACCACTTTCCTTCCCCCTCGATATCCCTTTCCTCTGGGGTTATTAAGCATATTACCCCTTCTCTACTGCTAGACAAGGTTTCAATCGCTCAATTTCCTTTCGGCATTTAGTGTGATCAGCTTCTCCCGCTTTCTGTTGCTGCAACATCTTAAATGCTGTTTTTACATTGCTGAAACTCTTCCTCAGTCGAGCCTGCCTGCCGATGTTACTTATGGCTTTCCTTCTCCCATCTATCAGCTCTTCGCCAATACTCCGTCACCTGACACTGCAAGTATTCGATCTTACTTTCCCCTTTCACTTTCTCAGCTTGTCTCTGTTCTTTTAATTCCTCTAAATCTTTTAGCAAACGGTTCACCACCTCTTCCCTGTTGCTCGTCTTTTGTTTCAGTTGCTCAATCTCTTTCTTATTTTGAACTAATTGTCTGTGATAGACTAACAGTCATACTGCTTTATACCAGGGCACCTTTCCAAATGGGCCGTCCGTCCATTCCTTTGCTTTTTGTACAGGGTCATCATTCTGCACAATATCTCTAACCCATGGTTTATCTGTACCAAATTTTGAACTAATATATTTTGCTACCAAATCCTCCATACTTCTCACTTTCTTGTCCGGCATTGTTATAAAAATGCTTTTTCCCCTCGAGGTCCCTTCATGGTCGCCAATTTATGCAGCACTTTCTCTTACTACTGGTCGGACCTCGAGAATTACGAATTAGCTTAACAATGACAAACAAGGATGTGATCAATAAAATTGGTCTTTTAATCAGACTATCGTTCAAAATTCAAGTGTACATAGGAGCACCTTTGTCAATAAATTCAAAGAATTCCCGGCAATAAATATGCCTGCAACTTATCAATTCAAATTATATAAAAATGCCCCTATAATGATTCAAAGGTACATAAAAGTACCCTCTTTAACTTTATCTAAGCCCATGTCCAATTCTCATACATACTCCTCCATTTCTGGGTGATCGGTCAAAGGAAACTGTGAGTTGAAACATGAACTGGCCGGCGTTCTCACTTCAATCTTCCTCCTGCTCTGTCTTCTCTGTTCTCCTGCTTATCTCTGAAAACTCCCGCCACTGGGTTATGAGGCCTCGTTGATCGTAAATCACTCTCTGCCTCCCTCGGATAGGTCTGTCCACTCCAAACCTTCCCTGATTGGAGTTCCATCCGCATGACACATTCCTGTTCCTGGGAGATGTGTGTTCTCCCCTTCTTGTCCAGGTGGCCTCTCACCCAAAGAACACACACTGACCACCATTTTGTGTCTTCACAAACAAAGAACACATGCAGATTTCTTACATTTTAAATCCGTCCGTTATCATCTTACAATTCGTTCGCAATTTCGATCTCCACACGGAAGCAGCGGTTTTATTACACTTTTCAGAATCTTACAATCCTATGGCTCTACACACAGATTGCCACTTTGGTCCCTAATGGGCCCTATTCTTTCCCTGGTTATCCTCTTGCCCTTAATTATACTTATAAAACACCTTGGGATTTTCCTTTATTTTGCCCGCCAGTGTTTTTTCATGCCCCTTCTTCGCTCTCCTAATTTCTTTTTTAAGTACCCCCTGCAGTTTCTATACTCCTCTAGGGCTTCCGCTGTTTTTAGTCCTTTGTATCTGCCAAAAGCCTCCCTTTTTTTCCTAATCCATTATTGTACATCCCTTGACATCCAGGGTTCCCTAGACCTGTTGGTCCCACCCTTGACCTTTACGGGAACATGTTGGTGTTGTACTCTCTCTATTTCCTTTCTGAAGGACTCCCACTGCTCTGATGTGGATTTTCCTACAAGTAGCTGATCCCAATCCACTTTGGCCAGATCTTGCCTTATCATATTAAAATCGGCCTTCCCCCAATTTAGAATCTTTATTTCCAGTCCATCTTTGTCCTTTTTCATGACTACCTTAAATCTCACCGAATTATAGTCACTGTCACCAAAATGCTCTCCTACTGACACTTCTACCACTTGCCCGGCTACATTCCCTAGAATTAGGTCCAGTACCACCCCCTCTCTTGTAGGACTTTCTACATGCTGGCTCAAAAAGCTCTCCTGGATGCACTTTAAGAATTCTGCACCCTCTAAGCCTTTCACATTCTGACTATCCTAGTTAATATTGGGGAAGTTGAAATCCCCTACTATTATTACCCTATTATTTCTACACTTCTCTGAGATTTGCCTACTTATCTGTTCCTCTATCTCCCCCTGACTGTTTGGGGGCCTATAGTAAACTCCCAGCAAAGTGCTTGCCCCCTTTTTGTTTTTAAGTTCTACCCATATGGCCTCGTTAGAGGAACCTGCTAAGATATCATCCCTCCTTACAGCGGTAATTGACTCCTTGATTAATATTGCGACACCCCCTCCTCTTTTACACCCCCCTCTGTCTCGCCTGAAGATTCTATACCCCGGAATATTGAGCTGCCAGTCCTGCCCCTCCCTCAACCATGTCTCTGTGATGAAATATGCCATTCATCACTCATCTGTATTCTCTGTGTGATTGTGCCTGTGACTGTGGTTTAGTTTCAGTTTCATTTCCCTTACCTCAGTTCTGTTTCCTCACCTTGTATTGTATTGTGTGTAGGGCTCCGCCCATACCTGGGCCCTATGTAAGCAGGCTCAGCGTGCCTCACATCCAGTACTGCAGACCTCTGGATAGAAGACACCTCTCCACTGTGTGTTACCTTCTAAGTTAATAAAAGCCTTGTTTTGTTCCGCTAACATTGAGTCTCGGATTTATTGAGGCACATCAGTCTCTGTGATAACAACAATATCATACTCCCATGTGTTCATCAACACCTTCAATTCATCTGCCTTACTCGCAAGACTCCTTGCATTAAAATAAATGCCATCCAGCCTTGCCATACTCCGTTGTGCCATTACATATTTGTTCTGCCTTCCAAACTGACTTGTTTTTTCCTCTATATTTGGCTGTGCATCACCTCCTAGTATAGCTCCACTCCGTATCCCATCCCCCTGCCAAGTTAGTTTAAACCCCCCGCAACAGCACTAGCAAACGTCCCTGCAAGGATGTTGGTCCCGTTTCGGTTCAGGTGCAACCCGTCCGACTTGTACAGGTCCCACCTTCCCCAGAAACAGACCCAGTGATCCAGGAAACTAAAGCCCTCCCTCCGGCACCAACTCTTTAGCCACGCATTCATCTGCCCTATCCTCCTATTCCTATACTCACTAGCACGTGGCACCAGATACAGAGTAAAGATCCCTCTACACTGTCCCATCAAACACTCGCAGGACAGGTAGAGCACGGGTTAGATACAGAGTAAAGCTCCCTCTACACTGTCCCATCAAACACTCCCAGGGCAGGTACAGCACGGGTTAGATACAGAATAAAGCTCCCTTTACACTGTCCCATCAAACACTCCCAGGGCAGGTAGAGCACGGGTTAGATACAGAGTAAAGGTCCCTCTACACTGTCCCATCAAACACTCCCAGGGCAGGTAGAGCACAGGTTAGATACAGAGTAAAGCTCCCTCTACACTGTCCCATCACACATTCCCAGGGCAGGTACAGCACGGGTTAGATACAGAGTAAAGCTCCCTCTACACTGTCCATCAAACACTCCCAGGGCAGGTACAGCACGAGGTTAGGTACAGAGTAAAGCTCCCTCTACACTGTCCCATCAAACACTCCCGGGGCAGGTAGATCACGGGTTAGATACAGAGTAAAGCTCCCTCTACACTGCCCCATCAAACACTCCCAGGGCAGGTACAGCACGGGTTAGATACAGAGTAAAGCTCCCTCTACACTGTCCCATCAAACACTCCCAGGGCAGGTACAGCACGGGTTAGATACAGAGTAAAGCTCCCTCTACACTGCCCCATCAAACACTCCCAGGGCAGGTACAGCACGGGTTAGATACAGAGTAAAGCTCCCTCTACACTGTCCCATCACACACTCCCAGGGCAGGTACTGCACGGGTTAGATACAGAGTAAAGCTCCCTTTACACTGTCCCATCAAACACTCGCAGGACAGGTACAGCACGGGTTAGATACAGAGTAAAGCTCCCTCTACACTGTCCCATCAAACACTCCCAGGGCAGGTACAGCACCGGTTAGATACAGAGTAAAGCTCGCTCTACACTGTCCCATCAAACACTCCCGGGGCAGGTACAGCACGGGTTAGGTACAAAGTAAAGCTCCCTCTACACTGTCCCATCAAACACTCCCGGGGCAGGTACAGCACGGGTTAGATACAGAGTAAAGCTCCCTCTACACTGTCCCCATCAACCACTCCCAGGGCAGGTACAGCACGGGTTAGATACAGAGTAAAGCTCGCTCTGCACTGTCCCATCAAACACTCCCAGGGCAGGTACAGCACGGGTTAGATACAGAGTAAAGCTCCCTCTACACTGTCCCATCAAACACTCCCAGGGCAGGTACAGCACCGGTTAGATACAGAGTAAATCTCCCTCTACACTGTCCCATCAAACACTCCCACGGCAGGTACAGCACCGGTTAGATACAGAGTAAAGCTCCCTCTACACTGTCCCATCAAACACTCCCGGGGCAGGTACAGCACGGGTTAGATACAGAGTAAAGCTCCCTCTACACTGTCCCATCAAACACTCCCAGGGCAGGTACAGCATGGGTTAGATACAGAGTAAAGCTCCCTCTACACTGTCCCATCAAACACTCCCGGGGCAGGTACAGCACGGGTTAGGTACAAAGTAAAGCTCCCTCTACACTGTCCCATCAAACACTCCCAGGGCAGGTACAGCACGGGTTAGATACAGAGTAAAGCTCCCTCTACACTGTCCCATCAAACACTCCCGGGGCAGGTACAGCACGGGTTAGATACAGAGTAAAGCTCCCTCTACACTGCCCCATCAAACACTCCCAGGGCAGGTACAGCACAGGTTAGATACAGAGTAAAGCTCCCTCTACACTGTCCCATCAAACACTCCCGGGGCAGGTACAGCACGGGTTAGATACAGAGTAAAGCTCCCTCTACACTGTCCCATCAAACACTACCAGGACAGGTACAGCACGGGTTAGATACAGAGTAAAGAAAGCTCCCTCTACACTGTCCCATCAAACACTCCCAGGGCAGGTACAGCGCGAGTTAGGTACAAAGTAAAGCTACCTCTACACTGCCCCATCAAACACTCCCAGGGCAGGTACAGCGCGAGTTAGGTACAAAGTAAAGTTCCCTGTCTGAAACTGTAGAAAGGCAGCCTACAAAATTATTTGTTAACAGCACAGCAGGGGAAATATTTTTCCAATCATTGCAGATGAAGCAAACATTTACGACAAAGTTTGTGGACATTTAAAGCCTGTGAACTCAGCCACTTTCAGCTTTGATGCAGGTAATTTGTGGCTCTTTTTACAGACTGAAGTTATTGGGACAGTGAGCTTTGCCCTGGTGATGCCATCATACACCATAGCAAGGGGGTGGGCACATCTTCTGTCAGCGCTCAGTTCCATCCCGGAAGTTTATTTTAGAACGGGTGTATCTCTGGACTATCTGACCTACACCTCAACCTCCAGTCTCTATACCAGAACTCCATCACTTTTGTACCACAGAAAAATTGGAAGTTTGGGTCCCATCTGGACAATAAGAACCTGGTAAACAATAGCCAACATTGATTGAGAAGGGGGAGATCCTGCTCAGACCAGACTCCTGAACCTGGCTGAGGCAGTGACTGTACCACATGAAAGGCTATTAGTTAAATGCAAAGATGTGAGGATTCCGATATACATATACAGAATAAAACTGAAACACTCTGAGACATCCGTCTCGAAACACCTTAAACTGTTAGTAACACAAGGGCGAGTATGTGTGAGAGCCAATGCTTGATTTAATAGCAACCGAAACACATTGTGCAAATAAATCAGAAAACCCAACCTCAGTGGCAGATGGGCTAAGAACTCTGAGACAGCTGAGGGACAGAATACTTCAGGCAGGTCTGACACTTTGATGCAGTGTGATGCATTCCTCAAGTGTGACTGGCTATGGTATGTATTTAGAAAGTGAATTCTGTGTGAACTGCATTGACATTTCTGAATGGGATCACAGGGACTTTGATGTTTGACCTGATGAAAATTTTCAGCTCTATTTCTGCTTATTTTAAGCTGTAGAATCAACTTCCCTCTCTCTCTCTCTTTCCCTCTCTCTTTCTCCTTCCCTCTCTCTCTCTCCTTCCCTCTCTCTCTCTCCTTCCCTCTCTCTCCTTCCCCCCCTCTTTCCCTCTCTCTCTCTCTCTTTCCCTCTCTCTCTCTCTCTTTCCTTCCCCCCTCTCTCTCTCCTTCCCACTCTCTCTCTCTCCTTCCCCCCTCTCTCTCTCTCCTTCCCCCCCTCTCTCTCTCTCCTTCCCCCCTCTCTCTCTCTCCTTCCCCCTCTCTCTCTCTCCTTCCCACTCTCTCTCTCTCCTTCCCCCACACAGACAGACGGACAGACTCATTGATATATATAGATAAAAATTATTTCTACTTTTTTCATAACAACATGCCCTCAAAAAACCCTTGGCACCACCAGGCACTCCAGCTAGTACAGTATAAACTGATGGGATAAAAGTCTCTTCTCTGCGTCCACTCTAAAGGACCTATGTGAAATGAGTTTCCATAGTTTCAGTCTTACTCAGTGGGCTAATGCACTAAGGATGCAATTGGAAGAGACCCGAGGGGCTAAACTAGATAAGGCCCGAAACGGGTGAGGAATCATGATGCGTGATCTGCCCGTGCCCGTTGAAAGTAATGCAGGCTGTACGTGAAATTCATGCTGCTTGTTCATTAATATGATTGAAGCACGGAGCCCAGTGCTAAACATGCTGCTGGTCGGCTCAGTGCTCAGCAGGGGGCCCAATATCATGGGAAGTCTGCTCTCTATTTAAAGGTTGCCTGCAGACTGAAACACTGTCTGCACTTCTTAAAAGGGAGGTGCTTTGTGAAAGAAGTTCCTTTTTCTGATTGGAGCTAAGCAAAGGGGACGTTAGCAATGTCACAACAGGGCAGAGAAAGGGCACCTTGGTTCTCGACGCAGCACTGGAGGCCTTGGTGCAGGGGATCGATAAGAGGAGATAGGTCCTCTACCCACAGGGAGCCAGGAGGCCTTCCAGACACACTGTACGAAGGCAGTGGGAGCAGATAGCTGAAGCAGTCAGTGCCACCAGTGTTCCTGCCATGAGCTGGATCCAGTTCCAGAAGCAGTTTAATGGCCTCATACGAGTGGTCAAGGTCAGTGAATACATCTTCAAATGTCATATCCCACCAACTGCACCACTAGCCTCACACACTGCTCAATGCACCACACCCCATCACTCACTACCAACAATCTCTAGCAATCACGACTCATACCTCACAATCATAGCTTCACTTCACCCTCACACACTTACCACTGCTGCAAGCCTCACATCCACATCTCACGTCTTGCACACAATGCTAGCTATTCAACCATGACAAGCACATAACTTAAACACATTGCACCACACTCACTGACACACTTCCCTTTCTCTTGCAGGACAAGGTGACTCACAACCGGCGTGAACAGGAGCAAACAGGCAGGGGGGCAAGCATGGCTGCAGAACCTGACCCAGCTGGAGGAGAGAGTGCTGGAGATAATTGTGCGGCTGTCACTAAAGCCGTGGTAATCAGCGAGGCTGAAAGTATTGCTGATGACGGTATGCTCCTACCTAATCCTTCTTCTCACATCTCACTTCCTCCTCATCCCACAATCTCTTCTCACTTACAAGCTGCTGATGGTGTCAGTATGCACATCTTGCTTTCCCCCTCCCCTCGCCACAACCTTGTGCCTTTCTCCTTTCAGATACCCAAGAACTGCCAGCAGCCCATCCTGTACAGGAAGAAGTAGAGGAGGAGAGTGATAGAGAAGAAGAAACACGTCACTCGATCTGACACTCCCAGGCACCAGCTCAGATACTGGCATTGCGCGAAGTTTAGAGGGTAGTATAGAAACAGGATCTGCAAGTGGTGAGTCACCGGGCACGAGTGGCCTGTAGCCAGGGCCTGGGGAAAGGGTAACTCAGGTGCCAGCTCCCTGGAGGGCGAGGTCGTACACAAGTTCTGCTGCACAGCACTCAGGTGAGGCCTTCAATGGGGCGGCCTTCAGAAAGAGGAGGATGGGCATGCACACACAAATGCTTGGTGCAATGGCAGACCTGCCAGAGAGTCTCTTGACACTGAAGGAGCATGGAGGAGTCCGGCTTTAACATTACACGGGGCTTTGCGCAGAGCTTGGAGCCCATGATTTCCAGGATAGAAGTGATGGGCAACTCCATGAGAGATCTTGTAGACCTAACCATGCTGCTGGGTGTGATGGGCGACGTTGCAGCTTCCATTGCAGCACAAGCGGAAGCGACCCAACGGCTGAGTGCTGCAGTTGAAGTTTAGACCTCTGTCATGCAGGCTCAGCTTGCTGCCATTGTGGCTGGGTTTATGAGTGTGGAAAGGGGCTTGCGGAGTCTCACAGCAGTCCAGCAATCTGTGCTCCAACAGATTACTAGGATTGCTGAGGCGCCGCCCCGGGAGAGTGGCAGCAGCTCCGTGGAGCAAGAACCTGCTGTCCTCTCTCAGGATGACAGCATTCATACTTCCACCCCTGCCACCCCGCCAGTGCCCTTGCTGCTGCCTGTCGGCCAGCCAGCCCAGGCTGCTGCCGCCCATGCCGAGGTGGTGCAATCTACAGCCGGGCCTTCTAGGCCCAGAGCTGCTCGAGGTCGTCCTGCAAGGCCATCAACAGTGTGCCCCACCGAAAGTCAGCAGCCTTCCACCATCCATGCTGTAGCCATTGGGGTAGCACTTCGTAGGAGCACAAGAATAAGCAAAGGAACACAGAAGACAAACAGTAAGGCTGGAATTTTCTGGGGTCCATGCGGGTGCAATCGGAGGTGGGTCCCTGTCCATCTACGTTTCGATGTATCCTGCCGACTACGCCATATGTTGTGGCAAAAATAAAATTAATTAAATCCGCACACTAGCCTGTAAATGGTGAAAAGCCGAGCAGTTTATTTAAAACACAAAATTGTTCAACAGTACAATTTAAAACACAAAATTGTTTAACAGTACAATACAAACAGTCTGTGGAGATATCTAACAGCTGATCAGGGAGAACAGCTAGAGCTCCGGCAGCTCGTCCCTGGCTGTCTCTCTGAATGCTCACAAATCTCAGTATTTATGACTCCAAACCACAATGATTCATACTTTCGCATGACCTTTCTTTAAATTACATCAAAGTTTATACAATAGAGCCACCAGGTGCTCATCTTGTGACTTCCCTTATCTCCTAACGGCCAGTATCAATCAAGTGAGCCCTTTGACCTGTTATTGTTCAATCATCTGCGAAGCCGCAGAGGTCACATGTCACCACTTCCACATAATTCAATCATTGGAACTTTTCGCAGTTGTTTTTCTTAAGCACAGCAATTTCGCACTGACTCTGTTAACCCCTTCAATCCCCCATTTGGCCGAAATTTTTCATCAACATAATTCTAGACCAATGTATACCCGGACTTTATGCAGAAATTGGTGTTGTGATGTGCCGGTTCCTGAGCCCCGGGGTCTCCACTCCAGGATCCAGGTTCCCATCTCCTGTCGCACCTCATTCTACTGCTCGTAAAACCTCATCATATAGGGGTATTGGGCGTAAGTGCGCCACCTTCTGAGACAGTGCTAGGTTCGGGTAGTTTGAGGGTGGTTGGGTTACAGGTCTGCTCGATAGTAAAGATGACAGTGCTTTGCTGATACAACATTTAAGTAACATGCATAGGCAATACAGCATTATTACCACCACCACAAAGGTAACCAGTCCTGGGATTAGTGACATTCCCATAGAGCCTAACCATCCTGAGAACCAGCCCCACAATGTGGAGGCTGGTGGTTGCTTAAGCTTTTTAACCTCTTCTTGGATATGCTCTGCCAGATTGGTAATTTCTTCAGAGCTATCCAGGATGTATGTACAACATTCGGCCCCGATGAGTGCACAGGTTCCCCCTTTTTCTGCCAAAACATAGTCAAGGGCCATCCGATTTTGTAGAGCTACTGTGCGGAGGGCTACCATCTCTGCATTAACCTTAACTAGGGCTTCAGCTGTATCGTTGGCCACCTGTTCCAGGATGGAGGCCATGTTAATGGATTCCCTTGCCAATTTACCTGCTCCATACCAGGGAAACGCAATGGCCCAGAATCTTTCAGTCTCCATGATGGCTCGTCTGGCTCTCCGGTGGATGTCCTTCAGAGAACCCAGGTGATATATGTAGGGTACGATATAAGCCAGATAACAAGAACCCGTCCATTCTCGGGGCAACCAGGGGTAGGCCCTGCGACCGCACACGAAATGAGTCCCGTTGTACGGCATATACTTATTTATCGCTGGGGGGTCCCATTGTACCGAAAAGTCACTGTTTTTGTTGAATTGACGGGAGTTTCACACTACCCCCTCCGACAGGCAAGGTAATTGTGGTAAACCACTGTCATACCTGTCTGTGTCTGTATGTGTATTCCACTAGGTACAGGTCTGGACATGCCTCGGCTGACTCCTCCCACTATTCCAGGTATATAAGTGACTACCTCCCAGTCCCTTAGTATTCTGGACGGGTCGACCACTCGAGACAAGACCTTCATTCTTTAGTTAATAAAAGCCTGATTGTTACTCGCTCAACTTCAGTCTTTTGAGTAATTGATGGCGCATCAGTAATGCTATATGTGCAGTTACTGTAGCCCACAATAGGATCTGCCGGTCGTCCCTGCTTACTCCTCGTTCTCAGGAACGGTGGTAGATAGGAATCGTTATAGGTTGACCGTGTCCACTCATTACAATGTTCTGGGTCGTACCCATGACTTTGGAGCTTTGTTATGGTGCTGCCGTCTGCCTTGGCGGCATAACAGCCCACGCTTGTGCATCCTGTTCTAACTCCAAACATCCAACTGACCGTCTCAGCATCACTAAGTGGGATTGGTTGTAGGGGAATTCCTTCCTCCGAGTGCGTGGGGACATGGGCGCAGACCCAACAGCTGGCAATGTTAACTCTCTTGGCATAGGTGTATGACATGTATAAAAAGGTGTTCACATGTAACTCTCTTTTGGCCCGTGGGGATACTCTGGCCTGAGTCCTCCCGAGGCTACATATTATAATTAAACAAGCAAACTACACATGATATCGCGTAACACATTCATCTTGGGTCGTATGTATTCCTTCCGGTGTTTTCTGCTGAGGCGTCCGCCTTCAGTTTCCTAGAGTCTGTATGAAGGCAGGGTTATTTATTTTGTTCGCTGGTGCTGCGGTTGTTGGATTCATATTCTTTGAGCTGGGACCAATGTTTCCATCGGCCAGCCCCACCCATATCTATGCAGGCGCACGTATCTCTGCTAATTAGGACTTCAAATGGGCCAGACCAACGGGGAGCAAACCCTGTTCGTCCTGGCAGACATTTTACCATTCCCTTCGCGCCTACCTGCGGGACCTCCCCCTGGTCCTCCAACTCCTTCTGTTCGTCCCTGCCTGCTTGCCGTTCCCTCACTTCCTTCCTCAATTCCTTAAGTTGCTTACTCAGTTCCAAGACGTACTTTCTAATCCGATCCCTCAGGGGCCCTATGTCGGATCCCCCAGTTATGATTCCTTCCGGCAGGCGCATCGCCCGGCCTGTCATCAACTCATATGGAGTTAATCCCGTCACTCGGTTAGGAATTGCCCTTTGTCTCATCAAGATTGCGGGTAGTAAATCCGCCCGAGCTTGTCCTGTCTCTTGGATGGCCTTTGCTAGGGCTGTTTTAAGTGTCCCGTTCATACGTTCTACCATCCCAGAGCTATGCGGGTGGTAGAGGATATGAAACTTCTGTGTAATAACCAACGTAGCACACACCTCCTTCATTATTTGTCTGGTGAAATGGGTTCCCTGGTCGGAATCGATTTGGATAGGGACGCCCCAACGTGGAATTATTTCCTCGGCTAATATTCGGGCCACCGTGATTGCGGTGCAATTTCGCGTGGCGAACGCTTCTACCCAACGTGTAAACTGATCTATTATTACTAGACAGTATTTCTTGCCCCTTGAGGAGGGTAAAGGTCCTGTGAAGTCTATCTGTATACACTCCCACAACCCCCTTGGTCGTGGTTGGTGAGCCATTCTAACCTTAATGGCCTTTCCTGGGTTGTGCTGGGCACACGTGACACATTGCTGACAGTACTTAGCTACGTCCCATCCCATTCCTGGCCACCACCAATCCCCAGTTATGTTTGTTATCATGACGTTCCGTCCGACATAACTGATACCTGTAGTGTCCGCGTATCAATAACACACGGACTGCAGGAGAACGGTAATAACAGGTGTTTACTGAAAGTACAGAAGCCTGCTATGGCTTTATATACAGGTGTGGTCACTGCCGGTACTACAGTATAAAAGCAGTTCTCTCTTAAAGGTACATACACAACAATTCCTCCCCTTTTAGATAAACAGTACATAACATTCATTTAACAATTAAATAATAACTAATTACAATTACAATTTTCTCTGTACTATATACATCAACTGAAGTAATCATTTATAAATTCAGTCTTTGAGGAGGCTTCCTGATCCTGTCTGGATAGCGCCTTTCTCGAGTATCCTGTTCTTGCGGCGGAGTCGATTCTGGCTCATTGTCATTGGTTGGTTCGTCAGCTTCCAATACCACTGCTTCTGAGGTAGACGCAATCTGTACTTCGGGTTCATCACCAGGTGCGCATGCTCGTGGTATGGGTTTGACTTGTTCCTGTGGCTCTAGAATCTGGTCAGCATGGCATCTCACGATGCTCTCTCCAACGTCCACTGTGTACATTAGTGGTCCCTGCTGTGTGCATATCGTTCCTGGCTGCCATTTTTCTGTTCGGTAGTCGCGGGCCAAGACTGGTTGCCATATCTTGAAGCTCCTGGTTGGCTTCTCATTGATGTGCTGGAATTGTTTATCCTCAACATCTCGTCTTATGTTTGGTTTGAGCAAATCCAGGCGACATCTTAACCTTCGGTTAAAGAACATTATGGCTGGAGCTTGGTTGGTGACTGCATGTGTCGCATTCCGGTAAGCAAACAAGAAATTATCCACCTTGTGTTGTAGTGGTATGTTGTCGTTATACATTGCCTTTATTGCTTTTTTAAAGGTCTGAACAAACCTCTCAGCCAATCCATTTGTGGCTGGATGATATGGGGCAGATGTGTAATGTTTTACGCCATTATTCCTCAAAAACCTCCGGAAATCCTCGGACACAAACTGTGGTCCATTGTCGGAGCAAATCTGTTCTGGCAAGCCATTCCTGGCGAAGATGGTCCGTAGGACTGCAATAGTTTTCTCCGTGGTGGTGGAGGACATTTTGATGACCTCTGGCCATTTCGAATGTGCATCCACGGTGATTAAAAACATTGAGTCCATAAATGGACCAGCAAAATCAATGTGTACCCGTTGCCATGGAGATGAGGGCCACTCCCATGGGTGTAGCGGGGCCTGTGGTGGAGCGTTTTGGACCTTCTGGCATCCTGTGCATCTCTTGGTCATATCCTCGATTTCTTTATCGATTCCTGGCCACCACACAAACGCCCTGGCTAGGCTCTTCATTTTTACCCCTCCCAAATGATCCTCATGAAGCTCATTGAGCACTCTATCTCTCAACTTGGGTGGAATTACCACTCGGGATCCACACATCAAGGTCCCCCGGCACACTGACAGCTGTTCTCTCCTTGGCGAGAATGCTGGCAACAGTGAGTCGCCATGTGCTGGCCATCCCTTCACCGTCAAATCATAGACCCGAGAGAGTGTCGGGTCATTTCGGGTTTCCTTCTCTATACTTGAGTTTGTAACAGGTAGACATTCGACTATGGTCGAATGGAATATCTCAACAGGGTCCACTGCAGGTGCTTCCTCCACCATAGGCAACGGCAGGCGCGACAGCCCATCAGCGTTTCCATGCTGTTTCGTACCCTTGTACTCTATGTCGTACTGATGTGCCCCTAGAAAAAGGGACCATCTTTGCAGCCGTTGCGCCGTCATCACCGGAATGCCCTTCTTTGGGTTAAAAATGGAGACAACAGGCTGGTGATCAGTCAGTAGGGTGAATTTCTGCCCGTGAAGATAGTGATTGAACTTCTTCACCCCCCACACCAGGCTGAGGGCCTCCCTGTCAATCTGGGCGTAGTTACGCTCGGCTGAGGTTAACGAGCGCGACGCAAAGGCTATTGGCCTCTCTGAAGGGTCAAGGAATTTGTGTGACAGCACCGCTCCAATGCCGTAGGGAGACGCATCACATGCCAACCGAATCGGTAGTGTTGGATTGTAGTTGGCCCATACTTCTTTTGAAGTGATTAGGCATTTACATTTCTGAAAGGCACGCTTACACTCATCACTCCATTTCCATGCTACTCCAGTTTGCAGCAGGGTGTTCAGTGGGTGCAGAATTGTAGATAAATTTGGCAAGAACTTATGGTAGTTGTAAAGTCTGTGGGTTGTTTAGTTAATTAATACACAGACTCCAAGAGTAACTTAAAACAGGACTTTACTATTCGAAGGTCAGGGCGAATCTGCCCAATAAATCCTGACACAACACTTATATACTGGTGTGGTCACCATCGGTATTACAGTATACAGAAGCCAAACAAAGTAGTGCCACACCTAAAATAGTTCTCTTAAAGGTGAACGGTTACATACAATAGTTCTCTTAAAGGTAGACGGGTACATACACTACAGTAGTAGTTCACCAACCCGAGGAACGACCTCAGTTGCGACACATTTTCCGGTGCTGGAGCCTTGACTACTGCCTCAATCTTGTCTGGGGACTTATGTAGCCCCTCCTCATCAATCATGTGGCCACAATATGAGATTTGTTTCCTGAAAAACTCGCATTTGGGGCGGTTGGCTCGTAGCCCATATTCTTGTAATCTAGTGAGCACCTGCTCCAGGTTGGCAAGGTGTTCACTGTCATTTTTGCCCGTAACCAGGATGTCGTCCAAATAACACTGGGTCCCCGGGATCCCTTGCAGGACTTGTTCCATCACCCTCTGCCAAATAGCCGGAGCTGATGCTACCCTGAATACCAGTCGGTTGTACTGGTAAAGACCTTTGTGAGTTTTTATCGTGAGGTATTTTCTAGATGCTTCTTCTACCTCCATTTGTAGATACGCTTGGGCCAGATCAATCTTCGTAAAGCATTTCCCTCCAGATAGTGAGGCGAAAATATCTTCTGTCCGCGGAAGTGGATATTGTACTGTGTGTAGGACTGGGTTCACAGTTACCTTAAAGTCCCCACAGATGCGAACCTTCTTCGGCTCCCCAGGCGTGCTGCTCAATGATTTCTTCATTACAGGAACGATGGGTGTGGCCCACTCGCTCCAGTCCACCTTGGACAGCACACCCGAATGCACCAGACTCTCCAGCTCTGCTTCGACGGCTGGGCGGATCGCGTACGGTACCGGTCTGGCCTTAAAAAATGTTGGGTTTGCGTTATCTTCAATTTTTATCATTGCCATTATTCCTTTTAGAGTCCCAAGCCCTTGCTGGAACACCTGTTTCGCGTCAGTTAGAATTTTTTGACAGTCGCCCAGGTGTGACGTCGTCATCCTTTTTGTCAGCCACAGTTAGCGCCTGAATGGAATGCCAATTTTCGGATCCATTCACGTCCCAATAATGGTGGTCCTCCATCTTGTAGTATATATAGATACAGTTTCTGTGTTTCCTTGCCGTTGTATTTAACGGGCACCCTTATTTTTCCTCTGGGGTAGACATTTTGCCCCGTATATGTCTTCAATACAATGGACGTGTCCTTCAAGGGTATGTGTGAGAATAGCGGCTCATAGTCTCGTCGATTCATGACTGTTAGGGCTGATCCTGTGTCCAATTCCATCTTTACTTGGGACTCTGCTATCATGAGGGTGACCCAAATGGTTCAGTGATCCTCCTTTGCAATCACGTTGTGTAACTTTAGACAACTTAGTCTCCTGCTCCCGGAGTCATTATCACTCTCTTGATCTTCTGAACTACTGTCTGTCATTTTTTTTACTTTCTTGTACTTTTCCTTAGTAGTTCTTTTAGTGTTGGTTTTCTTTCCTGACCTGCAGACTCGTGCTATGTGTCCCACTTTTCCACATTGCCTGCATACTTTGTCCTTAAACCAGCAGTCCTTCTGGTCATGGGTTGTTCTGCCGCAGCGATAGCACTTTTCTGCTCCATATGCCATTTCGTTGGTGCTATATTCTTGCGGTTTCTGTTGTATTTCCACAGCTCCCCATGCTGCTGCTTCGTAGGATACTGCCAAGCTGAAAGCCTTTTCTAGCGTAAGGTCCTTTTCCGAAAGTAGTCGTTTCTGGGTTCCTTCACTCTGGAGCCCGCAGACAAACTTATCCCTTAAGGTATCTGCCAGTCCTGCTCCGAACTGGCAGTGCTTCGATAACTTGCGTAGTTCCGTAAGATAGTCAGCATTACTCTCATCTTTGTGCTGGTTTCTTTTATGGAACTTGAATCTTTTTGCTATCAGCAGCGGTGTAGGGTTTAGATGTTCCTGTAAGTTATTGACAATCTCTTCAAAGCTTTTCTCCATTGCTTTAGCTGGGGTAATTAAATTCCGCAATAGGCCGTACGTTCTCGTGCCCATCAAATTTAATAATACCGACGCCTTCTTTTCATCGGCCACCCCATTTGCCTTGCAGTACACTTCAATTATTTCCACATACGTGGTCCAGTCTTCTATTTCGTTGTCGAAAGCAGTGATACTGCCACTCTTCGGCATCTTGGGTGGTTTAAAATGGTGCCTCTCGTGCTTTTCCTTCTTCCCCAATGGATTAAAATGGCGCCTCCCACGCTTTTCCTTCTTCCCCTTGCTGCCAATGCTGCTCCTAGCGTTCTAAATAGTAATGGCGGCGCCCCGCGGCTTCGGCGCATCTCTCTTTTGTTGGTTAAATTCCTTAGTTTTATTCTTCTTCGACGCTGTCCACTGCGCGTCTCTTTTCCTTCCCCTCTTTTTATTTTCTCTAACGCTGCCCGGCTCTTGAGCACCGACCGCGCCCTGTGCGCTCCACCCTCTCTCTCTCTTTTCCTTCCCAACGACGCTGCATGGCCCCCTTGCAGGGCCGCTCGATCGAGCTCAAGCCCGCCACAGTCCGGAAGGGTCAGCGCACTACCTGCTACCAGCACGATTTGCTGGAACACCTTGACTGGGGAGCCAAGCCCAGCTCTCCACAGCTTCCCCTGCGACTCACTGAACTCCCATGGATCACTGGGCGGTTGCCCACGGTTGACGCCCGTTGCTCTGGCTTCGACCTCCAAGAAGCTTCTTTTCAGGGATGGATCCCCGTGAGGTGATGCAGTACTGCAGGTGAGTTCGAACCTACTCGTCGCCACTGTAGTGTCCGCGTATCAATAACACATGGACTGCAGGAGAATGGTAATAACAGGTGTTTACTGAACAGAGGGTATGCTGGAACTGAAAGTACAGAAGCCTGCTACGGCTTTATATACAGGTGTGGTCACTGCCGGTACTACAGTATAAAAGCAGTTCTCTCTTAAAGGTACATACACAACAATACCGTGGTGTAGTTCCATGAGCATTTGTCTAATACAAGCCGGGGCTATCACCTTCCCATCTTTCCTCCATACGAAGTTGTCATCCTGGCTCCCTCATTTTGTGCCCCAATCTTTCTTTTCTTCATCACTTACATCGGCATGCAATCTCTCAATGTCTATATCTTCCCTGGTAATGATACTACTTACAACTTCTTCCTGTACCTCTGAGGATATCCCTGCTTCCTGTGCCGCTTTATCCGCCGCTTCATTGCCCCTTTGGACATTGTTTACTACTTTCTGGTGAACCTTAACCTTGATCACTGCTGCCTCTGCAGGTTTACTGGCAGCGTCTAATAGTGGTCTGATTCGTCCCTCATGTTTGATAGCCTCCCCGCCCGAAGTGACGAACCCTCTCCTGGCCCAGGCCGTCATGGACTACCCCAGCTGCCCATATAGATATTCGCCTGCCGGCCTTCGGCTAATTGGAGGGCTTCCGTCAGGGCAGTGAGTTCAGCTACTTGAGCCGACAGTCCTCCGTCTAACCTCCCCTTTCGGACAGTGTTTAGAGCTTCGTCTACCACCGCCTATCCCGTATGCGGAGTCCCCTGAATATTTCCGGGACCCATCCACGTACAGGATCAGCTTGGGGTTTTCAAGGGGAATCTCACTTATATGTCCTGGTGGGTCCTCCCATTCCTGTGCCTGGCACTCATGAGGCTCACCCACGGATAAGAGGCCCTCTGCTGGGTTTTCCCCCGTGTCTCGTACAATTTTTACGGACCCATCTAAGGGGAGTAACACTGCCTCCCATTTGACCCGGCGTACGTTGGACACGGAGCGCAATAAAAGGACTCATAAGCATTTCCACCAGGGTATGTTTGGTGTGTAGTATGACTTCCCCCGTCATTACTGCTGGCTCGCTAACTTTCACCGCCCAGGTCGCACAGTCTAAGGCGGCTACACATCTTGACAGACCTCCTGCCACGGGCGACTGTTGAGTGGAATAATAAGCTACCGGGCGGGCTCTGTCCCCATGTACTTGGGTAACTACTGCCCCGTAAAATCCGCCTTCGTTCTCGCAATGAATGTGAAATGGTGCGTTCATATTCGGCAGCCCTAGGCCTGGTGCCGACATCAGGGCCTCCTTTATCTGACCGTATGCCGCTTCCTGCTCCAGGCCCCACTCCACACTATCTAGGGCTGGTTTTTCTCCTTTGACTAGCCTTTGTATCGGCTTCGCAATTGCCGCAAAGTCGGCTATAAAATTCCTACAATAATTAAAAAGTCCCAATACTTTGCGCACTCCTCGAACCGTTTTTGGTCGGGGCATGATGCGAATTGCTTCCTTTCTGTCGTGGAGCATCATTTTTGTCCCCTGTGGCAGTTGGTGCCCCAAGTACTGTACCTCCTTTAATCCGATCTGAGCTTTCTTGGGGTTTACCTTAAATCCCGCTTCCTTTAAGGCTTCTAGGGTTTCTATTAGAGCCCCCATATGCCCTCTCTCGTCCTCCGAGGCAATCAACAGATTGTCCACATATTGGAGGATGGTTTCAGTAGGAGGCTAAATCTACGGTCTCCAAGGCTCGACTCATAGTTCAGTGAAATATGGCCAGACTATTGTGAAAACCCTGGGGCACTCGCGTCCAAGTGTACTGCCTATCCCCTACTGTGAATGCGAATTTATCTTGGGTTTCTTGGGCTAATGGTATGGACCAAAATCCATTAGCTATATCTAAGACCGTAAATATTTTGTGTTCTGGTTTCAGTCCATTAAATATGGTCGCTGGGCTCGCTACGATGGGGTGCTGGCGGGGAGTTACTTTATTTAATGCCGTATCGTCTATGGTCAATCGGTATGACCCATCTGGTTTCTTTACGGGCCAGGTTGGCGAGTTCGTAATGCTTTTGGCTTCCCAAAGGACGCCGCTCCGCAAGAGGTCCTGCACTATTTGTTTTACGGCCTCTCGGGCTTCAGGTTTAATGGGGTATTGCTTATGAGGAGTGTGTTCGGGCCCAGGAATGACCACTGGTTTGGTCTTCACCAGCCCACAATCCTGCTTTGATTGAGCCCACACTTCCCCCATTTGTTCGCACAATGGGCCGTAGTCTCCTACTGTATCCCAATCTCGGGTGAGGAGTTGCACACTTCCGACCTTTGCGTGATTGTGCAAATTGGTCTGCTCCCCGTACGTCGTGATTTTGCGTCCTCCCTTATTTCTCCAGACTATTCTCTTATTCTGTGGGTCTATTAGTGCCCCTAACTGTTCCAGGAGGTCGATCCCCAATATGGTCCCTTCTGCGTTCGGGCATACTAAAATTGTGCCGGGATCAGAATCAGAATAGGATTACTTCGCTCTGGTGGGCTTTGGTAGCGGATCCCCCACGCCAGTTATATGGACTACATGTTTAGTTGTGGGCAAGGGAATATCTGTCATAGATACCGATGCTCCGGTATCCACCAACATATCACACTGCCGGCCCCCTAACAGCGCTGTTATGTGAATCCGCGGATCCTCTCCCTGCCCCACGGGGGCCGCTGGCCTTCAGTCCTTCCCTAAGTCCTTCAGCACTTTGATTAGCTGCTGTCGGTTCATCTCCTCTACTTTAAGGCCTGACTGACTATTTCCTTTCTCCTCTTCTGATCTGGGCGCCCAACACTTAGCAGTGGCATGTCCCTTTTTTCCGCAATTGTCACATCGGACGGTTGGTCTCTTGGGGCCCCTACAGTCGGCGGCAAAA
This sequence comes from Somniosus microcephalus, assembly GCF_052327205.1. Lineage (NCBI taxonomy): Eukaryota > Metazoa > Chordata > Chondrichthyes > Squaliformes > Somniosidae > Somniosus > Somniosus microcephalus. Next base: position 8,045,324 of record NC_141001.1, on the reverse strand, counting down.
TGACCCGTCTTGCCACAGTTGTAGCATTCGCCTCGGCCTGCACTCTTACTACTTTTAGCCGCGGCCACTTCTTGTTTTATCCTCCCAGGGTTAATGTGGCATGCCCACTGGACAGCTTGGTCATATGTGTCCACGACTACCACCCCCATTCTCAAGATCTTTTGATGGTTGGCCGAAAGGCCATCCTTAAACATTTTTACGAAGACTGCATCATCTCTGTTCGGGGCCACCTGTCCCGAGGATTCTTGGTATTGAAACCATAACCTTTCCCCGTAATCATTGGCATTTCCCCCTTATTCTGACGGGTCTGCATTATCAATCCCCAATTTGGAGTGGACGCTCCCATTAAGGCCTGTACAGCCTGAACGAACCCCGTTCTGGCTGCGTCTCGGTTCGGCCTTGTTTCATGTAAGGTGGGTACCCACGTGCCATCCCTATGCGGGTTCTGCAATACCGCCCACCGATCCTTTGGACATTTGGCGTGGACTATTTAGTGGATATCTCTCTCGTGCATATCGTGGGTCTCATACAACTCTTCTAACTTCTACCAAAATTCTACATTTCTCTTCCGCGGTTGTAGGCTCCCCAAATTCTGGTTTATCGTTTGTTTTTCTCCAGGGGTGAAAGCCGTATATCTATATCTGGGGTTTCCTCCCGCTCCGCCTGCAGTCACCGTTACGGGGGCTGCCGGCTTCTTGCCCCCCGATTCCTCGTCAGAATTAAGTGGCGGGGGGGGGGCCGTGGCTGTTGCTGTGGCAACATAAGTCAGAAGGAGGTCAGAATTTGATCCCCCCCATTTGCCGGTTTGTTCATGGCGCTCTCTCCACTGTTTATTCTCGGCTTCTGTTTCCTTACTTTTTTCTACTAATTGTTCGGTTTTACTTTGTAACACACATAACTGATAAACTAAAAGTACTCCGGCTTTCTTTGCTGCCTTCTGTTTCTGTTTCTCCCACCAATTCTTTTGCTCCTTGGAGACAACCGAGGGATCCCACCCATCTTTAATCATTTTGTCTATTAAGCCCTTCTGGTCGTCTGCATAGAACCTACAATGAGACCCTTCTGGCCCCCCTTCAAGGTCTTTCCCCGACGCCATTATGTGATCTGACCTTCCCTCACTTCCTCTGCGAATGAGTCTCTTCACGCGGGCCTACTTCTATTCCACCACTTATTTATCGCGATGGGATTATCCCTCAATTTTCACACCAGTTCATGCGTATCACACATTCACTCACAGGTTTCCGCCGTCACCTTGTCCTCTCGGTGTTCCCTTCGACCTATTAAACCTTGGCCATCACGTGGGGCATTTGCCCTCTTAATTCCGGCTCAAGCTAGGTGATTGAGATAATTTATGACAATTGAAGCGACGGGGACACTCATTTCTCTTACACACCACTTAAATCCTGTCTCCAAAAATATTCCTCCTAATATTCTCAATTATGAGAAACAAAAGACTGGACTCAAAATTCACACAGTTTATCTACCGTCTTTTATCACAACGACAGTATCCCTTCCAATACTATAATTTATGCGTAAATTAAGACCATACTCACTCTAAGTCTAGGTGTGTCTCTTTTACCGATTCACAGGCTCTGCACGATTCGGATACTCGCTCCGTAGACAGACAGGTGGCCGCCTGAATCACATAATATTCCGGGTGGTATTCCAAATCTACTCACCCGCTCGTGTCCTCTTGGTCACTGTCCGGCTACGTTTCGATGTATCCTGCCGACTACGCCATATGTTGTGGCGAAAATTAAATTAATTAAATCCGCACACTAGCCTGTAAATGGTGAAAAGCCGAGCAGTTTATTTAAAACACAAAATTGTTCAACAGTACAATTTAAAACACAAAATTATTTAACAGTACAATACAAACAGTTCGCGGAGATATCTAACGGCTGATCAGGGAGAACAGCTAGAGCTCCGGCAGCTTGTCCCTGGCTGTCTCTCTGAATGCTTACAAATCTCAGTATTTATGACTCCAAACCACAATGATTCATACTTTCGCATGACCTTTCTTCAAATTACATCAAAGTTTATACAATGGAGCCACCAGGTGCTCATCTTGTAATACTTTCGCATGACCTTTCTTTAAATTACATCAAAGTTTATACAATGGAGCCACCAGGTGCTCATATTGTGACTTCCCTTATCTCCTAACGGCCAGTATCAATCAAGTGAGCCCTTTGACCTGTTATTGTTCAATCATCTGCGAAACCGCAGAGGTCACATGTCACCACTTCCACATAATTCAATCATCGGACCTTTTCGCAGTTGTTTTTCTTAAGCACAGCAATTTCGCACTTACCCTGTTAACCCCTTCAGTCAGGTGGGAAATTTGAAAAATGTTGGAGCGGGTCGGGAACCTGCCATCATCCTGCCCCCATGCGCCTTTCCCTCGGGCGCGTTTGCCCATCCGGCAACGACCTGACCGGCAGAGGCAGGTGATCTATTTGATATCATTATAAGCTTGTTGTCAGACACTTAAGAGCCTTTCCCCCCACCCACATTCCAAATTTCCCTGTGTGGCCATGGGACTCACACAGCTCGGGAACCACGTCTGTCAGCCTGAGGCAGGAGTTGAGTGGCCATTGCTCCAGCTGATTACTTGACAGCATCAAATGTACCATAAAAGCTCTGACCTCACAGCTGATCACTTTCCTCAGGCAGAAGCTGTTGCTGACTACATTGCCAGCACTGATTTAACTTTCTGCAGGCTGCAAGTGCTTCCAGCAAAGTCTCCAACCAGTGTCACCTCATTGGAAGAACCTCTCCCACCATTGACAGATTGCTTCTGTCAACTCTACTTGACCTGCCATCTATTCCATCGGCATGAGTTCCATCTATACTGTCTCACCTTGGTCCTCAGAATCTGACCACGATGAGCTCCAACACCAGCAGCACCAGGCATACCAGCAGCAACAACAACAACAACCTTCACCGCAATCACCTGATGCTGCACAGGACACAGGGCATCAGCACCCAAGCACATTGCTGCCTGGGAGGCCGGGGATGGCCTCATCATGGCCAGATTTACTTAACTTTACGCTGTGCACCCATATGGCTGCCACATGTTGCGCCAGGTTGGCACCACCCCACAGCAACACAGGACTAGGTTAGGTTCAAGATGGCGTCCGTAGTGGTCGCAGGGTAAGCACTCTCCCTGAGTCAGTCGGCCCACTCCCGCTACAGACGTTGTGCATCGGCGCTGATGAGTTCGGCGAGTCGGCAGGGAGGCAGCAGAAGCAGCGATTGAGGCCATGACGACCCGCTGTAGCACAGCGGCCGGCAGCTCCTTGGCGGGGGGCTCGGAGGTCGAACCGGTAGGAGGGGAGGCGGCCAGTGGACCGAGAGCGGGAAAAGCAGGCCCTGGAAGGTCGGACACCACGGGAGGCTCGGAGGTCAGACCGGGTGGAAGGAGAGCCAGGGAGAAGCAGGCCCCGGGACGTCGGTACCACGGCGGCTGAAGATTGTCGGCAGGAGTGCGGGAAAGGCGGAGCGAGGCGAGAGCGGACCCTATTGTGATGGCGCCGATGAAGATGGCTGCCGTCCTTGCGGGCTCCGTGCGTACCAGGCAGCTAAGTGTCCTTTGCTGCTTGGTGCGCTCGGCTCGTTAAGAAAAAAGCATTTCACTGACTGGATTTCACTTGTTGTATTTGGTTATGTGACAAATAAAAAAATTGAAATTGATAAAGGATCCCTCCAATGACCAAGCCATTCCTTTCACACACCACCATTGCTGGAGGTTCCATTAGGTCTCACCAGTCACTGCAACTCACTAAGCCACTTCCAACGGTGCACACAAATGTGCCCAAGATGGCAAAGTGGTGGGAATAAAGATTTTAATGGTTGACAATACATTACCAGAATCTTGCCATTAACATTGACTAAAACACCCAAGTGGTTACCCTTGTGAATCTACTTGTGTTTCATCTTTCTCTTCTGCGTGCTTCTACGAGGTGCTACCCCTGTGGTTTCAGCAGAGGTAGAGGCAGCCAGCTCACTTCCCTGCTGTGACTGCTTAGATACTCTTGGCGGATGTCCTCTGGGTTTTGGAGCCTCTGATGGCCCTGCCAAAGTCTGCTCCTCCTGCAACTGTGCAGGGGCAGACTCGGCCATCGCGATTCGAGGAGGCATCCTGGATTCTGACTGAGGGGGTGGCAACAGGGGAGAAGTGAGAGCACTTTGAGACACTTCCATGTCCCCTCTCACCATCATCCCTCTCATGGGCCACCCGCACTTCCCTGCTAGCAAGGAGTTGGAGAGCACCTTGCTGCACGTCAGTGGGGCCATGAGGACCCATGTCAACACTGACATCCCTCCTGGAGAGATCTATGAGCCTTTGCCATCTGTTCTCCATAGAGACCATGTGCTCCTGTGAGTGACGCATTAGCTGCTCCATGCAGGTAGCCATCCTATCCATGGAAGAGCTTATAGTCACCATCGCCTGCAACAAGGTGGTGCTCGTGTTGGTGATGGACTCCTCCATTCTCTGAACATTTGCAGACATCATGCTCGCAAAACCTGTCATAGCCTCCAGAATCACCCTCTTTCTGGATGGCCCCCGAAGCTCAGCATCTGCATGCAGCTGAGCAGAGCTGGGAGCATCCTGCACCCTCCGGTGAGGAGTCTCCACCATCTGCTCTTGCTCACTTGTGACTTGTGACGGACCCGGTGACAACACCATGCTATCTCGCGTTGGACCCACCAAGGTATGCGTCTCTGCGCTGGTGCTGGGTACGCTCATGTCTGGAGGCTCCTCTGAGGAGTCATCTTGCTCTTCCTCCTGGACCGGGTGGGGGGGGGGGGGGGCTCTTGATGGACCTGTGGGAGAGTAAAAAGATGAGTTAGATATGTCATATGAAGAATGGGTACAGATACCATTATGCACATGATGACCACTCAGTGGCTGCTGACATCAGTCTCCATATGAGTGACTGATGAATGCCATGTGGCTGTCTGATATGTAATTCTGTCACCAGGTTGCTGAGATGTCCCCCTCTCTCTGTCTCCGATCTCCAGCTGCTCGGCCACTCCCGAGACTTCCAACACAGCCTCCTCTGCTGTTGTAAGGGTCGTAAATGATGGAGGCCCACCTCCAGTTCTCTCCCTCTCCCTCTTATTGTGCGCTCTCTGGATTGGGGTGGCAATGCAAAGTGGGCTCCTTGCGTGTTGTTAGTTGGTATGATTGCATTAGGATGAGGGTGAGTGTGAGGGGTGGCTAGTAAGTTGAGGATAGAGAGGGATGGGTAGAGTTATGTTGGTGTGAGTAAGGATGTGCAGGAGTAGGGTTGGGAAGGCAGAGTGATGGGGATGTGATGAGAGGCACAGCAGGATGCAGTCGAGTGTGGCTTTGCACTCACTTTTCCTGATCTAATGAAATCATTGAAACATTTCCGGCACTGCGCCCAGGTCCTCCTGAGCACATCCCTGTTGTTGACCTCCTCTGCAATTTAGAGCCCAGCTCTATTGGTCCCCTGGGGATGGTCTCTTCCGCCCATTAGAAAGGAAGAGGGCCTCCCTGCGTGCTCTGACTCTCTTCACAAGCATATGGAGGGAGTCATCGGAGAACCTGGGTGCAGCCATCTGCCTTGTGCAGCCATCTCTTCAACTGTTCGGAGCAATGAAAACCTCCAGTGTGCTGCCTGCACACTCTGTGGCCATGGCTCCTTTAAATATCCCAGCTGAATACGTGTCATGGATGACGTCATCAGACCCGCACCATATAATAGGACCGGGTAACACGCGGGGCGGGCTTAATAGGCCCCATTAGCGCAAAGTCGATTTCTGCAGCAGGATGGAAGCAGCAACGGGGTCGCGACCCGCAGCAACGGGGTCGCGACCCGCCACACCGACCGCCCGCACCTGACCCGCCCAGGTACAGAAATGAATGCACAAGGGTGATTAGTTGACTTTTTAATGTAATATTCCAATTAATCATTTATAAATTATGTTTGAAATGTTTGTTTTGTGGTGGCTTTCATTTCAGCATTGTGGCCAAGAGGACGCTGTGATGTTCCATGACAGAGGGATGGTGAGGTGGGGAAGTGTTGAGCAACGGGGATCTGGGGTTTCATTCAGGGGAACCGGAGTCTGATGATGCGCTCACAGACAGCCCATGGAACGGGGGTTTGCAGGTTGCGCCCTCCCTTCCTCGTCCTCTTTCTCCTCTCCACACCAGCACACAGTAAGCGAGTGATACCCTTTGCAGTTACAGTACATCTCAGCATTGATATGCGGCGCCCGCAAAGCCAGGTGTGTGCAGTCGATGGCACATTGCACCATGGGGAAGCCCGATATCCTGGCAAAGCCACTTGCGTGCTCCTTCTGCTTCTCTATGTTTAGAGAGAAAACAATGAAGGCCCTCTCCTCGAGTACAGAGACTTTGTGACCTCCTGGAGGCAGCGATGGACGGTGAACTGTGAGATGTTTGCTATGTCACCTGTTCCAGCCTGGAAGGATCCACTGGCGAAAAAATTCAGGGCCATTGTCACCTTGAGGGCCACTGACAGAGCTATCGTTGCCCTGCTCGGAGGCTGCAGGTCTGGTTCCAAAAGGTGGCAGAGTTCTGTGACCACCTCCTTTGTGAAGAGGAGCCTCCGAATACTCTGCTCCTGGCTTAAGTGCAGGTAGGAGAAGTGCTCTCGGAAGACCCTAGGTGGGTGCGGCCTCCTGCTGAGAGCCCTCCTGCCCCTCCTCCTCCTCCCTCTGCAAGCAGCTTGTCTTTGCTGCGTCTGCTCCATCTCCCTGTCATGCTGCAGCGCGAGGGGGATTGCAAGTAGATCCCCCGTGACTGGGAACAAGTGGTGTAGTCAGAGGCCTTCCAGTCACAGCCAACGCCTTCCCAGCGTCCAGCAGCACTCCCTGCACACTTTACCAACTTTACAAATGTGTTCCAGCAAGCCAGTGTCGATATAAACTCTGCAAGAGCCAGTACAAGAAAAAGATCAACTTACCTGCAAGTTGGATGTATCCCTTTGAATAGCACTGATGGGGAGTCCCTCGTGTACGTGTTTAGGGGAGAGCATTGTTTGGACCAGCAACTTTCAAAATGGCAGATTGTGCATCAAATCAGCTTTTACACGCTGGCTGAAGTCACGATCTGTCTATTCTGCATACTGCCGGTGCACGCATATTGCGCCCGCACTATCGCCTTCACCAAGATGGCAGCCATTGCGGGCTGTGACGGAAGCGAGGCGGACGCCTTTTTCTATCAAAACCGACCTTAATTACTGGCGCTAAGGTGCTGAATTTCACGGCCTTACTCCACACTCAACATGTCCAACCAATACAGAGAAATAATTCAACACTCAACATGTCCAATCAATGCAGAGCAACTCAGCATTCAACATGTCCAATCAATGCAGAGCAACTCAAAATTCAACATGTCCAATCAATGCAGAGCAACTCAAAATTCAACATGTCCAATCAATGCAGAGCAACTCAACATTCAACATGTCCAATCAATGCAGAGCAACTCAACATTCAACATGTCCAATCAATGCAGAGCAACTCAGCATTCAACATGTCCAATCAATGCAGATCAACTCAGCATTCAACATGTCCAATCAATGCAGAGCAACTCAGCATTCAACATGTCCAATCAATGCAGAGCAACTCAACATGTCCAATCAATGCAGAGCAACTCAGCATTCAACATGTCCAATCAATGCAGAGCAACTCAACATGGTCAATCAATGCAGAGCAACAACTCGACACTCAACATGTCCAATCAGCCAAGCCAATCAGATGATACAAGTCAGAGCAAGTCCTGTTCAAAGTGTACAGGGCTCTGATTGGAATAGACATTGAGTACAGTATCCATTTCTGGTCACGAGGCACAAGATAGATATTCAACTACTAGAGGCAGAGCAGAGAAGACATGGGTCCCGTGGGCAGCACTGGGCACCAAGTGGTCCCATGGGTGATGTAAGGGTATGGCAGCCTTTTTTAATGGGGCACTTCATTTCCTCTTTTTCAGTTGGGGGTGGAGGTGGAGAATTACACTCAAATGGTCAAATATGTTAGTGGCTGAATGGTTTGCTATGCTCTGTGTGGGCACCTGAATCGCAGGACCCCAATTGGCTGAGTAGAGATGGTCCTGCTTATTGCAAACATATATTCCGACTCCTGCAGGTGAGACGGGTAATGGAGCAGCAGCCTCCTTTCATCCATAGTTTCACCAGCCCCTCTCCCCCGTGATATAATGCCGTGTGGGCACTCAATGTTACGAGGTTTATGGGACTGCAGGTGCTGACACACACAGTATACTCAGCAGTGATGCATTCTTTCTGTCTGATCTTTTGAGCACTTGTAGCCTGAGGTGAGTCATGTTAAGGATATAAATCTCCAGGTGTGGTGAGAGTGGAGTTTTACATAGGTTTACATAGAATATACAGCACAGAAACAGGCCATTCGGCCCAGCCAGTCCATGCCGGCATTTATGCTCCACTCGAGCCTCCTCCCGTCTTTCCTCATCTGACCCTGTCAGCATAACCCTCTATTCCCTTCTCCCTCATATGCTTATCTAACCGCACCTTAAATGCATCTATACTATTCGCTTCAACCACTCACTGTGGTAGCGAGTTCCACATTCTCACCACTCTCTGGGTAAAGAAGTTTCTTCTGAATTCCCTGTTGGATTTCTTGATGACTATCTTATATTGATGGCCTCTAGTTTTGCTCTTCCCCACAAGTGGAAAAACTCTCTCTGTATCCACTCTACTAAAACCTTTCATAATTTTAAAGACCTCTATTAGGTCACCCCTCAGCCTTCTCTTTTCAAGAGAAAAGAGACCCAGCCTGTTCATCCTTTCCTGATATGTATAACCTCACATTTCTGGTATCATCTTTGTAAATCTTCTCTGCACCCTCTCCAGTGCCTCTATATCCTTTTAATAATATGGCGACCAGAACTGTACGCAGTACTCCAAGTGTGGTCTAACCAAGGTTCGATACAGGTTTAGCATAACTTCCCTACTTTTCAATCCTATCCCTCTAGCAGTAAACCCTGGTGCTTGGTTTGCTTTTATGACCTTGCTAACCTGTGTCGCTACTTTTAGTAATTTGTGCATTTGTGCTCCGAGATCCCTTTGCTCCTTTACCCCATTTAGATTCTTATTTTCCAAGTAATATGTGACCTCCCTATTTTTCTTACCAAAATGTAATACCTCACATTTATTTGTGTTGAACTTCATTTGCCAATTATATGCCCATTTTGCAAGTTTATTAATGTCTTCTTGTAATTTGTTGCAGTCCTGCTCAGTATTGACTATCCCCCATGCCCCCCCCCCCCAATTTGGTGTCATCTGCAAATTTAGAAATTGTGTTTTTGATTTCCAAGTCTAAATCGTTAATATAAATTGTGAACAGCAGTGGTCCCAGCACTGATCCTTGTGGAACACCACTACCCACCTTCTGCTACTGTGAATAGCTACCCTTTACTCCTACTCTCTGCTTTGTGCTTGAACCAGCAAGCCATCCATTCTGCTACTTGTCCCCTGACTCCGCATTCTCTGACCTTATTCATTCGTCTATTATGGGGTACCTTATCAAAGGCCTTTTGAAAATCTAGATAAATTACATCTACTGCAGTACCCTTGTCTACTCTCTCTGTTACCTCTTCAAAAAATTCAATGAGGTTGGTTAAGCAAGACTTTCCCTTTTGAAATCCATGCTGACTATTATTATATTTTTGGTATCTAGATGTTCTTCCTTTTTCTCCTTTAGTAGGGATTCCATTATTTTCCCTACCACTGATGTTAAGCTGACTGATCTATAGTTCCCTGGACATGTTCTATCTCCCTTCATAAATATAGGTATTACATTAGGTATCCACCAGTCCTCTGGCACTACACCTTTTTCTAATTAATTACTAAATATGTGTAGTAATGCCTCTGCTATCTCTTCCCTAGATTCTTTTAAAATACACAGATGAAATCTGTCCGGACCAGGGGTTTTATCCTCTTTGAGTTTCATTAGTTTAGTTAATATATCTCCTTGTTTTATTTTAAATGCAGTTATCTTATTACTAATCTCATCATCCGATGCCATCTCCACCTATTCTATCTCCCTGGTAATACTGAAGCAAAGTAATTATTTAATATTTCTGCCATCTCTCTATCGTTGCCTGTGATTTTATCCTGTCCATCCCTTAGTGGCCGTATTTCCATCCCGACCTTCCCTTTTTTAATCTATGTGCCTGTAAAATATTTTACTATTTTGTTTTATGTTCCTTGATAATTTAATTTCATAGTTCCGATTTGCATTCCTAATTGTTTTTTTGACTTCTCTCCTAATCTCTTTGTATTCTCTCTTGTCATGCTCTCCCTTGTTGCCCATGTGCCTCTTTCCTTACCCTCAATTTTTCCCTTATGGCTTTATTCATCCACGGTGCCTCATTAGTGTTTAGCTTGTTTTTGTTTTTCAGCAGAATATATGTTCCCAGGACTCTGTTGAACACCATTTTAAATGTTTCCCATTTCTGTTCTACATCGTTTGCCAATATTGTTGCCCATTTTATTTTCCCAAGTTTTTTTCTCAGTCCCTCAAAATCAGCTTGTCTCCAATCTATTAACCTGGTCTTTGTCATAGTTACTTCTTACTCGATTATTATCTTAAAGCATATTATATTTTGGTCACTATTGCCTAATGTTCCCCATGAGTTCACTGCAGGACAGACACATTAGTGAGAAATGGGCTCTGCACTATCACATATCTCCGTATTCTCAGCTCCACTTCATTCTTCTCACTGTTTGAGAAAATTTCAGTTCAACGCTGAGAGACTCTGATTTCATCCGGGAGTTTGGCTCTTAGGACATAATGAAAGAACTCAACCATTCAAAAAGTTAAAACAAGAGGATTTAGAGAGGGCGCAGTCGGTCAGACACATTACAAACAGATGGGATAAGTTTCTCTCATCTGCTTTACTCGGTGTCTAACCCGTGCTGTACCTGCCCCGGGAGTGTTCGATGGGACAGTGTAGAGGGAGCTTTACTCTGTATCTAACCCGTGCTGTACCTGCCCCAGGAGTGTTTGATGGGACAGTGTAGAGGGAGCTTTACTCTGTATCTAACCCATGCTGTACCTGCCCCGGGAGTGTTTGATGGGACAGTGTAGAGGGAGCTTTACTCTGTACCTAACCCGTGCTGTACCTGGCTTGGGAGTGTTTGATGGGACAGTGTAGAGGGAGCTTTACTCTGTATCTAACCCGTGCTGTACCTGCCCCGGGAGTGTTCGATGGGACAGTGTAGAGGGAGCTTTACTCTGTATCTAACCCGTGCTGTACCTGCCCTGGGAGTGTTCGATGGGACAGTGTAGAGGGAGCTTTACTCTGTATCTAACCCGTGCTGTACCTGCCCTGGGAGTGTTCGATGGGACACTGTAGAGGGAGCTTTACTCTGTATCTAACCCATGCTGTACCTGCACTGGGAGTGTTTGATGGGACAGTGTAGAGGGAGCTTTACTTTGTATCTAACCCGTGCTGTACCTGCCCTGGGAGTGTTTGATGGGACAGTGTAGAGGGCTTTACTCTGTATCTATCCCATGCTGTACCTGCCCTGGGAGTGTTTGATGGGACTGTGTAGAGGGCTTTACTCTGTATCTAACCCATGCTGTACCTGCCCTGGGAGTGTTTGATGGGACTGTGTAGAGGGAGCTTTACTCTGTATTTAACCCATGCTGTACCTGCACTGGGAGTGTTTGATGGGACCGTGTAGAGGGAGATTTTTCTGCATCTAACCCATACGGTACCTGCCCTCTGGTACATTAACTCTCCCATTGAAGACCCTCCCTCTGGTACATTAACTCTCCCATTGAAGCCCATTCTCTGGTACATTAACTCTACCATTGAAGCCCATCCCTCTGGTACACTAACTCTCCCATTGAAGCCCATCCCTCTAGTACACCAACTCTCCCATTGAAGCCCCTCCCTCTGGTACATTAACTCTCCCATTGAAGCCCCTCCCTTTGGTACAGAAACTCTCCCATTGAAGCCCCTCCCTCTGGTACATTAACTCTCCCATTGAAGCCCATCCCTCCGGTACATTAACTCTCCCCTTGAAGCCCATCCCTCTGGTACAGAAACTCTCCCATTGAAGCCCATCCCTCTGGTACAGAAACTCTCCCATTGAAGCCCATCCCTCTGGTACATTAACTCTCCCATTGAAGACCCTCCCTCTGGTACAGAAACTCTCCCATTGAAGCCCCTCCCTCTGGTACATTAACTCTCCCATTGAAGCCCATCCCTCTGGTACATTAACTCTCCCATTGAAGCCCCTCCCTCTGGTACAGAAACTCTCCCATTGAAGCCCATCCCTCTGGTACATTAACTCTCCCATTGAAGACCCTCCCTCTGGTACAGAAACTCTCCCATTGAAGCCCATCCCTCTGGTACATTAACTCTCCCATTGAAGACCCTCCCTCTGGTACAGAAACTCTCCCATTGAAGCCCCTCCCTCTGGTACATTAACTCTCCCATTGAAGCCCATCCCTCTGGTACATTAACTCTCCCATTGAAGACCCTCCCTCTGGTACAGAAACTCTCCCATTGAAGCCCCTCCCTCTCATACATTAACTCTCCCATTGAAGCCCCTCCCTCTGGTACATTAACTCTCCCATTGAAGCCCATCCCTCTGGTACATTAACTCTCCCATTGAAGCCCATTCCTCTGGTACACTAACTCTCCCATTGAAGCCCCTCCCTCTGGTACATTAACTCTCCCATTGAAGCCCATCCCTCTGGTACATTAACTCTCCCATTGAAGCCCATTCCTCTGGTACAATAACTCTCCCATTGAAGCCCATTCCTCTGGTACATTAACTCTCCCATTGAAGCCCATTCCTCTGGTACATTAACTCTCCCATTGAAGCCCATTCCTCTGGTACACTAACTCTCCCATTGAAGCCCATCCCTCTGGTACATTAACTCTCCCATTGAAGCCCATTCCTCTGGTACATTAACTCTCCCATTGAAGCCCATTCCTCTGGTACACTAACTCTCCCATTGAAGCCCATCCCTCTGGTACATTAACTCTCCCATTGAAGCCCATCCCTCTGGTACATTAACTCTCCCATTGAAGCCCATCCCTCTGGTACATTAACTCTCCCATTGAAGCCCCTCCCTCTGGTACATTAACTCTCCCATTGAAGCCCATCCCTCTGGTACATTAACTCTCCCATTGAAGCCCATCCCTCTGGTACACTAACTCTCCCATTGAAGCCCCTCCCTCTGGTACAGAAACTCTGCCATTGAAGCCCCTCCCTCTGGTACAGAAACTCTCCCATTGAAGCCCATTCCTCTGGTACATTAACTCTCCCATTGAAGACCCTCCCTCTGGTACATTAACTCTCCCATTGAAGCCCCTCCCTCTGGTACAGAAACTCTCCCATTGAAGCCCCTCCCTCTGGTACATTAACTCTCCCATTGAAGCCCCTCCCTCTGGTACATTAACTCTCCCATTGAAGCCCATCCCTCTGGTACATTAACTCTCCCATTGAAGCCCATCCCTCTGGTACAATAACTCTCCCATTGAAGCCCCTCCCTCTGGTACATTAACTCTCCCATTGAAGCCCATCCCTCTGGTACAATAACTCTCCCATTGAAGCCCCTCCCTCTGGTACATTAACTCTGCCATTGAAGCCCATCCCTCTGGTACATTAACTCTCCCATTGAAGCCCAGCCCTCTGGTACATTAACTCTCCCATTGAAGCCCATCCCTCTGGTACAATAACTCTCCCATTGAAGCCCATCCCTCTGGTACACTAACTCTCCCATTGAAGCCCCTCCCTCTGGTACAGAAACTCTGCCATTGAAGCCCCTCCCTCTGGTACAGAAACTCTCCCATTGAAGCCCATCCCTCTGGTACATTAACTCTCCCATTGAAGCCCATCCCTCTAGTACACTAACTCTCCCATTGAAGCCCCTCCCTCTGGTACAGAAACTCTCCCATTGAAGCCCATCCCTCTAGTACACCAACTCTCCCATTGAAGCCCATCCCTCTGGTACACTAACTCTCCCATTGAAGCCCATCCCTCTGGTACAGAAACTCTCCCATTGAAGCCCCTCCCTCTGGTACAGAAACTCTCCCATTGAAGCCCATTCCTCTGGTACATTAACTCTTCCAACCCTCTCCATCCCAGACCTCCACCCAGTTTCCCACCTTCCAACCCTCTCCATCCCAGACCTCCACCCAGTTTCCCACCTTCCAACCCTCTCCATCCCAGACCTTCACCCAGTTTCCCACCTTCCAACCCTCTCCATCCCGGACCTCCACCCAGTTTCCCACCTTCCAACCCTCTCCATCCCAGACCTCCACCCAGTTTCCCACCTTCCAACCCTCTCCATCCCAGACCTTCACCCAGTTTCCCACCTTCCAACCCTCTCCATCCCAGACCTTCACCCAGTTTCCCACCTTCCAACCCTCTCCATCCCAGACCTTCACCCAGTTTCCCAACCATTCCAGCCCTGACCCCTTTCAAGTTTCCCGCCACCCCTGATTATCCCTGACCCCATTCCTGCTCACGCAATGACAACGCCTCATAATCTCTCGCTGCCACCCTCTATCTCGGTGATCACTCCTTGTAAACCCGTGTTGCCACCCTCAGTCGCTACTTCTCTCCAGTCTTGTCACCTGTTAATTGAGGAATTAGTTTTGGATACAAGAGGTTCAGTCACGCACCCCAGCAGACTCCCAGCAGCTGCTGCGCCCAGGTCTGACACAGCACTTCTCTCCAGTGCTGCGGAGTATGCCTGGTGCCCATGTGAATCATACCTGACATGAATCTTGTCATTCATGTGGAAATGACTTATGAAATAATACTGGGCGGCCTGCTGGTGGCGCTGTCCAGGGAGAGTAGAAATACTCAGGCATGGGCCCAGCTTGCTCAGGACATTCTTTAACAGGAACTAGTGAAACATAGAAACATAGAAGATAGGAGCAGGAGTAGGCCATTCGGCCCCTCGAGCCTGCTCCGCCATTCAACGAGATCATGGCTGATCATCCAAACCCTAGCACCCAGTCCCTACACCAACAGCCATCCCACCCAAGCCCTATCCCCGTAACCCCGCGTATTTAATCCCCCCTAACACTAAGGGCCAATTTTTTATCATGGCCAATCAACCTAACCCGCACATCTTTGGACACAACTCGACCTCCATGTTGTAAAACAGTTGATTAAAGCTTTGTTTAACGCTTAGACCAAGTGCCTAGTAGTTTTCTTGCGTCAATGCCCAGGACCTGTTGGGAGAGGAGGTATGATTATACCAGTTTCAGTAGTTATTGGTGGCTGGGAGAAGGTGAGTGATACCTGTACTCAAGTGCCGAGATTGCGTTGGCACAGATCCGCACTTGCTGTAGTCTGTGCCAGCAGAGAGGAGAGCCTTCACTGGACAAGTGTCCAGGCTGCTTGGGGCCCAGTCCTGAAGTACAGGTCCACCATGGGAGGCACAAGCGTCACTGCAAATGAGAATCCCTCAATTTTCCTTAAAATTGGTTTAGTAATGAGCGCAAGCTGGTTCTTTGTTCCAAGACAAAACTGTTGGACTGACCTTTGCTCTGCGGCCTTTGACCTTTCAG
>NC_141001.1:7929146-8029247 GCF_052327205.1 Somniosus microcephalus | reverse complement strand
TACCCGAGACCCCATTCACTGGAGTCAGTCTGTACCCCAGTCCCCATTCACTGGGAGTCGGTCTGTACCCCAGTCCCCATTTACTGTCAGTCTGTACCCCAGTCCTCATTTACTGTCAGTCTGTACCCCAGTCCCCATTCACTGAGCGTCTGTACCCCAGTCCCCATTCACTGGGAGTCTGTACCCCAGTCCCCATTCACGGTCAGTCTGTACCCCAGCCCCATTCACTGTCAGTCTGTACCCCAGTCCCCATTCACTGTCAGTCTGTACCCACGTCCCCATTCACTGTCAGTCTGTACCCCATTCCCCGTCAGTTTGTACCCCATTCCCCATTCACTGTCAGTCTGTACCCCAGTCGCCATTCACTGTCAGTCTGTACGCCAGTACCCACTCACTGTCAGCCTGTACCCCAGTACCCACTCACTGTCAGCCTGTACCCGAGACCCCATTCACTGGGAGTCAGTCTGTACCCCAGTCCCCATTCACTCTCAGCCTGTACCCCAGTCCCCATTCACTTTCAGTCTGTACGCCAGTCCCCATTCACTCTCAGTCTGTACCCCAGTCCCCATTCACTGTCAGTCTGTACCTCAGTCCCCATTCATTGGGAGTCAGTCTGTACCCCAGTCCGCATTCATTGTCAGTCTGTACCCCAGTATTCATTCACTGTCAGTCTGTACCCCAGACCCCATTCACTGTCAGTGTGTACCCCAGTCCCCATTCACTAGGAGTCAGTTTGTACCCCAGTCCCCATTAACAGTCAGTCTGTACTCCTGTCTCCATTCACTGTCAGTCAATACCCCATTCCCCACTCACTGTCAGTCTGTACCCCATCCCCATTCACTGTCAGTCTGTACCTCAGTCCCCATTCACTGGGAGTCAGTCTGTACCCAAATCCGCATTCACTGACAATCTGTACCCCAGTCCCCATTCACTGTCTGCCTGTACCCCAGTCTCCATTCGCTGTCAGTCGGTACCCCAGTCTCCATTCGCTGTCAGTCTGTACCCCAGTCCCCATTCACGGTCAGTCTGTATCCCAGTCCCCATTCACTGTCAGTCTGTACCCCAGTTCCCATTCACGGTCAGTCTGTACCCCAGTCCCCATTCACTTTCAGTCTGTACCCCAGTCTCCATTCATTGTCAGTCTGTACCCCAGTCCCCAATCCCTAGGAGTTAGCCTGTACCCGAGACCCCATTCACTGTCAGTCTGTAACCCAGTCCCCATTCCCTAGGAGTCAGTTTGTACCCCAGTCCCCATTCTCTGTCAGTCTGCACCCGAGCCCCCATTCACTGTCAGTCTGTATCCCAGTCCCCATTCACTGTCATTCGGTACCCCAGTCACCTTTCACTGTCAGTCTGTACCCCAGTCACCTTTCACTGTCAGTCTGTACCCCTGTCCCCATTCACTGGGAGCCAGTCTGTACTCCAGTCCCCATTCACTAGGAGTCGGGTTGTACCCCAGTCCCCATTCACTGTCAGTCTGTACCCCAGTCCCCATTCACTGGGAGTCAGTCTGTTACCCCAGTCCCCATTCACTTTCAGTCTGTACCCCAGTCCCCATTCATGGTCCGTCTGTACCACAGTCCCCATTCACTGTCAGTCTGTACCCGAGTCCCCATTCACTGTCAGTCTGTACCCCAGTCCCCATTCACTGTCAGTCTGTACCCCAGTCCCCATTCACTGTCAGTCTGTACCCCAGTCCCCATTCACTGTCAGTCTGTACCCCAGTCCCCATTCGCTGTCAGTCTGTACCCCAGTCCCCATTTACTTTCAGTCTGTACCCCAGTCCCCATTCACTGGGAGTCAGTTTGTACCCCAGTCCCCATTCGCTGTCAGTCTGTACCCCAGTCCCCATTTACTTTCAGTCTGTACCCCAGTCCCCATTCACTGGGAGTCAGTTTGTACCCCAGTCCCCATTCGCTGTCAGTCTGTACCTCAGTCCCCATTCACTGGGCGTCTGTACCCCAGTCCCCATTCACGGTCAGTCTGTACCCCAGCCCCATTCACTGTCAGTCTGTACCCCAGTCCCCATTCACTGTCAGTCTGTACCCACGTCCCCATTCACTGTCAGTCTGTACCCCATTCCCTGTCAGTTTGTACCCCATTCCCCATTCACTGTCAGTCTGTACCCCAGTCCCCATTCACTGTCAGTCTGTACCCCAGTCGCCATTCACTGTCAGTCTGTACGCCAGTACCCACTCACTGTCAGCCTGTACCCCAGTACCCACTCACTGTCAGCCTGTACCCGAGACCCCATTCACTGGGAGTCAGTCTGTACCCCAGTCCCCATTCACTCTCAGCCTGTACCCCAGTCCCCATTCACTTTCAGTCTGTACGCCAGTCCCCATTCACTGTCAGTCTGTACCCCAGTCCCCATTCACTGTCAGTCTGTACCTCAGTCCCCATTCATTGGGAGTCAGTCTGTACCACAGTCCGCATTCATTGTCAGTCTGTACCCCAGTATTCATTCACTGTCAGTCTGTACCCCAGACCCCATTCACTGTCAGTCTGTGCCCCAGTCCCATTCACTTTCAGTGTGTACCCCAGTCCCCATTCACTAGGAGTCAGTTTGTACCCCAGTCCCCATTCACTGTCAGTCTGTACCCCAGTCCCCATTCACTGTCAGTCTGTACCCCAGACCCCATTCACTGTCAGTCTGTACCCCAGTCACCTTTCACTGTCAGTCTGTACCCCTGTCCCCATTCACTGGGAGCCAGTCTGTACCCCAGTCCCCATTCACTGTCAGTCTGTACCCCAGTCCCCATTCACTGTCAGTCTGTACCCCAGTCCCCATTCACTTTCAGTGTGTACCCCAGTCCCCATTCACTAGGAGTCAGTCTGTACCCCAGACCCCATTCACTGTCAGTCTGTACCCCAGTCACCTTTCACTGTCAGTCTGTACCCCTGTCCCCATTCACTGGGAGCCAGTCTGTACCCCAGTCCCCATTCACTGTCAGTCTGTACCCCAGTCCCCATTCACTGTCAGTCTGTACCCCAGTCACCTTTCACTGTCAGTCTGTACCCCAGTCACCTTTCACTGTCAGTCTGTACCCCTTTCCCCATTCACTGGGAGCCAGTCTGTACCCCAGTCCCCATTCACTGTCAGTCTGTACCCCAGTCCCCATTCACTGGGAGCCAGTCTGTACCCCAGTCCCCATTCGCTGTCAGTCTGTATCCCAGTCCCCTTCATGGTCCGTCTGCACCCCAGTCCCCATTCACTGTTAGTCTGTACCCCAGTCCCCATTCACTGGGAGTCAGTTTGTACCCCAGTCCCCATTCGCTGTCAGTTTGTACCTCAGTCCCCATTCACTGGGAGTCGGTCTGTACCCCAGTCCCCATTTACTGTCAGTCTGTACCCCAGTCCTCATTTACTGTCAGTCTGTACCCCAGTCCCCATTCACTGGGCGTCTGTACCCCAGTCCCCATTCACTGGGAGTCTGTACCCCAGTCCCCATTCACGGTCAGTCTGTACCCCAGTCCCCATTCACTGTCAGTCTGTACCCCAGCCCCATTCACTGTCAGTCTGTCCCCCATTCCCCATTCACTGTCAGTCTGTACGCCAGTACCCACTCACTGTAAGCCTGTACCCCAGTACCCACTCACTGTCAGCCTGTACCCGAGACCCCATTCACTGGGAGTCAGTCTGTACCCCAGTCCCCATTCACTTTCAGTCTGTACGCCAGTCCCCATTCACTACGAGTCAATTTGTACCCCAGTCCCCATTAACTGTCAGTCTGTACCCCTGTCTCCATTCACTACGAGTCAGTCAATACCCCATTCCCCACTCACTGTCAGTCTGTACCTCAGTCCCCATTCACTGGGAGTGAGTCTGTACCCAAATCCGCATTCACTGACAATCTGTACCCCAGTCCCCATTCACTGTCTGCCTGTACCCCAGTCTCCATTCGCTGTCAGTCGGTACCCCAGTCTCCAATCGCTGTCAGTCTGTACCCCATTCCCCGTCATTTTGTACCCCAGTCCCCATTCACTGTCAGTCTGTACCCCAGTCCCCATTCACTGTCAGTCTGTACCCCAGTTCCCATTCACGGTCAGTCTGTACCCCAGTCCCCATTCACTTTCAGTCTGTACGCCAGTCCCCATTCACTGTCAGTCTCTACCTCAGTCCCCATTCACTGGGAGTCAGTCTGTACCCCAGTCTCCATTCATTGTCAGTCTGTACCCCAGTCCCCAATCCCTAGGAGTTAGCCTGTACCCGAGACCCCATTCACTGTCAGTCTGTAACCCAGTCCCCATTCCCTAGGAGTCAGTTTGTACCCCAGTCCCCATTCTCTGTCATTCGGTACCCCAGTCCCCATTCACTGTCAGTCTGTACCCCAGTCCCCATTCACTGTCAGTCTGTACCCCAGTCACCTTTCACTGTCAGTCTGTACCCCAGTCACCTTTCACTGTCAGTCTGTACCCCTGTCCCCATTCACTGGGAGCCAGTCTGTACCCCAGTCCCCATTCACTAGGAGTCGGGTTGTACCCCAGTCCCCATTCACTGTCAGTCTGTACCCCAGTCCCCATTCACTGGGAGTCAGTCTGTTACCCCAGTCCCCATTCACTTTCAGTCTGTACCCCAGTCCCCATTCACTGTCAGTCTGTACCCCAGTCCCCATTCACTGTCAGTCTGTACCCCAGTCCCCATTCACTGTCAGTCTGTACCCCAGTCCCCATTCACTGTCAGTCTGTACCCCAGTCCCCATTCAATGTCAGTCTGTACCCCAGGCCCAATTCACTGTCAGTCTGTACCCCAGTCCTCATTCACAGGCAGTCTACCCCAGTCCCCATTCACTGTCAGTCTGTAACCCAGTCCCCATTCACTGTCATTCTGTAACCCAGTCCCCATTCACTGTCAGTCTGTACCCCAGTCCCCATTCACTGGGAGTCAGTCTGTACCCCAGTCCCCATTCACTGTCAGTCTGTAACCCAGTCTCCATTAACTGTCAGTCTGTACCCCAGTCCCCATTTGCTGTCAGTCTGTACCCCAGTCTCCATTTACTGTCAGTCTGTACCCCAGTCTCCATTCACTGTCAGTCTGTACCCCAGTCTCCATTCACTGCCAGTCTGTACGCCAGTCCCCATTCACTAGGAGTCAGTTTGTACCCCAGTCCCCATTCGCTGTCAGTCTGTACCCCAGTCCCCATTTACTTTCAGTCTGTACCCCAGTCCCCATTCACTGGGAGTCAGTTTGTACCCCAGTCCCCATTCGCTGTCAGTCTGTACCCCAGTCCCCATTTACTTTCAGTCTGTACCCCAGTCCCCATTCACTGGGAGTCAGTTTGTACCCCAGTCCCCATTCGCTGTCAGTCTGTACCTCAGTCCCCATTCACTGGGCGTCTGTACCCCAGTCCCCATTCACGGTCAGTCTGTACCCCAGCCCCATTCACTGTCAGTCTGTACCCCAGTCCCCATTCACTGTCAGTCTGTACCCACGTCCCCATTCACTGTCAGTCTGTACCCCATTCCCCGTCAGTTTGTACCCCATTCCCCATTCACTGTCAGTCTGTACCCCAGTCCCCATTCACTGTCAGTCTGTACCCCAGTCGCCATTCACTGTCAGTCTGTACGCCAGTACCCACTCACTGTCAGCCTGTACCCCAGTACCCACTCACTGTCAGCCTGTACCCGAGACCCCATTCACTGGGAGTCAGTCTGTACCCCAGTCCCCATTCACTCTCAGCCTGTACCCCAGTCCCCATTCACTTTCAGTCTGTACGCCAGTCCCCATTCACTGTCAGTCTGTACCCCAGTCCCCATTCACTGTCAGTCTGTACCTCAGTCCCCATTCATTGGGAGTCAGTCTGTACCCCAGTCCGCATTCATTGTCAGTCTGTACCCCAGTATTCATTCACTGTCAGTCTGTACCCCAGACCCCATTCACTGTCAGTCTGTGCCCCAGTCCCCATTCACTTTCAGTGTGTACCCCAGTCCCCATTCACTAGGAGTCAGTTTGTACCCCAGTCCCCATTCACTGTCAGTCTGTACCGCAGTCCCCATTCGCTGTGAGTCTGTACCCCAGTCCCCATTCACTGTCAGTCTGTACCCCAGTCCCCATTCACTGGGAGTCTGTACCCCATTCACTGTTAGTCTGTACCCCAGTCCCCATTCACTGTCAGTCTGTACCCAAGTCCCCATTCACTGTCAGTCTGTACCCCATTCCCCGTCAGTCTGTACCCCATTCCCCATTCACTGTCAGTCTGTGCCCCATTCCCCGTCAGGCTGTACCCGAGTCCCCATTCACTGTCAGTCTGTACCCCAGTTCCCATTCAGTGTCAGTCTGTACCCCAGTCCCCATTCACTGACAATCTGTACCCCAGTCCCCATTCATTTTCAGTCTGTACCTCAGTCCCCATTTGCTGTCAGTCTGTACCCCAGTCCCCATTCACTGTCAGTCTGTACCGCAGTCTCCATTCGCTGTCAGTCTGTACCCCAGTCCCCATTCACTGTCAGTCTGTACCCCAGTCCCCATTCGCTGTCAGTCTGTACCCCAGTCCCCATTCACTGTCAGTCTGTACCGCAGTCTCCATTCACTGTCAGTCTGTGCCCCAGTCTCCATTCGCTGTCAGTCTGTACCCCAGTCCCCATTCACTGTCAGTCTGTACCCCAGTCTCCCTTCACTGTCAATCTGTACCTCAGTTCCCATTCACTGTCAGTCTGTACCCCAGTCCCCATTCACTGGGAATCAGTCTGTACCCCAGCCCCCATTCACTTTCAGTCTGTACCCCAGGCTCCATTCACTGGGAGTCAGTCTGTACCCCAGTTCCCATTCACGGTCAGTCTGTACCCCAGTCCACTTTCACTGGGAGTCAGTCTGTACCCCAGGTCCCCATTCACTGTCAGTCTGTACCCCAGTCCCCATTCACTTTCAGTCTGTACCCCAGTCTCCATTCGCTGTCAGTCTGTACCCCAGTTCCCATTCACTGTCAGTCTGTACCCAAGTCCCCATTCACGGTCAGTCTGTACCCCAGTCCCCATTCACTGTCAGTCTGTACCCAAGTCCCCATTCACGGTCAGTCTGTACCCCAGTCCCCTTTCACTGTCAGTCTGTACCCCAGTCCCCATTCAATGTCAGTCTGTACCCCAGGCCCAATTCACTGTCAGTCTGTACCCCAGTCCTCATTCACGGGCAGTCTACCCCAGTCCCCATTCACTGTCAGTCTGTACCCCAGTCGCCATTCACTGTCAGTCTGTACCCCAGTCCCCATTCAATGTCAGTCTGTACCCCAGGCCCAATTCACTGTCAGTCTGTACCCCAGTCCTCATTCACGGGCAGTCTACCCCAGTCCCCATTCACTGTCAGTCTGTACCCCAGTTCCCATTCACGGTCAGTCTGTACCCCAGTCCGCATTCACTGGGAGTCATTCTGTATCCCAGTCCCCATTTGCTGTCAGTCTGTACCCCAGTCTCCATTTACTGTCAGTCTGTACCCCAGTCTCCATTCACTGGGAGTCATTCTGTAACCCAGTCCCCATTCACTGTCAGTCTGTACCCCAGTCCCCATTCACTGGGAGTCAGTCTGTACCCCAGTCCCCATTTGCTGTCAGTCTGTACCCCAGTCTCCATTTACTGTCAGTCTGTACCCCAGTCTCCATTCACTGTCAGTCTGTACCCCAGTCCCCATTCGATAGGAGTCAGCCTGTACCCGAGACCCCATTCACTGTCAGTCTGTACGCCAGTCCCCATTCACTGTCAGTCTGTAACCCAGTCCCCATTCCCGAGGAGTCAGTCTGTACCCCCATCCCCATTCACGGTCAGTCTGTACCCCAGTCCCCATTCACTAGGAGTCAGTTTGTACCCCAGTCCCCATTCACTGTCAATGCTGTACCCCAGTCCCCATTCACTGTCAACGCTGTACCCCAGTCCCCATTCACTGTCAGGCTGTACCCCAGTTCCCATTCACTGGGAGCCAGTCTGTACCCCAGTCCCCATTCACTGTCAGTCTCTACCCCTGTCCCCATTCACTAGGAGTCAGTTTGTACCCCAGTCCCCATTCACTGTCAGTCTGTATCCCAGTCCCCTTCATGGTCCGTCTGTACCCCAGTCCCCATTCACTGTCAGTCTGTACCCCAGTCCCCATTTACTTTCAGTCTGTACCCCAGTCCCCATTCACTGGGAGTCGGTCTGTACCCCAGTCCCCATTTACTGTCAGTCTGTACCCCAGTCCCCATTCACGGTCAGTCTGTACCCCAGCCCCATTCACTGTCAGTCTGTACCCCAGTCCCCATTCACTGTCAGTCTGTACCCACGTCCCCATTCACTGTCAGTCTGTACCCCATTCCCCGTCAGTTTGTACCCCATTCCCCATTCACTGTCAGTCTGTACCCCAGTCGCCATTCACTGACAGCCTGTACCCGAGACCCCATTCACTGTCAGTCTGTACCCCATTCCCCGTCAGTCTGTACGCCAGTACCCACTCACTGTCAGCCTGTACCCCAGTACCCACTCACTGTCAGCCTGTACCCGAGACCCCATTCACTGGGAGTCAGTCTGTACCCCAGTCCCCATTCACTGGGAGTCGGTCTGTACCCCAGTCCCCATTTACTGTCAGTCTGTACCCCAGTCCTCATTTACTGTCAGTCTGTACCCCAGTCCCCATTCACTGAGCGTCTGTACCCCAGTCCCCATTCACTGGGAGTCTGTACCCCAGTCCCCATTCACGGTCAGTCTGTACCCCAGCCCCATTCACTGTCAGTCTGTACCCCAGTCCCCATTCACTGTCAGTCTGTACCCACGTCCCCATTCACTGTCAGTCTGTACCCCATTCCCCGTCAGTTTGTACCCCATTCCCCATTCACTGTCAGTCTGTACCCCAGTCGCCATTCACTGTCAGTCTGTACGCCAGTACCCACTCACTGTCAGCCTGTACCCCAGTACCCACTCACTGTCAGCCTGTACCCGAGACCCCATTCACTGGGAGTCAGTCTGTACCCCAGTCCCCATTCACTCTCAGCCTGTACCCCAGTCCCCATTCACTTTCAGTCTGTACGCCAGTCCCCATTCACTCTCAGTCTGTACCCCAGTCCCCATTCACTGTCAGTCTGTACCTCAGTCCCCATTCATTGGGAGTCAGTCTGTACCCCAGTCCGCATTCATTGTCAGTCTGTACCCCAGTATTCATTCACTGTCAGTCTGTACCCCAGACCCCATTCACTGTCAGTGTGTACCCCAGTCCCCATTCACTAGGAGTCAGTTTGTACCCCAGTCCCCATTAACAGTCAGTCTGTACTCCTGTCTCCATTCACTGTCAGTCAATACCCCATTCCCCACTCACTGTCAGTCTGTACCCCATCCCCATTCACTGTCAGTCTGTACCTCAGTCCCCATTCACTGGGAGTCAGTCTGTACCCAAATCCGCATTCACTGACAATCTGTACCCCAGTCCCCATTCACTGTCTGCCTGTACCCCAGTCTCCATTCGCTGTCAGTCGGTACCCCAGTCTCCATTCGCTGTCAGTCTGTACCCCAGTCCCCATTCACTGTCAGTCTGTACCCCAGTCCCCATTCACTGTCAGTCTGTACCCCATTCCCCATCATTTTGTACCCCATTCCCCAATCACTGTCAGTCTGCACCCCAGTCCCCATTCACGGTCAGTCTGTATCCCAGTCCCCATTCACTGTCAGTCTGTACCCCAGTTCCCATTCACGGTCAGTCTGTACCCCAGTCCCCATTCACTTTCAGTCTGTACCCCAGTCTCCATTCATTGTCAGTCTGTACCCCAGTCCCCAATCCCTAGGAGTTAGCCTGTACCCGAGACCCCATTCACTGTCAGTCTGTAACCCAGTCCCCATTCCCTAGGAGTCAGTTTGTACCCCAGTCCCCATTCTCTGTCAGTCTGCACCCGAGCCCCCATTCACTGTCAGTCTGTATCCCAGTCCCCATTCACTGTCATTCGGTACCCCAGTCACCTTTCACTGTCAGTCTGTACCCCAGTCACCTTTCACTGTCAGTCTGTACCCCTGTCCCCATTCACTGGGAGCCAGTCTGTACTCCAGTCCCCATTCACTAGGAGTCGGGTTGTACCCCAGTCCCCATTCACTGTCAGTCTGTACCCCAGTCCCCATTCACTGGGAGTCAGTCTGTTACCCCAGTCCCCATTCACTTTCAGTCTGTACCCCAGTCCCCATTCATGGTCCGTCTGTACCACAGTCCCCATTCACTGTCAGTCTGTACCCGAGTCCCCATTC
Source organism: Somniosus microcephalus (assembly GCF_052327205.1). Taxonomy (NCBI): domain Eukaryota; kingdom Metazoa; phylum Chordata; class Chondrichthyes; order Squaliformes; family Somniosidae; genus Somniosus; species Somniosus microcephalus. The sequence continues at coordinate 8,019,062 of NC_141001.1, read as the reverse complement.
ACTGTCAGTCTGTACCCCAGTCCCCATTCACTGTCAGTCTGTACCCCAGTCCCCATTCACTGTCAGTCTGTACCCCAGTCCCCATTCACTGTCAGTCTGTACCCCAGTCCCCATTCGCTGTCAGTCTGTACCCCAGTCCCCATTTACTTTCAGTCTGTACCCCAGTCCCCATTCACTGGGAGTCAGTTTGTACCCCAGTCCCCATTCGCTGTCAGTCTGTACCCCAGTCCCCATTTACTTTCAGTCTGTACCCCAGTCCCCATTCACTGGGAGTCAGTTTGTACCCCAGTCCCCATTCGCTGTCAGTCTGTACCTCAGTCCCCATTCACTGGGCGTCTGTACCCCAGTCCCCATTCACGGTCAGTCTGTACCCCAGTCCCCATTCACTGTCAGTCTGTACCCACGTCCCCATTCACTGTCAGTCTGTACCCCATTCCCTGTCAGTTTGTACCCCATTCCCCATTCACTGTCAGTCTGTACCCCAGTCCCCATTCACTGTCAGTCTGTACCCCAGTCGCCATTCACTGTCAGTCTGTACGCCAGTACCCACTCACTGTCAGCCTGTACCCCAGTACCCACTCACTGTCAGCCTGTACCCGAGACCCCATTCACTGGGAGTCAGTCTGTACCCCAGTCCCCATTCACTCTCAGCCTGTACCCCAGTCCCCATTCACTTTCAGTCTGTACGCCAGTCCCCATTCACTGTCAGTCTGTACCCCAGTCCCCATTCACTGTCAGTCTGTACCTCAGTCCCCATTCATTGGGAGTCAGTCTGTACCACAGTCCGCATTCATTGTCAGTCTGTACCCCAGTATTCATTCACTGTCAGTCTGTACCCCAGACCCCATTCACTGTCAGTCTGTGCCCCAGTCCCCATTCACTTTCAGTGTGTACCCCAGTCCCCATTCACTAGGAGTCAGTTTGTACCCCAGTCCCCATTCACTGTCAGTCTGTACCCCAGTCCCCATTCACTGTCAGTCTGTACCCCAGACCCCATTCACTGTCAGTCTGTACCCCAGTCACCTTTCACTGTCAGTCTGTACCCCTGTCCCCATTCACTGGGAGCCAGTCTGTACCCCAGTCCCCATTCACTGTCAGTCTGTACCCCAGTCCCCATTCACTGTCAGTCTGTACCCCAGTCCCCATTCACTTTCAGTGTGTACCCCAGTCCCCATTCACTAGGAGTCAGTTTGTACCCCAGTCCCCATTCACTGTCAGTCTGTACCCCAGACCCCATTCACTGTCAGTCTGTACCCCAGTCACCTTTCACTGTCAGTCTGTACCCCTGTCCCCATTCACTGGGAGCCAGTCTGTACCCCAGTCCCCATTCACTGTCAGTCTGTACCCCAGTCCCCATTCACTGTCAGTCTGTACCCCAGTCACCTTTCACTGTCAGTCTGTACCCCAGTCACCTTTCACTGTCAGTCTGTACCCCTTTCCCCATTCACTGGGAGCCAGTCTGTACCCCAGTCCCCATTCACTGTCAGTCTGTACCCCAGTCCCCATTCACTGGGAGCCAGTCTGTACCCCAGTCCCCATTCGCTGTCAGTCTGTATCCCAGTCCCCTTCATGGTCCGTCTGCACCCCAGTCCCCATTCACTGTTAGTCTGTACCCCAGTCCCCATTCACTGGGAGTCAGTTTGTACCCCAGTCCCCATTCGCTGTCAGTTTGTACCTCAGTCCCCATTCACTGGGAGTCGGTCTGTACCCCAGTCCCCATTTACTGTCAGTCTGTACCCCAGTCCTCATTTACTGTCAGTCTGTACCCCAGTCCCCATTCACTGGGCGTCTGTACCCCAGTCCCCATTCACTGGGAGTCTGTACCCCAGTCCCCATTCACGGTCAGTCTGTACCCCAGTCCCCATTCACTGTCAGTCTGTACCCCAGCCCCATTCACTGTCAGTCTGTCCCCCATTCCCCATTCACTGTCAGTCTGTACGCCAGTACCCACTCACTGTAAGCCTGTACCCCAGTACCCACTCACTGTCAGCCTGTACCCGAGACCCCATTCACTGGGAGTCAGTCTGTACCCCAGTCCCCATTCACTTTCAGTCTGTACGCCAGTCCCCATTCACTACGAGTCAATTTGTACCCCAGTCCCCATTAACTGTCAGTCTGTACCCCTGTCTCCATTCACTACGAGTCAGTCAATACCCCATTCCCCACTCACTGTCAGTCTGTACCTCAGTCCCCATTCACTGGGAGTGAGTCTGTACCCAAATCCGCATTCACTGACAATCTGTACCCCAGTCCCCATTCACTGTCTGCCTGTACCCCAGTCTCCATTCGCTGTCAGTCGGTACCCCAGTCTCCAATCGCTGTCAGTCTGTACCCCATTCCCCGTCATTTTGTACCCCAGTCCCCATTCACTGTCAGTCTGTACCCCAGTCCCCATTCACTGTCAGTCTGTACCCCAGTTCCCATTCACGGTCAGTCTGTACCCCAGTCCCCATTCACTTTCAGTCTGTACGCCAGTCCCCATTCACTGTCAGTCTCTACCTCAGTCCCCATTCACTGGGAGTCAGTCTGTACCCCAGTCTCCATTCATTGTCAGTCTGTACCCCAGTCCCCAATCCCTAGGAGTTAGCCTGTACCCGAGACCCCATTCACTGTCAGTCTGTAACCCAGTCCCCATTCCCTAGGAGTCAGTTTGTACCCCAGTCCCCATTCTCTGTCATTCGGTACCCCAGTCCCCATTCACTCTCAGTCTGTACCCCAGTCCCCATTCACTGTCAGTCTGTACCCCAGTCACCTTTCACTGTCAGTCTGTACCCCAGTCACCTTTCACTGTCAGTCTGTACCCCTGTCCCCATTCACTGGGAGCCAGTCTGTACCCCAGTCCCCATTCACTAGGAGTCGGGTTGTACCCCAGTCCCCATTCACTGTCAGTCTGTACCCCAGTCCCCATTCACTGGGAGTCAGTCTGTTACCCCAGTCCCCATTCACTTTCAGTCTGTACCCCAGTCCCCATTCACTGTCAGTCTGTACCCCAGTCCCCATTCACTGTCAGTCTGTACCCCAGTCCCCATTCACTGTCAGTCTGTACCCCAGTCCCCATTCACTGTCAGTCTGTACCCCAGTCCCCATTCAATGTCAGTCTGTACCCCAGGCCCAATTCACTGTCAGTCTGTACCCCAGTCCTCATTCACAGGCAGTCTACCCCAGTCCCCATTCACTGTCAGTCTGTAACCCAGTCCCCATTCACTGTCATTCTGTAACCCAGTCCCCATTCACTGTCAGTCTGTACCCCAGTCCCCATTCACTGGGAGTCAGTCTGTACCCCAGTCCCCATTCACTGTCAGTCTGTAACCCAGTCTCCATTAACTGTCAGTCTGTACCCCAGTCCCCATTTGCTGTCAGTCTGTACCCCAGTCTCCATTTACTGTCAGTCTGTACCCCAGTCTCCATTCACTGTCAGTCTGTACCCCAGTCTCCATTCACTGCCAGTCTGTACGCCAGTCCCCATTCACTAGGAGTCAGTTTGTACCCCAGTCCCCATTCGCTGTCAGTCTGTACCCCAGTCCCCATTTACTTTCAGTCTGTACCCCAGTCCCCATTCACTGGGAGTCAGTTTGTACCCCAGTCCCCATTCGCTGTCAGTCTGTACCCCAGTCCCCATTTACTTTCAGTCTGTACCCCAGTCCCCATTCACTGGGAGTCAGTTTGTACCCCAGTCCCCATTCGCTGTCAGTCTGTACCTCAGTCCCCATTCACTGGGCGTCTGTACCCCAGTCCCCATTCACGGTCAGTCTGTACCCCAGCCCCATTCACTGTCAGTCTGTACCCCAGTCCCCATTCACTGTCAGTCTGTACCCACGTCCCCATTCACTGTCAGTCTGTACCCCATTCCCCGTCAGTTTGTACCCCATTCCCCATTCACTGTCAGTCTGTACCCCAGTCCCCATTCACTGTCAGTCTGTACCCCAGTCGCCATTCACTGTCAGTCTGTACGCCAGTACCCACTCACTGTCAGCCTGTACCCCAGTACCCACTCACTGTCAGCCTGTACCCGAGACCCCATTCACTGGGAGTCAGTCTGTACCCCAGTCCCCATTCACTCTCAGCCTGTACCCCAGTCCCCATTCACTTTCAGTCTGTACGCCAGTCCCCATTCACTGTCAGTCTGTACCCCAGTCCCCATTCACTGTCAGTCTGTACCTCAGTCCCCATTCATTGGGAGTCAGTCTGTACCCCAGTCCGCATTCATTGTCAGTCTGTACCCCAGTATTCATTCACTGTCAGTCTGTACCCCAGACCCCATTCACTGTCAGTCTGTGCCCCAGTCCCCATTCACTTTCAGTGTGTACCCCAGTCCCCATTCACTAGGAGTCAGTTTGTACCCCAGTCCCCATTCACTGTCAGTCTGTACCCCAGACCCCATTCACTGTCAGTCTGTACCCCAGTCACCTTTCACTGTCAGTCTGTACCCCTGTCCCCATTCACTGGGAGCCAGTCTGTACCCCAGTCCCCATTCACTGTCAGTCTGTACCCCAGTCCCCATTCACTGTCAGTCTGTACCCCAGTCACCTTTCACTGTCAGTCTGTACCCCTTTCCCCATTCACTGGGAGCCAGTCTGTACCCCAGTCCCCATTCACTGTCAGTCTGTACCTCAGTCCCCATTCATTGGGAGTCAGTCTGTACCCCAGTCCCCATTCACTTTCAGTGTGTACCCCAGTCCCCATTCACTAGGAGTCAGTTTGTACCCCAGTCCCCATTCACTGTCAGTTTGTACCCCAGTCCCCATTCAATGTCAGTATCTACCCCAGGCCCAATTCACTGTCAGTCTGTACCCCAGTCCTCATTCACAGGCAGTCTACCCCAGTCCCCATTCACTGTCAGTCTGTAACCCAGTCCCCATTCACTGTCATTCTGTAACCCAGTCCCCATTCACTGTCAGTCTGTACCCCAGTCCCCATTCACTGGGAGTCAGTCTGTACCCCAGTCCCCATTCACTGTCAGTCTGTAACCCAGTCTCCATTCACTGTCAGTCTGTACCCCAGTCCCCATTTGCTGTCAGTCTGTACCCCAGTCTCCATTTACTGTCAGTCTGTACCCCAGTCTCCATTCACTGTCAGTCTGTACCCCAGTCTCCATTCACTGCCAGTCTGTACGCCAGTCCCCATTCACTAGGAGTCAGTTTGTACCCCAGTCCCCATTCGCTGTCAGTCTGTACCCCAGTCCCCATTTACTTTCAGTCTGTACCCCAGTCCCCATTCACTGGGAGTGAGTTTGTACCCCAGTCCCCATTCGCTGTCAGTCTGTACCCCAGTCCCCATTTACTTTCAGTCTGTACCCCAGTCCCCATTCACTGGGAGTCAGTTTGTACCCCAGTCCCCATTCGCTGTCAGTCTGTACCTCAGTCCCCATTCACTGGGCGTCTGTACCCCAGTCCCCATTCACGGTCAGTCTGTACCCCAGCCCCATTCACTGTCAGTCTGTACCCACGTCCCCATTCACTGTCAGTCTGTACCCCATTCCCCGTCAGTCTGTACCCCAGTCCCCATTCCCTGTCAGTCTGTACCCCAGTCGCCATTCACTGTCAGTCTGTACGCCAGTACCCACTCACTGTCAGCCTGTACCCCAGTACCCACTCACTGTCAGCCTGTACCCGAGACCCCATTCACTGGGAGTCAGTCTGTACCCCAGTCCCCATTCACTCTCAGCCTGTACCCCAGTCCCCATTCACTGTCAGTCTGTACCCCAGTCCCCATTCACTGTCAGTCTGTACCTCAGTCCCCATTCATTGGGAGTCAGTCTGTACCCCAGTCCGCATTCATTGTCAGTCTGTACCCCAGTATTCATTCACTTTCAGTCTGTACCCCAGACCCCATTCACTGTCAGTCTGTACCCCAGTCCCCATTCACTGTCAGTCTGTACCCCAGACCCCATTCACTGTCAGTCTGTACCCCAGTCACCTTTCACTGTCAGTCTGTACCCCTGTCCCCATTCACTGGGAGCCAGTCTGTACCCCAGTCCCCATTCACTGTCAGTCTGTACCCCAGTCCCCATTCACTGTCAGTCTGTACCCCAGTCACCTTTCACTGTCAGTCTGTACCCCAGTCACCTTTCACTGTCAGTCTGTACCCCTTTCCCCATTCACTGGGAGCCAGTCTGTACCCCAGTCCCCATTCACTGTCAGTCTGTACCCCAGTCCCCATTCACTGTCAGTCTGTACCCCAGTCACCATTCACTAGGAGTCAGTTTGTACCCCAGTCCCCATTCGCTGTCAGTCTGTATCCCAGTCCCCTTCATGGTCCGTCTGCACCCCAGTCCCCATTCACTGTTAGTCTGTACCTCAGTCCCCATTCACTGGGAGTCGGTCTGTACCCCAGTCCCCATTTACTGTCAGTCTGTACCCCAGTCCCCATTCACTGGGCGTCTGTACCCAGTCCCCATTCACTGGGAGTCTGTACCCCAGTCCCCATTCACGGTCAGTCTGTACCCCAGCCCCATTCACTGTCAGTCTGTACCCCATTCCCCATTCACTGTCAGTCTGTACGCCAGTACCCACTCACTCTCAGCCTGTACCCGAGACCCCATTCACTGGGAGTCAGTCTGTACCCCAGTCCCCATTCACTTTCAGTCTGTACGCCAGTCCCCATTCACTGTCAGTCTGTACCTCAGTCCCCATTCATTGGGCGTCAGTCAGTACCCCAGTCCCCATTCACTTTCAGTGTGTACCCCAGTCCCCATTCCCTAGGAGTCAGTCAGTACCCCAGTCCCCATTCACGGTCAGTCTGTACCCCAGTCCCCATTCACTAGGAGTCACTTTGTACCCCAGTCCCCATTCACTGTCAGTCTGTATCCCAGTCCCCATTCACTGTCATTCGGTACCCCAGTCCCCATTCACTGTCAGTCTGTACCCCAGTTCCCATTCACTGTCAGTCTGTACGCCAGTCCCCATTCACTAGGAGTCAGTTTGTACCCCAGTCCCCATTCACTGTCAGTCTGTACCCCAGTCCCCATTCACTGGGAGTCAGTCTGTTACCCCAGTCCCCATTCACTTTCAGTCTGTACCCCAGTCCCCATTCACTGTCAGTCTGTACCTCAGTCCCCATTCACTGGGAGTCAGTCTGTACCCAAATCCGCATTCACTGACAATCTGTACCCCAGTCCCCATTCACTGTCTGCCTGTACCCCAGTCTCCATTCGCTGTCAGACGGTACCCCAGTCTCCATTCGCTGTCAGTCTGTACCCCAGTCCCCATTCACTGTCAGTCTGTACCCCAGTCCCCATTCACTGTCAGTCTGTACCCCAGACCCCATTCACTGGGAGTCAGTCTGTACCCAAATCTGCATTCACTGACAATCTGTACCCCAGTCCCCATTCACTGTCTGCCTGTACCCCAGTCTCCATTCGCTGTCAGTCGGTACCCCAGTCTCCATTCGCTGTCAGTCTGTACCCCAGTCCCCATTCACTGTCAGTCTGTACCCCAGTCCCCATTTACTGTCAGTCTGTACCTCAGTCCGCATTCACGGGTTGTCTGTACCCCAGTCCCCATTGACGGTCAGTCTGTACCCCAGTCCCCATTCACTGTCAGTCTGTACCCCAGTTCCCATTCACGGTCAGTCTGCACCCCAGTCCCCATTCACTTTCAGTCTGTACGCCAGTCCCCATTCACTGTCAGTCTCTACCTCAGTCCCCATTCACTGGGAGTCAGTCTGTACCCCAGTCTCCATTCACTGTCAGTCTGTACCCCAGTCCCCATTCACTGTCAGTCTGTAACCCAGTCTCCATTCACTGTCAGTCTGTACCCCAGTCCCCATTCCCTAGGAGTCAGCCTGTACCCGAGACCCCATTCACTGTCAGTCTGTAACCCAGTCCCCATTCCCTAGGAGTCAGTCAGTACCCCAGTCCCCATTCACGGTCAGTCTGTACCCCAGTCCCCATTCACTCGGAGTCACTTTGTACCCCAGTCCCCATTCACTGTCAGTCTGTATCCCAGTCCCCATTCACTGTCATTCGGTACCCCAGTCCCCATTCACTGTCAGTCTGTACGCCAGTCCCCATTCACTAGGAGTCAGTTTGTACCCCAGTCCCCATTCACTGTCAGTCTGTACCCCAGTCCCCATTCACTTTCAGTCTGTACCCCAGTCCCCATTCACTGTCAATCTGCACCCCAGTCCCCATTCACTGTCAGTCTGTACCTCAGTCCCCATTCACTGGGAGTCGGTCTGTACTGAAGTCCCCATTCACTGGGCGTCTGTACCCCAGTCCCCATTCACTGGGAGTCTGTACCCCAGTTCCCATTCACGGTCAGTCTGTACCCCAGTCCCCATTCACTGTCAGTCTGTACCCCAGTCCCCATTCACTGTCAGTCTGTACCTCAGTTCCCATTCACTGTCAGTCTGTACCCAAGTCCCCATTCACTGTCAGTCTGTACCCCAGTCCCCATTCATTGTCATTCTGTACCCCAGTTCCCATTCACTGTCAGTCTGTACCCCAGTCCCCATTCACTTTCAGTCTGTACGCCAGTCCCCATTAACTGTCAGTCTGTACCCCAGTCCCCATTCGCTGTCTGTCTGTACCGCAGTCTCCAGTCACTGGGGGCCAGTACCCCAGTCCCCATTCACTGTCAGTCTGTACCTCAGTCCCCATTCATTGGGAGTCAGTCTGTACCCCAGTCCGCATTCATTGTCAGTCTGTACCCCAGTCTCCATTCACTGTCAATCTGTACCCCAGTCCCCATTCACTGGGAGTCAATCTGTACCCCAGTCCCCATTCACTTTCAGTCTGTATCCCAGTCCCCATTCACTGTCAGTCTGTATCCCAGTCCCCATTCATGTTCAGTCTGTACCCCAGTCCCCACTCACTCTCAGTCTGTACCCCAGTCCCCATTCGCTATCAGTCGGTACCCCAGTCTCCATTCGCTGTCAGTCTGTACCCCAGTCCCCATTCACTGTCAGTCTGTACCCCAGTTCCCATTCACGGTCAGTCTGTACCCCAGTCCCCATTCACTAGGAGTCAGTTTGTACCCCAGTCTCCATTCACTGTCAGTCTGTACCCCAGTCCCCATTCACTAGGAGTCAGTTTGTACCCCAGTCTCCATTCACTGTCAGTCTGTACCCCAGTCCCCATTCACTGTCAGTCTGTACCCCAGTCCCCATTCACTGTCAGTCTGTACCCCAGTCCCCATTCACTGGGAGTCAGTCTGTACCCAGTCCGCATTCACAGTCAGTCTGTACCCCAGTCTCCATTCACTGTCAGTCTGTACCCCAGTCCCCATTCACTGTCAGTCTGTACCCCAGTCCCCATTCACTGTCAGTCTGTACCCCAGTCCCCATTCACTGGGAGTCAGTCTGTACCCCAGTCCGCATTCACTGTCAGTCTGTACCCCAGTCCCCATTCACTGTCAGTCTGTACCCCAGTCTCCATTCACTGTCAGTCTGTACCCGAGTCTCCATTCACTGTCAGTCTGTACCCCAGTCTCCATTCACTGTCAGTCTGTTCCCCAGTCTCCATTCACTGTCAGTCTGTACCCAAGTCTCCATTCGCTGTCGGTCTGTACCCCGTCCCCATTCACTGTCAGTCTGTACCCCAGTCCGCATTCACTGTCGGTCTGTACCCCAGTCCCCATTCACTGTCAGTCTGTAACCCAGTCCCCATTCCCTAGGAGTCAGTCTGTACCCCAGTCCCCATTCACGGTCAGTCTGTACCCCAGTCCCCATTCACTAGGAGTCAGTTTGTACCCTAGTCCCCATTCACTGTCATTCTGTACCCCAGTCCCCATTCACTGTCAGTCTGTATCCCAGTCCCCATTCACTGTCATTCTGTACCCCAGTCCCCATTCACGGTCAGTCTGTACCCCAGTCCCCATTCACTGTCAGTCTGTACCTCAGTCCCCATTCACTGTCAGTCTGTACCCCAGTCCCCATTCACTGTCTGCCTGTACCCCAGTCTCCATTCGCTATCAGTCGGTACCCCAGTCTCCATTCGCTGTCAGTCTGTACCCCAGTCCCCATTCACTCAGTCTGTACCCCAGTACCCATTCACTGTCAGTCTGCACCTCAGTCCCCATTCACTGGGAGTCAGTCTGTACCCCAGTCCCCATTTACTGTCAGTCTGTACCTCAGTCCGCATTCACGGGGTGTCTGTACCCCAGTCCCCATTCACTGGGAGTCTGTACCCCAGTCCCCATTGACGGTCAGTCTGTACCCCAGTCCCCATTCACTGTCAGTCTGTACCCAAGTCCCCGTCATTTTGTACCCCATTCCCCATTCACTGTCAGTCTGTACCCCAGTCCCCATTCACTGTCAGTCTGTATCCCCAGTCCCCATTCGCTGTCAGTCTGTACCCCAGTCCCCATTCCCTGTCAGTCTGTACCCCAGTCGCCATTCACTGTCAGTCTGTACGCCAGTACCCACTCACTGTCAGCCTGTACCCCAGTACCCACTCACTGTCAGCCTGTACCCGAGACCCCATTCACTGGGAGTCAGTCTGTACCCCAGTCCCCATTCACTCTCAGCCTGTACCCCAGTCCCCATTCACTGTCAGTCTGTACCCCAGTCCCCATTCACTGTCAGTCTGTACCTCAGTCCCCATTCATTGGGAGTCAGTCTGTACCCCAGTCCGCATTCATTGTCAGTCTGTACCCCAGTATTCATTCACTTTCAGTCTGTACCCCAGACCCCATTCACTGTCAGTCTGTACCCCAGTCCCCATTCACTGTCAGTCTGTACCCCAGACCCCATTCACTGTCAGTCTGTACCCCAGTCACCTTTCACTGTCAGTCTGTACCCCTGTCCCCATTCACTGGGAGCCAGTCTGTACCCCAGTCCCCATTCACTGTCAGTCTGTACCCCAGTCCCCATTCACTGTCAGTCTGTACCCCAGTCACCTTTCACTGTCAGTCTGTACCCCAGTCACCTTTCACTGTCAGTCTGTACCCCTTTCCCCATTCACTGGGAGCCAGTCTGTACCCCAGTCCCCATTCACTGTCAGTCTGTACCCCAGTCCCCATTCACTGTCAGTCTGTACCCCAGTCACCATTCACTAGGAGTCAGTTTGTACCCCAGTCCCCATTCGCTGTCAGTCTGTATCCCAGTCCCCTTCATGGTCCGTCTGCACCCCAGTCCCCATTCACTGTTAGTCTGTACCTCAGTCCCCATTCACTGGGAGTCGGTCTGTACCCCAGTCCCCATTTACTGTCAGTCTGTACCCCAGTCCCCATTCACTGGGCGTCTGTACCCAGTCCCCATTCACTGGGAGTCTGTACCCCAGTCCCCATTCACGGTCAGTCTGTACCCCAGCCCCATTCACTGTCAGTCTGTACCCCATTCCCCATTCACTGTCAGTCTGTACGCCAGTACCCACTCACTCTCAGCCTGTACCCGAGACCCCATTCACTGGGAGTCAGTCTGTACCCCAGTCCCCATTCACTTTCAGTCTGTACGCCAGTCCCCATTCACTGTCAGTCTGTACCTCAGTCCCCATTCATTGGGCGTCAGTCAGTACCCCAGTCCCCATTCACTTTCAGTGTGTACCCCAGTCCCCATTCCCTAGGAGTCAGTCAGTACCCCAGTCCCCATTCACGGTCAGTCTGTACCCCAGTCCCCATTCACTAGGAGTCACTTTGTACCCCAGTCCCCATTCACTGTCAGTCTGTATCCCAGTCCCCATTCACTGTCATTCGGTACCCCAGTCCCCATTCACTGTCAGTCTGTACCCCAGTTCCCATTCACTGTCAGTCTGTACGCCAGTCCCCATTCACTAGGAGTCAGTTTGTACCCCAGTCCCCATTCACTGTCAGTCTGTACCCCAGTCCCCATTCACTGGGAGTCAGTCTGTTACCCCAGTCCCCATTCACTTTCAGTCTGTACCCCAGTCCCCATTCACTGTCAGTCTGTACCTCAGTCCCCATTCACTGGGAGTCAGTCTGTACCCAAATCCGCATTCACTGACAATCTGTACCCCAGTCCCCATTCACTGTCTGCCTGTACCCCAGTCTCCATTCGCTGTCAGACGGTACCCCAGTCTCCATTCGCTGTCAGTCTGTACCCCAGTCCCCATTCACTGTCAGTCTGTACCCCAGTCCCCATTCACTGTCAGTCTGTACCCCAGACCCCATTCACTGGGAGTCAGTCTGTACCCAAATCCGCATTCACTGACAATCTGTACCCCAGTCCCCATTCACTGTCTGCCTGTACCCCAGTCTCCATTCGCTGTCAGTCGGTACCCCAGTCACCATTCACTAGGAGTCAGTTTGTACCCCAGTCCCCATTCGCTGTCAGTCTGTATCCCAGTCCCCTTCATGGTCCGTCTGCACCCCAGTCCCCATTCACTGTTAGTCTGTACCTCAGTCCCCATTCACTGGGAGTCGGTCTGTACCCCAGTCCCCATTTACTGTCAGTCTGTACCCCAGTCCCCATTCACTGGGCGTCTGTACCCAGTCCCCATTCACTGGGAGTCTGTACCCCAGTCCCCATTCACGGTCAGTCTGTACCCCAGCCCCATTCACTGTCAGTCTGTACCCCATTCCCCATTCACTGTCAGTCTGTACGCCAGTACCCACTCACTCTCAGCCTGTACCCGAGACCCCATTCACTGGGAGTCAGTCTGTACCCCAGTCCCCATTCACTTTCAGTCTGTACGCCAGTCCCCATTCACTGTCAGTCTGTACCTCAGTCCCCATTCATTGGGCGTCAGTCAGTACCCCAGTCCCCATTCACTTTCAGTGTGTACCCCAGTCCCCATTCCCTAGGAGTCAGTCAGTACCCCAGTCCCCATTCACGGTCAGTCTGTACCCCAGTCCCCATTCACTAGGAGTCACTTTGTACCCCAGTCCCCATTCACTGTCAGTCTGTATCCCAGTCCCCATTCACTGTCATTCGGTACCCCAGTCCCCATTCACTGTCAGTCTGTACCCCAGTTCCCATTCACTGTCAGTCTGTACGCCAGTCCCCATTCACTAGGAGTCAGTTTGTACCCCAGTCCCCATTCACTGTCAGTCTGTACCCCAGTCCCCATTCACTGGGAGTCAGTCTGTTACCCCAGTCCCCATTCACTTTCAGTCTGTACCCCAGTCCCCATTCACTGTCAGTCTGTACCTCAGTCCCCATTCACTGGGAGTCAGTCTGTACCCAAATCCGCATTCACTGACAATCTGTACCCCAGTCCCCATTCACTGTCTGCCTGTACCCCAGTCTCCATTCGCTGTCAGACGGTACCCCAGTCTCCATTCGCTGTCAGTCTGTACCCCAGTCCCCATTCACTGTCAGTCTGTACCCCAGTCCCCATTCACTGTCAGTCTGTACCCCAGACCCCATTCACTGGGAGTCAGTCTGTACCCAAATCCGCATTCACTGACAATCTGTACCCCAGTCCCCATTCACTGTCTGCCTGTACCCCAGTCTCCATTCGCTGTCAGTCGGTACCCCAGTCTCCATTCGCTGTCAGTCTGTACCCCAGTCCCCATTCACTGTCAGTCTGTACCCCAGTCCCCATTTACTGTCAGTCTGTACCTCAGTCCGCATTCACGGGTTGTCTGTACCCCAGTCCCCATTGACGGTCAGTCTGTACCCCAGTCCCCATTCACTGTCAGTCTGTACCCCAGTTCCCATTCACGGTCAGTCTGCACCCCAGTCCCCATTCACTTTCAGTCTGTACGCCAGTCCCCATTCACTGTCAGTCTCTACCTCAGTCCCCATTCACTGGGAGTCAGTCTGTACCCCAGTCTCCATTCACTGTCAGTCTGTACCCCAGTCCCCATTCACTGTCAGTCTGTAACCCAGTCTCCATTCACTGTCAGTCTGTACCCCAGTCCCCATTCCCTAGGAGTCAGCCTGTACCCGAGACCCCATTCACTGTCAGTCTGTAACCCAGTCCCCATTCCCTAGGAGTCAGTCAGTACCCCAGTCCCCATTCACGGTCAGTCTGTACCCCAGTCCCCATTCACTCGGAGTCACTTTGTACCCCAGTCCCCATTCACTGTCAGTCTGTATCCCAGTCCCCATTCACTGTCATTCGGTACCCCAGTCCCCATTCACTGTCAGTCTGTACGCCAGTCCCCATTCACTAGGAGTCAGTTTGTACCCCAGTCCCCATTCACTGTCAGTCTGTACCCCAGTCCCCATTCACTTTCAGTCTGTACCCCAGTCCCCATTCAGTGTCAATCTGCACCCCAGTCCCCATTCACTGTCAGTCTGTACCTCAGTCCCCATTCACTGGGAGTCGGTCTGTACTGAAGTCCCCATTCACTGGGCGTCTGTACCCCAGTCCCCATTCACTGGGAGTCTGTACCCCAGTTCCCATTCACGGTCAGTCTGTACCCCAGTCCCCATTCACTGTCAGTCTGTACCCCAGTCCCCATTCACTGTCAGTCTGTACCTCAGTTCCCATTCACTGTCAGTCTGTACCCAAGTCCCCATTCACTGTCAGTCTGTACCCCAGTCCCCATTCATTGTCATTCTGTACCCCAGTTCCCATTCACTGTCAGTCTGTACCCCAGTCCCCATTCACTTTCAGTCTGTACGCCAGTCCCCATTAACTGTCAGTCTGTACCCCAGTCCCCATTCGCTGTCTGTCTGTACCGCAGTCTCCAGTCACTGGGGGCCAGTACCCCAGTCCCCATTCACTGTCAGTCTGTACCTCAGTCCCCATTCATTGGGAGTCAGTCTGTACCCCAGTCCGCATTCATTGTCAGTCTGTACCCCAGTCTCCATTCACTGTCAATCTGTACCCCAGTCCCCATTCACTGGGAGTCAATCTGTACCCCAGTCCCCATTCACTTTCAGTCTGTATCCCAGTCCCCATTCATGTTCAGTCTGTACCCCAGTCCCCACTCACTCTCAGTCTGTACCCCAGTCCCCATTCGCTATCAGTCGGTACCCCAGTCTCCATTCGCTGTCAGTCTGTACCCCAGTCCCCATTCACTGTCAGTCTGTACCCCAGTTCCCATTCACGGTCAGTCTGTACCCCAGTCCCCATTCACTAGGAGTCAGTTTGTACCCCAGTCTCCATTCACTGTCAGTCTGTACCCCAGTCCCCATTCACTGTCAGTCTGTACCCCAGTCCCCATTCACTGTCAGTCTGTACCCCAGTCCCCATTCACTGGGAGTCAGTCTGTACCCAGTCCGCATTCACAGTCAGTCTGTACCCCAGTCCCCATTCACTGTCAGTCTGTACCCCAGTCCCCATTCACTGTCAGTCTGTACCCCAGTCCCCATTCACTGTCAGTCTGTACCCCAGTCCCCATTCACTGGGAGTCAGTCTGTACCCCAGTCCGCATTCACTGTCAGTCTGTACCCCAGTCCCCATTCACTGTCAGTCTGTACCCCAGTCTCCATTCACTGTCAGTCTGTACCCGAGTCTCCATTCACTGTCAGTCTGTACCCCAGTCTCCATTCACTGTCAGTCTGTTCCCCAGTCTCCATTCACTGTCAGTCTGTACCCAAGTCTCCATTCGCTGTCGGTCTGTACCCCGTCCCCATTCACTGTCAGTCTGTACCCCAGTCCGCATTCACTGTCGGTCTGTACCCCAGTCCCCATTCACTGTCAGTCTGTAACCCAGTCCCCATTCCCTAGGAGTCAGTCTGTACCCCAGTCCCCATTCACGGTCAGTCTGTACCCCAGTCCCCATTCACTAGGAGTCAGTTTGTACCCTAGTCCCCATTCACTGTCATTCTGTACCCCAGTCCCCATTCACTGTCAGTCTGTATCCCAGTCCCCATTCACTGTCATTCTGTACCCCAGTCCCCATTCACGGTCAGTCTGTACCCCAGTCCCCATTCACTGTCAGTCTGTACCTCAGTCCCCATTCACTGTCAGTCTGTACCCCAGTCCCCATTCACTGTCTGCCTGTACCCCAGTCTCCATTCGCTATCAGTCGGTACCCCAGTCTCCATTCGCTGTCAGTCTGTACCCCAGTCCCCATTCACTCAGTCTGTACCCCAGTACCCATTCACTGTCAGTCTGCACCTCAGTCCCCATTCACTGGGAGTCAGTCTGTACCCCAGTCCCCATTTACTGTCAGTCTGTACCTCAGTCCGCATTCACGGGGTGTCTGTACCCCAGTCCCCATTCACTGGGAGTCTGTACCCCAGTCCCCATTGACGGTCAGTCTGTACCCCAGTCCCCATTCACTGTCAGTCTGTACCCAAGTCCCCGTCATTTTGTACCCCATTCCCCATTCACTGTCAGTCTGTACCCCAGTCCCCATTCACTGTCAGTCTGTACCCCAGTCCCCATTCACTGTCAGTCTGTACGCCAGTCCCCATTCACTGTCAGTCTCTACCTCAGTCCCCATTCACTGGGAGTCAGTCTGTACCCCAGTCCCCATTCACTGTCAGTCTGTACCCCAGTCCCCATTTACTGTCAGTCTGTACCTCAGTCCGCATTCACGGGTTGTCTGTACCCCAGTCCCCATTGACGGTCAGTCTGTACCCCAGTCCCCATTCACTGTCAGTCTGTACCCCAGTTCCCATTCACGGTCAGTCTGCACCCCAGTCCCCATTCACTTTCAGTCTGTACGCCAGTCCCCATTCACTGTCAGTCTCTACCTCAGTCCCCATTCACTGGGAGTCAGTCTGTACCCCAGTCTCCATTCACTGTCAGTCTGTACCCCAGTCCCCATTCACTGTCAGTCTGTAACCCAGTCTCCATTCACTGTCAGTCTGTACCCCAGTCCCCATTCCCTAGGAGTCAGCCTGTACCCGAGACCCCATTCACTGTCAGTCTGTAACCCAGTCCCCATTCCCTAGGAGTCAGTCAGTACCCCAGTCCCCATTCACGGTCAGTCTGTACCCCAGTCCCCATTCACTCGGAGTCACTTTGTACCCCAGTCCCCATTCACTGTCAGTCTGTATCCCAGTCCCCATTCACTGTCATTCGGTACCCCAGTCCCCATTCACTGTCAGTCTGTACGCCAGTCCCCATTCACTAGGAGTCAGTTTGTACCCCAGTCCCCATTCACTGTCAGTCTGTACCCCAGTCCCCATTCACTTTCAGTCTGTACCCCAGTCCCCATTCAGTGTCAATCTGCACCCCAGTCCCCATTCACTGTCAGTCTGTACCTCAGTCCCCATTCACTGGGAGTCGGTCTGTACTGAAGTCCCCATTCACTGGGCGTCTGTACCCCAGTCCCCATTCACTGGGAGTCTGTACCCCAGTTCCCATTCACGGTCAGTCTGTACCCCAGTCCCCATTCACTGTCAGTCTGTACCCCAGTCCCCATTCACTGTCAGTCTGTACCTCAGTTCCCATTCACTGTCAGTCTGTACCCAAGTCCCCATTCACTGTCAGTCTGTACCCCAGTCCCCATTCATTGTCATTCTGTACCCCAGTTCCCATTCACTGTCAGTCTGTACCCCAGTCCCCATTCACTTTCAGTCTGTACGCCAGTCCCCATTAACTGTCAGTCTGTACCCCAGTCCCCATTCGCTGTCTGTCTGTACCGCAGTCTCCAGTCACTGGGGGCCAGTACCCCAGTCCCCATTCACTGTCAGTCTGTACCTCAGTCCCCATTCATTGGGAGTCAGTCTGTACCCCAGTCCGCATTCATTGTCAGTCTGTACCCCAGTCTCCATTCACTGTCAATCTGTACCCCAGTCCCCATTCACTGGGAGTCAATCTGTACCCCAGTCCCCATTCACTTTCAGTCTGTATCCCAGTCCCCATTCATGTTCAGTCTGTACCCCAGTCCCCACTCACTCTCAGTCTGTACCCCAGTCCCCATTCGCTATCAGTCGGTACCCCAGTCTCCATTCGCTGTCAGTCTGTACCCCAGTCCCCATTCACTGTCAGTCTGTACCCCAGTTCCCATTCACGGTCAGTCTGTACCCCAGTCCCCATTCACTAGGAGTCAGTTTGTACCCCAGT
The DNA here is from genome assembly GCF_052327205.1 of Somniosus microcephalus. Lineage (NCBI taxonomy): Eukaryota > Metazoa > Chordata > Chondrichthyes > Squaliformes > Somniosidae > Somniosus > Somniosus microcephalus. Next base: position 8,001,247 of record NC_141001.1, on the reverse strand, counting down.
CTCCATTCACTGTCAGTCTGTACCCCAGTCCCCATTCACTGTCAGTCTGTACCCCAGTCCCCATTCACTGTCAGTCTGTACCCCAGTCCCCATTCACTGGGAGTCAGTCTGTACCCAGTCCGCATTCACAGTCAGTCTGTACCCCAGTCCCCATTCACTGTCAGTCTGTACCCCAGTCCCCATTCACTGTCAGTCTGTACCCCAGTCCCCATTCACTGTCAGTCTGTACCCCAGTCCCCATTCACTGGGAGTCAGTCTGTACCCCAGTCCGCATTCACTGTCAGTCTGTACCCCAGTCCCCATTCACTGTCAGTCTGTACCCCAGTCTCCATTCACTGTCAGTCTGTACCCGAGTCTCCATTCACTGTCAGTCTGTACCCCAGTCTCCATTCACTGTCAGTCTGTTCCCCAGTCTCCATTCACTGTCAGTCTGTACCCAAGTCTCCATTCGCTGTCGGTCTGTACCCCGTCCCCATTCACTGTCAGTCTGTACCCCAGTCCGCATTCACTGTCGGTCTGTACCCCAGTCCCCATTCACTGTCAGTCTGTAACCCAGTCCCCATTCCCTAGGAGTCAGTCTGTACCCCAGTCCCCATTCACGGTCAGTCTGTACCCCAGTCCCCATTCACTAGGAGTCAGTTTGTACCCTAGTCCCCATTCACTGTCATTCTGTACCCCAGTCCCCATTCACTGTCAGTCTGTATCCCAGTCCCCATTCACTGTCATTCTGTACCCCAGTCCCCATTCACGGTCAGTCTGTACCCCAGTCCCCATTCACTGTCAGTCTGTACCTCAGTCCCCATTCACTGTCAGTCTGTACCCCAGTCCCCATTCACTGTCTGCCTGTACCCCAGTCTCCATTCGCTATCAGTCGGTACCCCAGTCTCCATTCGCTGTCAGTCTGTACCCCAGTCCCCATTCACTCAGTCTGTACCCCAGTACCCATTCACTGTCAGTCTGCACCTCAGTCCCCATTCACTGGGAGTCAGTCTGTACCCCAGTCCCCATTTACTGTCAGTCTGTACCTCAGTCCGCATTCACGGGGTGTCTGTACCCCAGTCCCCATTCACTGGGAGTCTGTACCCCAGTCCCCATTGACGGTCAGTCTGTACCCCAGTCCCCATTCACTGTCAGTCTGTACCCAAGTCCCCGTCATTTTGTACCCCATTCCCCATTCACTGTCAGTCTGTACCCCAGTCCCCATTCACTGTCAGTCTGTACCCCAGTCCCCATTCACTGTCAGTCTGTACGCCAGTCCCCATTCACTGTCAGTCTCTACCTCAGTCCCCATTCACTGGGAGTCAGTCTGTACCCCAGTCCCCATTCACTGTCAGTCTGTAACCCAGTCCCCATTCCCTAGGAGTCAGTCTGTACCCCAGTCCCCATTCACGGTCAGTCTGTACCCCAGTCCCCATTCACTGTCAGTCTGTACCCCAGTCTCCATTCACTGTCAGTCTGTACCCCAGTCCCCATTCACTTTCAGTGTGTACCCCAGTCCCCATTCACTAGGAGTCAGTTTGTACCCCAGTCCCCATTAACTGTCAGTCTGTACCCCTGTCTCCATTCACTGTCAGTCAATACCCCATTCCCCACTCACTGTCAGTCTGTACCCCATCCCCATTCACTGTCAGTCTGTACCTCAGTCCCCATTCACTGGGAGTCAGTCTGCACCCAAATCCGCATTCACTGACAATCTGTACCCCAGTCCCCATTCACTGTCTGCCTGTACCCCAGTCTCCATTCGCTGTCAGTCGGTACCCCAGTCTCCATTCGCTGTCAGTCTGTACCCCAGTCCCCATTCACTGTCAGTCTGTACCCCAGTCCCCATTCACTGTCAGTCTGTACCCCAGACCCCATTCACTGGGAGTCAGTCTGTACCCCAGTCCCCATTTACTGTCAGTCTGTACCTCAGTCCGCATTCACGGGTTGTCTGTACCCCAGTCCCCATTGACGGTCAGTCTGTACCTCAGTCCCCATTCACTGTCAGTCTGTACCCCATTCCCCATTCACTGTCAGTCTGTACCCCAGTCCCCATTCACTGTCTGTCTGTACCCCAGTTCCCATTCACGGTCAGTCTGTACCCCAGTCCCCATTCACTTTCAGTCTGTACGCCAGTCCCCATTCACTGTCAGTCTCTACCTCAGTCCCCATTCACTGGGAGGCAGTCTGTACCCCAGTCTCCATTCACGGTCAGTCTGTACCCCAGTCCCCATTCACTAGGAGTCACTTTGTACCCCAGTCCCCATTCACTGTCAGTCTGTATCCCAGTCCCCATTCACTGTCATTCGGTACCCCAGTCCCCATTCACTGTCAGTCTGTACCCCAGTCCCCATTCACTGTCAGTCTGTACCCCAGTTCCCATTCACTGTCAGTCTGTACCCCAGTCCCCATTCACTAGGAGTCAGTTTGTACCCCAGTCCCCATTCACTGTCAGTCTGTACCCCAGTCCCCATTCACTGGGAGTCAGTCTGTTACCCCAGTCCCCATTCACTTTCAGTCTGTACCCCAGTCCCCATTCATGGTCCGTCTGTACCCCAGTCCCCATTCACTTTCAGTCTGTACCCCAGTCCCCATTCACTAGGAGTCAGTTTGTACCCCAGTCCCCATTCACTGTCAGTCTGTACCCCAGTCCCCATTCACTGGGAGTCAGTCTGTTACCCCAGTCCCCATTCACTTTCAGTCTGTACCCCAGTCCCCATTCATGGTCCGTCTGTACCCCAGTCTCCATTCACTGTCAGTCTGTACCTCAGTCCCCATTCACAGGGCGTCTGTACCCCAGTCCCCATTCACTGGGCGTCTGTACCCCAGTCCCCATTCACTGGGAGTCTGTACCCCAGTCCCCATTCACTGTCAGTCTGTACCTCAGTTCCCATTCACTGTCAGTCTGTACCCCAGTCCCCATTCACTGTCAGTCTGTACCCCAGTCCCCATTCACTGTCATTCTGTACCCCAGTTCCCATTCACTGTCAGTCTGTACCCCAGTCCCCATTCACTGTCAGTCTGTACCCCAGTCCCCATTCACTTTCAGTCTGTACGCCAGTCCCCATTCACTGTCTGTCTGTACCGCAGTCTCCAGTCACTGGTGGCCACTACCCCAGTCCCCATTCACTGTCAGTCTGTACCTCAGTCCCCATTCATTGGGAGTCAGTCTGTACCCCAGTCCGCATTGATTGTCAGTCTGTACCCCAGTCTCCATTCACTGTCAGTCTGTACCCCAGTCCCCATTCACTGGGAGTCAATCTGTACCCCAGTCCCCATTCACTTTCAGTCTGTATCCCAGTCCCCATTCACTGTCAGTCTGTATCCCAGTCCCCATTCATGGTCAGTCTGTACCCCAGTCCCCACTCACTCTCAGTCTGTTCCCCAGTCCCCATTCACTGTCAGTCTGTACCCCAGTCCACATTTACTGTCAGTCTGTACCCCAGTCCCCGTTCACTGGGCATCTGTACCCCATTCCCCATTCACTGTCAGTCTGTACCCCAGTCCCCATTCACTGTCAGTCTGTACCCCAGTTCCCATTCACTGTCAGTCTGTACCCCAGTCCCCATTCACTGCCTGTCTGTACCCCAGTCCCCATTCACTAGGAGTCAGTTTGTACCCCAGTCTCCATTCACTGTCAGTCTGTACCCCAGTCCCCATTCACTGTCAGTCTGTACCCCAGTCCCCATTCACTGTCAAAGCTGTACCCCAGTCCCCATTCACTGGGAGCCAGTCTGTACCCCACTCCCCATTCACTGGGAGTCAGTCTGTACCCCAGTCCGCATTCACTGTCAGTGTGTACCCCAGTCCCCATTCACTGTCAGTCTGTACCCCAGTCCCCATTCACTGTCAGTCTGTACCCCAGTCCCCATTCACTGGGAGTCAGTCTGTACCCCAGTCCGCATTCACTGTCAGTCTGTACCCCAGTCCCCATTCACTGTCAGTCTGTAACCCAGTCCCCATTCCCCAGGAGTCAGTCTGTACCCCAGTCCCCATTCACGGTCAGTCTGTACCCCAGTCCCCATTCACTGTCAGTCTGTACCCCAGTCTCCATTCACTGTCAGTCTGTACCTCAGTCACCATTCACTGGGCGTCAGTCTGTACCCAAATCCGCATTCACTGACAATCTGTACCCCAGTCCCCATTCACTGTCTGCCTGTACCCCAGTCTCCATTCGCTGTCAGTCTGTACCCCAGTCCCCATTCACTGTCAGTCTGTACCCCAGACCCCATTCACTGTCAGTCTGTACCCCAGTCCCCATTCACTGTCAGTCTGTCCCCCAGTCCCCATTTACTGTCAGTCTGTACCTCAGTCCGCATTCACGGGTTGTCTGTACCCCAGTCCCCATTGACGGTCAGTCTGTACCCCAGTCCCCATTCACTGTCAGTCTGTACGTCAGTCCCCATTCACTGTCAGTCTGTACCCCATTCCCCGTCATTTTGTACCCCATTCCCCATTCACTGTCAGTCTGTACCCCAGTCCCCATTCACTGTCAGTCTGTACCCCAGTCCCCATTCACTGTCAGTCTGTACCCCAGTTCCCATTCACGGTCAGTCTGTACCCCAGTCCCCATTCACTAGGAGTCACTTTGTACCCCAGTCCCCATTCACTGTCAGTCTGTATCCCAGTCCCCATTCACTGGGAGTCAGTCTGTTACCCCAGTCCCCATTCACTTTCAGACTGTACCCCAGTCCCCATTCATGGTCCGTCTGTACCCCAGTCCCCATTCACTTTCAGTCTGTACCCCAGTCCCCATTCACTAGGAGTCAGTTTGTACCCCAGTCCCCATTCACTGTCAGTCTGTACCCCAGTCCCCATTCACTGGGAGTCAGTCTGTTACCCCAGTCCCCATTCACTTTCAGTCTGTACCCCAGTCCCCATTCATGGTCCGTCTGTACCCCAGTCTCCATTCACTGTCAGTCTGTACCTCAGTCCCCATTCACAGGGCGTCTGTACCCCAGTCCCCATTCACTGGGCGTCTGTACCCCAGTCCCCATTCACTGGGAGTCTGTACCCCAGTACCCATTCACGGTCAGTCTGTACCCCAGTCCCCATTCACTGTCAGTCTGTACCCCAGTCCCCATTCACTGTCAGTCTGTACGCCAGTCCCCATTCACTGTCAGTCTCTACCTCAGTCCCCATTCACTGGGAGTCAGTCTGTACCCCAGTCTCCATTCACTGTCAGTCTGTACCCCAGTCCCCATTCACTGTCAGTCTGTAACCCAGTCTCCATTCACTGTCAGTCTGTACCCCAGTCCCCATTCACTGTCAGTCTGTAACCCAGTCTCCATTCACTGTCAGTCTGTAACCCAGTCTCCATTCACTGTCAGTCTGTACCTCAGTCCCCATTCACTGGGCGTCAGTCTGTACCCAAATCCGCATTCACTGACAATCTGTACCCCAGTCCCCATTCACTGTCTGCCTGTACCCCAGTCTCCATTCGCTGTCAGTCGGTACCCCAGTCTCCATTCGCTGTCAGTCTGTACCCCAGTCCCCATTCACTGTCTGTCTGTACCCCAGTCCCCATTCACTGTCAGTCTGTACCCCAGACCCCATTCACTGTCAGTCTGTACCCCAGTCCCCATTCACTGTCAGTCTGTACCCCAGTCCCCATTTACTGTCAGTCTGTACCTCAGTCCGCATTCACGGGTTGTCTGTACCCCAGTCCCCATTGACGGTCAGTCTGTACCCCAGTCCCCATTCACTGTCAGTCTGTACCCCAGTCCCCATTCACTGTCATTCGGTACCCCAGTCCCCATTCACTGTCAGTCTGTACCCCAGTCCCCATTCACTGTCAGTCTGTACCCCAGTCCCCATTCACTGTCAGTCTGTACCCCAGTCACCTTTCACTGTCAGTCTGTACCCCAGTCACCTTTCACTGTCAGTCTGTACCCCTTTCCCCATTCACTGGGAGCCAGTCTGTACCCCAGTCCCCATTCACTAGGAGTCAGTTTGTACCCCAGTCCCCATTCACTGTCAGTCTGTACCCCAGTCCCCATTCACTGGGAGTCAGTCTGTTACCCCAGTCCCCATTCACTTTCAGTCTGTACCCCAGTCCCCATTCATGGTCCGTCTGTACCCCATTCACTTTCAGTCTGTACCCCAGTCCCCATTCACTGGGAGTCAGTTTGTACCCCAGTCCCCATTCACTGTCAGTCTGTACCCCAGTCCCCATTCACTGGGAGTCAGTCTGTTACCCCAGTCCCCATTCACTGTCTGCCTGTACCCCAGTCTCCATTCGCTGTCAGTCGGTACCCCAGTCTCCATTCGCTGTCAGTCTGTACCCCAGTCCCCATTCACTGTCAGTCTGTACCCCAGTCCCCATTCACTGTCAGTCTGTACCCCAGACCCCATTCACTGTCAGTCTGTACCCCAGTCACCTTTCACTGTCAGTCTGTACCCCAGTCCCCATTTACTGTCAGTCTGTACCTCAGTCCACATTCACGGTTTGTCTGTACCCCAGTCCCCATTGACGGTCAGTCTGTACCCCAGTCCCCATTCACTGTCAGTCTGTACGTCAGTCCCCATTCACTGTCAGTCTGTACCCCATTCCCCGTCATTTTGTACCCCATTCCCCATTCACTGTCAGTCTGTACCCCAGTCCCCATTCACTGTCAGTCTGTACCCCAGTCCCCATTCACTGTCAGTCTGTACCCCAGTTCCCATTCACGGTCAGTCTGTACCCCAGTCCCCATTCACTAGGAGTCACTTTGTACCCCAGTCCCCATTCACTGTCAGTCTGTACCCCAGTCACCTTTCACTGTCAGTCTGTACCCCAGTCACCTTTCACTGTCAGTCTGTACCCCTTTCCCCATTCACTGGGAGCCAGTCTGTACCCCAGTCCCCATTCACTAGGAGTCAGTTTGTACCCCAGTCCCCATTCACTGTCAGTCTGTACCCCAGTCCCCATTCACTGGGAGTCAGTCTGTTACCCCAGTCCCCATTCACTTTCAGTCTGTACCCCAGTCCCCATTCATGGTCCGTCTGTACCCCATTCACTTTCAGTCTGTACCCCAGTCCCCATTCACTGGGAGTCAGTTTGTACCGCAGTCCCCATTCACTGTCAGTCTGTACCCCAGTCCCCATTCACTGGGAGTCAGTCTGTTACCCCAGTCCCCATTCACTTTCAGTCTGTACCCCAGTCCCCATTCATGGTCCGTCTGTACCCCATTCACTTTCAGTCTGTACCCCAGTCCCCATTCACTGGGAGTCAGTTTGTACCGCAGTCCCCATTCACTGTCAGTCTGTACCCCAGTCCCCATTCACTGGGAGTCAGTCTGTTACCCCAGTCCCCATTCACTGTCAATCTGCACCCCAGTCCCCATTCACTGTCAGTCTGTACCTCAGTCCCCATTCACTGGGAGTCGGTCTGTACCCACGTCCCCATTCACTGGGCGTCTGTACCCCAGTCCCCATTCACTGGGCGTCTGTACCCCAGTCCCCATTCACTGGGAGTCTGTACCCCAGTACCCATTCACGGTCAGTCTGTACCCAAGTCCCCATTCACTGTCAGTCTGTACCCCAGTCCCCATTCACTGTCAGTCTGTACCCCAGTCCCCATTCACTGTCAGTCTGTACCCCAGTCCCCATTCACTGTCAGTCTGTACCCCAGTCCCCATTCACTTTCAGTCTGTACGCCAGTCCCCATTCACTGTCAGTCTGTACCCCAGTCCCCATTCGCTGTCTGTCTGTACCGCAGTCTCCAGTCACTGGGGGCCAGTACCCCAGTCCCCATTCACTGTCAGTCTGTACCTCAGTCCCCATTCATTGGGAGTCAGTCTGTACCCCAGTCCGCATTCATTGTCAGTCTGTACCCCAGTCCCCATTCACTGGGAGTCAATCTGTACCCCAGTCCCCATTCACTTTCAGTCTGTATCCCAGTCCCCATTCACTGTCAGTCTGTATCCCAGTCCCCATTCATGGTCAGCCTGTACCCCAGTCCCCACTCACTCTCAGTCTGTACCCCAGTCCCCATTCACTGTCAGTCTGTACCCCAGTCCACATTTACTGTCAGTCTGTACCCCAGTCCCCGTTCACTGGGCATCTGTACCCCATTCCCCATTCACTGTCAGTCTGTACCCCAGTCCCCATTCACTGTCAGTCTGTACCCCAGTCCCCATTCACTGTCAGTCTGTACCCCAGTCCCCATTCACTGCCTGTCTGTACCCCAGTTCCCATTCACGGTCAGTCTGTACCCCAGTCCCCATTCACTAGGAGTCAGTTTGTACCCCAGTCTCCATTCACTGTCAACGCTGTACCCCAGTCCCCATTCACTGGGAGCCAGTCTGTACCCCAGTCCACATTCACTGTCAGTCTGTACCCCAGTCCCCATTCACTGGGAGTCAGTCTGTACCCCAGTCCCCATTCACTGTCAGTCTGTACCCCAGTCCCCATTCACTGGGAGTCAGTCTGTACCCCAGTCCCCATTCACTGGGAGTCAGTCTGTACCCCAGTCCGCATTCACAGTCAGTCTGTACCCCAGTCTCCATTCACTGTCAGTGTGTACCCCAGTCCCCATTCACTGTCAGTCTGTACCCCAGTCCCCATTCACTGTCAGTCTGTACCCCAGTCCCCATTCACTGGGAGTCAGTCTGTACCCCAGTCCGCATTCACTGTCAGTCTGTACCCCAGTCCCCATTCATGGTCAGTCTGTTCCCCAGTCTCCATTCACTGTCAGTCTGTACCCAAGTCTCCATTCACTGTCAGTCTGTACCTCAGTCCCCATTCACTGGGAGTCGGTCTGTACCCCAGTCCCCATTCACTGGGCGTCTGTACCCCAGTCCCCATTCACTGGGAGTCTGTACCCCAGTACCCATTCATGGTCAGTCTGTACCCCAGTCCCCATTCACTGTCAGTCTGTACCCCAGTCCCCATTCACTGTCATTCTGTACCCCAGTCCCCATTCACGGTCAGTCTGTACCCCAGTCCCCATTCACTGTCAGTCTGTACCGCAGTCCCCATTCACTGGGAGTCAGTCAGTACCCCAGTCCCCATTCAGTGTCGGTCTGTGTCCCAGTCTCCATTCACTGTCACTCTGTACCCCAGTCCCCATTAACTGTCAGTCTGTACCCCTGTCTCCATTCACTGTCAGTCAATACCCCATTCCCCACTCACTGTCAGTCTGTACCCCATCCCCATTCACTGTCAGTCTGTACCTCAGTCCCCATTCACTGGGAGTCAGTCTGTACCCAAATCCGCATTCACTGACAATCTGTACCCCAGTCCCCATTCACTGTCTGCCTGTACCCCAGTCTCCATTCGCTGTCAGTCTGTACCCCAGTCCCCATTCACTGTCAGTCTGTACCCCAGTCCCCATTCACTGGGAGTCAGTCTGTACCCCAGTCCCCATTTACTGTCAGTCTGTACCTCAGTCCGCATTCACGGGTTGTCTGTACCCCAGTCCCCATTGACGGTCAGTCTGTACCTCAGTCCCCATTCACTGTCAGTCTGTACCCCAGTCCCCATTCACTGTCAGTCTGTACCCCAGTTCCCATTCACTTTCAGTCTGTACGCCAGTCCCCATTCACTGTCATTCGGTACCCCAGTCCCCATTCACTGTCAGTCTGTACCCCAGTTCCCATTCACTTTCAGTCTCTACGCCAGTCCCCATTCACTGGGAGTCAGTCTGTACCCCAGTCTCCATTCACTGTCAGTCTGTACCCCAGTCCCCATTCCCTAGAAGTCAGCCTGTACCCGAGACCCCATTCACTGTCAGTCTGTAACCCAGTCCCCATTCCCTAGGAGTCAGTCAGTACCCCAGTCCCCATTCACGGTCAGTCTGTACCCCAGTCCTCATTCACTTGGAGTCACTTTGTACCCCAGTCCCCATTCACTGTCATTCGGTACCCCAGTCCCCATTCACTGTCAGTCTGTACCCCAGTCCCCATTCACTGTCAGTCTGTACCCCTTTCCCCATTCACTGGGAGCCAGTCTGTACCCCAGTCCCCATTCACTGTCAGTCTGTACCCCAGTCCCCATTCACCAGGAGTCAGTTTGTACCCCAGTCCCCATTCACTGTCAGTCTGTACCCCAGTCCCCATTCACTGGGAGTCAGTCTGTTACCCCAGTCCCCATTCACTTTCAGTCTGTACCCCAGTCCCCATTCATGGTCCGTCTGTACCCCAGTCCCCATTCACTTTCAGTCTGTACCCCAGTCCCCATTCACTGGGAGTCAGTTTGTACCGCAGTCCCCATTCACTGTCATTCTGTACCCCAGTCTCCATTCACTGTCAATCTGCACCCCAGTCCCCATTCACTGTCAGTCTGTACCTCAGTCCCCATTCACTGGGAGTCGGTCTGTACCCAAGTCCCCATTCACTGGGCGTCTGTACCCCAGTCCCCATTCACTGGGCGTCTGTACCCCAGTCCCCATTCACTGGGAGTCTGTACCCCAGTACCCATTCACGGTCAGTCTGTACCCCAGTCCCCATTCACTGTCAGTCTGTACCTCAGTTCCCATTCACTGTCAGTCTGTACCCAAGTCCCCATTCACTGTCAGTCTGTACCCCAGTCCCCATTCACTGTCATTCTGTACCCCAGTTCCCATTCACTGTCAGTCTGTACCCCAGTCCCCATTCACTTTCAGTCTGTACCCCAGTCCCCATTCACTTTCAGTCTGTACGCCAGTCCCCATTCACTGTCAGTCTGTACCCCAGTCCCCATTCGCTGTCTGTCTGTACCTCAGTCCCCATTCATTGGGACTCAGTCTGTACCCCAGTCCCCACTCACTCTCAGTCTGTACCCCAGTCCCCATTCACTGTCAGTCTGTACCCCAGTCCCCGTTCACTGGGCATCTGTACACCATTCCCCATTCACTGTCAGTCTGTACCCCAGTCCCCATTCACTGTCAGTCTGTACCCCAGTTCCCATTCACTGTCAGTCTGTACCCCAGTCCCCATTCACTGCCTGTCTGTACCCCAGGTCCCATTCACGGTTAGTCTGTACCCCAGTCCCCATTCACTAGGAGTCAGTTTGTACCCCAGTCTCCATTCACTGTCAGTCTGTACCCCAGTCCCCATTCACTGTCAACGCTGTACCCCAGTCCCCATTCACTGGGAGCCAGTCTGTACCCCAGTCCCCATTCACTGTCAGTCTGTACCCCAGTCCCCATTCACTGGGTGTCAGTCTGTACCCCAGTCCCCATTCACTGGGAGTCAGTCTGTACCCCAGTCCCCATTCACTGGGAGTCAGTCTGTACCCCAGTCCGCATTCACTGTCAGTCTGTACCCCAGTCCCCATTCATGGTCAGTCTGTACCCCAGTCTCCATTCACTGTCAGTCTGTTCCCCAGTCTCCATTCACTGTCAGTCTGTACCCAAGTGTCCATTCGCTGTCGGTCTGTACCCCGTCCCCATTCACTGTCAATCTGCACCCCAGTCCCCATTCACTGTCAGTCTGTACCTCAGTCCCCATTCACTGGGAGTCGGTCTGTACCCAAGTCCCCATTCACTGGGCGTCTGTACCCCAGTCCCCATTCACTGGGAGTCTGTACCCCAGTACCCATTCACGGTCAGTCTGTACCCCAGTCCCCATTCACTGTCAGTCTGTACCCCAGTCCCCATTCGCTGTCTGTCTGTACCGCAGTCCCCATTCATTGGAAGTCAGTCTGTACCCCAGTCCGCATTGATTGTCAGTCTGTACCCCAGTCCCCATTCACTGGGAGTCAATCTGTACCCCAGTCCCCATTCACTTTCAGTCTGTATCCCAGTCCCCATTCACTGTCAATCTGTACCCCAGTCCACATTTACTGTCAGTCTGTACCCCAGTCCCCGTTCACTGGGCATCTGTACCCTATTCCCCATTCACTGTCAGTCTGTACCCCAGTCCCCATTCACTGTCAGTCTGTACCCCAGTTCCCATTCACGGTCAGTCTGTACCCCAGTCCCCATTCACTAGGAGTCAGTTTGTACCCCAGTCCCCATTCACTGTCAGTCTGTACCCCAGTCCCCATTCACTGTCAGTCTGTACCCCAGTCCCCATTCACTGGGAGTCAGTCTGTACCCCAGTCCCCATTCACTGTCAGTCTGTACCCCAGTCCCCATTCACTGTCAGTCTGTACCCCAGTCCCCATTCACTGTCAGTCTGTACCCCAGTCCCCATTGACTGGGAGTCAGTCTGTACCCCAGTCCGCATTCACAGTCAGTCTGTACCCCAGTCTCCATTCACTGTCAGTCTGTACCCCAGTCCCCATTCACTGGGAGTCAGTCTGTACCCCAGTCCCCATTCACTGTCAGTCTGTACCCCAGTCCCCATTCACTGGGAGTCAGCCTGTACCCCAGTCCGCATTCACTGTCAGTCTGTACCCCAGTCCCCATTCACTGTCAGTCTGTAACCCAGTCCCCATTGCCTAGGAGTCAGTCTGTACCCCAGTCCCCATTCACGGTCAGTCTGTACCCCAGTCCCCATTCACTGTCAGTCTGTACCCCAGTCTCCATTCACTGTCAGTCTGTACCCCAGTCCCCATTCACTTTCAGTGTGTACCCCAGTCCCCATTCACTAGGAGTCAGTTTGTACCCCAGTCCCCATTAACTGTCAGTCTGTACCCCTGTCTCCATTCACTGTCAGTCAATACCCCATTCCCCACTCACTGTCAGTCTGTACCCCATCCCCATTCACTGTCAGTCTGTACCTCAGTCCCCATTCACTGGGAGTCAGTCTGTACCCAAATCCGCATTCACTGACAATCTGTACCCCAGTCCCCATTCACTGTGTGCCTGTACCCCAGTCTCCATTCGCTGTCAGTCGGTACCCCAGTCTCCATTCGCTGTCAGTCTGTACCCCAGTCCCCATTCACTGTCAGTCTGTACCTCAGTCCCCATTCATTGGGAGTCAGTTTGTACCCCAGTCCGCATTCACTGTCAGTCTGTACCCCAGTCTCCATTCACTGTCAGTCTGTACCCCAGTCCCCATTCACTGGGAGTCAGTCTGTACCCGAGTCCCCATTTACTGTCAGTCTGTACCCCAGTCCACATTTACTGTCAGTCTGTACCCCAGCCCCCATTCACTGGGCATCTGTACCCCATTCCCCATTCACTGTCAGTCTGTACCCCAGTCCCCATTCACTGTCAGTCTGTACCCCAGTCCCCATTCACTGTCAGTCTGTACCCCAGTCCCCATTCAGTGTCAGCCTGTCCCCGAGTCCCCATTCACTGCCAGTCTGTACCCCAGTCCCCATTCACTGTCAGTCTGTAAACCAGTCCCCATTCACTGTCATTCTGTAACCCAGTCCCCATTCACTGCCAGTCTGTACCCCAGTTCCCATTCACGGTCAGCCTGTACCCCAGTCCCCATTCACTGGGAGTCAGTCTGTACCCCAGTCCCCATTTACTGTCAGTCTGTACCCCAGTCCCCATTCACTTTCAGTCTGTACGCCAGTCCCCATTCACTGTCAATCTGTACCCCAGTCCCCATTCGCTGTCTGTCTGTACCGCAGTCTCCAGTCACTGGGTGTCAGTACCCCAGTCCCCATTCACTGTCAGTCTGTACCCCAGTCACCTTTCACTGTCAGTCTGTACCCCAGTCCCCATTCACGAGGAGTCAGTTTGTACCCCAGTCCCCATTCACTGTCAGTCTGTACCCCAGTCCCCATTCACTTTCAGTCTGTACCCCAGTCCCCATTCACTGTCATTCTGTACCCCAGTCTCCATTCACTGTCAGTCTGTACCGCAGTCCCCATTCGCTGTCAGTCTGTACCCCAGTCCCCATTCACTGTCAATCTGCACCCCAGTCCCCATTCACTGTCAATCTGCACCCCAGTCCCCATTCACTGTCAGTCTGTACCTCAGTCCCCATTCACTGGGAGTCGGTCTGTACCCCAGTCCCCATTTACTGTCAGTCTGTACCCCAGTCCCCATTTACTGTCAGTCTGTACCCCAGTCCCCATTCACTGGGAGTCTGTACCCCAGTCCCCATTCACTGTCAGTCTGTACCTCAGTTCCCATTCACTGTCAGTCTGTACCCCAGTCCCCATTCACTGTCAGTCTGTACCCAAGTCCCCATTCACTGTCAGTCTGTACCCCAGTCTCCATTCACTGTCAGTCTGTACCCCAGTCCCCATTCACTGTCAGTCTGTACCCAAGTCCCCATTCACTGCCAGTCTGTACCCCAGTTCCCATTCACGCTCAGTCTGTACCCCAGCCCGCATTCACTGGGAGTCAGTCTGTACCCCAGTCCCCATTCACTTTCAGTCTGTACGCCAGTCCCCATTCACTGTCAGTCTGTACCCCAGTCCCCATTCGCTGTCTGTCTGTACCGCAGTCTCCAGTGACTGGGGGTCAGTACCCCAGTCCCCATTCACTGTCAGTCTGTACCTCAGTCCCCATTCATTGGGAGTAAGTCTGTACCCCAGTCCCCATTCACTGTCAGTCTGTACCCCAGTCCCCATTCACTGGGAGTCAATCTGTACCCCAGTCCTCATTTACTTTCAGTCTGTACCCCAGTCCCCATTCACGGTCAGTCTGTACCCCAGTCCCCATTCATTGGGAGTCAGTCTGTACCCCAGTCCCCATTCACTGGGAGTCAGTCTGTACCCCAGTCCCCATTCACTGGGAATCAGTCTGTACCCCAGTCGCCATTCACTGTTAGTCTGTACCCCAGTCCCCATTCACTGTCAGCCTGTACCCCAGTCCCCATTCACTGTCAGTCTGTACCCAAGTCCCCATTCACTGTCAGTCTGTAGCCCATTCCCCGTCAGTTTGTACCCCATTCCCCATTCACTGTCAGTCTGTACCCCAGTCCCCATTCACTGTCATTCTGTACGCGAGTCCCCATTCACTGTCAGTCTGTACCCCAGTTCCCATTCACTTTCAGTCTGTACGCCAGTCCCCATTCACTTTCAGTCTGTATCCCAGTCCCCATTCACTGTCAATCTGTACCCCAGTCCACATTTACTGTCAGTCTGTACCCCAGTCCCCGTTCACTGGGCATCTGTACCCTATTCCCCATTCACTGTCAGTCTGTACCCCAGTCCCCATTCACTGTCAGTCTGTACCCCAGTTCCCATTCGCGGTCAGTCTGTACCCCAGTCCCCATTCACTAGGAGTCAGTTTGTACCCCAGTCCCCATTCACTGTCAGTCTGTACCCCAGTCCCCATTCACTGTCAGTCTGTACCCCAGTCCCCATTCACTGGGAGTCAGTCTGTACCCCAGTCCCCATTCACTGTCAGTCTGTACCCCAGTCCCCATTCACTGTCAGTCTGTACCCCAGTCCCCATTCACTGTCAGTCTGTACCCCAGTCCCCATTGACTGGGAGTCAGTCTGTACCCCAGTCCGCATTCACAGTCAGTCTGTACCCCAGTCTCCATTCACTGTCAGTCTGTACCCCAGTCCCCATTCACTGGGAGTCAGTCTGTACCCCAGTCCCCATTCACTGTCAGTCTGTACCCCAGTCCCCATTCACTGGGAGTCAGCCTGTACCCCAGTCCGCATTCACTGTCAGTCTGTACCCCAGTCCCCATTCACTGTCAGTCTGTAACCCAGTCCCCATTGCCTAGGAGTCAGTCTGTACCCCAGTCCCCATTCACGGTCAGTCTGTACCCCAGTCCCCATTCACTGTCAGTCTGTACCCCAGTCTCCATTCACTGTCAGTCTGTACCCCAGTCCCCATTCACTTTCAGTGTGTACCCCAGTCCCCATTCACTAGGAGTCAGTTTGTACCCCAGTCCCCATTAACTGTCAGTCTGTACCCCTGTCTCCATTCACTGTCAGTCAATACCCCATTCCCCACTCACTGTCAGTCTGTACCCCATCCCCATTCACTGTCAGTCTGCACCTCAGTCCCCATTCACTGGGAGTCAGTCTGTACCCAAATCCGCATTCACTGACAATCTGTACCCCAGTCCCCATTCACTGTCTGCCTGTACCCCAGTCTCCATTCGCTGTCAGTCGGTACCCCAGTCTCCATTCGCTGTCAGTCTGTACCCCAGTCCCCATTCACTGTCAGTCTGTACCTCAGTCCCCATTCATTGGGAGTCAGTTTGTACCCCAGTCCGCATTCACTGTCAGTCTGTACCCCAGTCTCCATTCACTGTCAGTCTGTACCCCAGTCCCCATTCACTGGGAGTCAGTCTGTACCCGAGTCCCCATTTACTGTCAGTCTGTACCCCAGTCCACATTTACTGTCAGTCTGTACCCCAGCCCCCATTCACTGGGCATCTGTACCCCATTCCCCATTCACTGTCAGTCTGTACCCCAGTCCCCATTCACTGTCAGTCTGTACCCCAGTCCCCATTCACTGTCAGTCTGTACCCCAGTCCCCATTCAGTGTCAGCCTGTCCCCGAGTCCCCATTCACTGCCAGTCTGTACCCCAGTCCCCATTCACTGTCAGTCTGTAAACCAGTCCCCATTCACTGTCATTCTGTAACCCAGTCCCCATTCACTGCCAGTCTGTACCCCAGTTCCCATTCACGGTCAGCCTGTACCCCAGTCCCCATTCACTGGGAGTCAGTCTGTACCCCAGTCCCCATTTACTGTCAGTCTGTACCCCAGTCCCCATTCACTTTCAGTCTGTACGCCAGTCCCCATTCACTGTCAATCTGTACCCCAGTCCCCATTCGCTGTCTGTCTGTACCGCAGTCTCCAGTCACTGGGTGTCAGTACCCCAGTCCCCATTCACTGTCAGTCTGTACCCCAGTCACCTTTCACTGTCAGTCTGTACCCCAGTCCCCATTCACGAGGAGTCAGTTTGTACCCCAGTCCCCATTCACTGTCAGTCTGTACCCCAGTCCCCATTCACTTTCAGTCTGTACCCCAGTCCCCATTCACTGTCATTCTGTACCCCAGTCTCCATTCACTGTCAGTCTGTACCGCAGTCCCCATTCGCTGTCAGTCTGTACCCCAGTCCCCATTCACTGTCAATCTGCACCCCAGTCCCCATTCACTGTCAATCTGCACCCCAGTCCCCATTCACTGTCAGTCTGTACCTCAGTCCCCATTCACTGGGAGTCGGTCTGTACCCCAGTCCCCATTTACTGTCAGTCTGTACCCCAGTCCCCATTTACTGTCAGTCTGTACCCCAGTCCCCATTCACTGGGAGTCTGTACCCCAGTCCCCATTCACTGTCAGTCTGTACCTCAGTTCCCATTCACTGTCAGTCTGTACCCCAGTCCCCATTCACTGTCAGTCTGTACCCAAGTCCCCATTCACTGTCAGTCTGTACCCCAGTCTCCATTCACTGTCAGTCTGTACCCCAGTCCCCATTCACTGTCAGTCTGTACCCAAGTCCCCATTCACTGCCAGTCTGTACCCCAGTTCCCATTCACGCTCAGTCTGTACCCCAGCCCGCATTCACTGGGAGTCAGTCTGTACCCCAGTCCCCATTCACTTTCAGTCTGTACGCCAGTCCCCATTCACTGTCAGTCTGTACCCCAGTCCCCATTCGCTGTCTGTCTGTACCGCAGTCTCCAGTGACTGGGGGTCAGTACCCCAGTCCCCATTCACTGTCAGTCTGTACCTCAGTCCCCATTCATTGGGAGTAAGTCTGTACCCCAGTCCCCATTCACTGTCAGTCTGTACCCCAGTCCCCATTCACTGGGAGTCAATCTGTACCCCAGTCCTCATTTACTTTCAGTCTGTACCCCAGTCCCCATTCACGGTCAGTCTGTACCCCAGTCCCCATTCATTGGGAGTCAGTCTGTACCCCAGTCCCCATTCACTGGGAGTCAGTCTGTACCCCAGTCCCCATTCACTGGGAATCAGTCTGTACCCCAGTCGCCATTCACTGTTAGTCTGTACCCCAGTCCCCATTCACTGTCAGCCTGTACCCCAGTCCCCATTCACTGTCAGTCTGTACCCAAGTCCCCATTCACTGTCAGTCTGTAGCCCATTCCCCGTCAGTTTGTACCCCATTCCCCATTCACTGTCAGTCTGTACCCCAGTCCCCATTCACTGTCATTCTGTACGCGAGTCCCCATTCACTGTCAGTCTGTACCCCACTCCCCATTCGCTGTCAGTCTGTACCGCAGTCTCCAGTCACTGGGGGTCAGCACCTCAGTCCCCATTCACTGTCAGTCTGTACCCCAGTCTCCATTCACGGTAAGTCTGTACCCCAGTCCCCATTCACGGTCAGTCTGTACCCCAGTCCGCATTCATTGTCAGTCTGTACCCCACTCTCCATTCACGGTCAGTCTGTAACCCAGTCCCCTTTCACTAGGAGTCAGTCTGTACCCCAGTCCCCATTCACTGGGCGGCAGTACCCCAGTCCCCATTCACTGTCAGTCTGTACCCCAGTCCCCATTCACTGTCAGTTTGTACCCCGGTCCCCATTCACTGTCAGTCTGTACCCCAGTCCCCATTCATTGGGAGTCAGTCTGTACCCCAGTCCGCATTCATTGTCAGTCTGTACCCCAGTATTCATTCACTGTCAGTCAATACCCCAGTCCCCATTCACTGTCAGTCTGTACCTCAGTCCCCATTCATTGGGAGTCAGTCTGTACCCCAGTCCGCATTCATTGTCAGTCTGTACCCCAGTATTCATTCACTGTCAGTCAATACCCCAGTCCCCATTCACTGTCAGTCTGTACGCCAGTCCCCATTCACTTTCAGTGTGTACCCCAGTCCCCATTCACTAGGAGTCAGTTTGTACCCCAGTCCCCATTAACTGTCAGTCTGTACCCCTGTCTCCATTTACTGTCAGTCTGTACCCCAGTCCCCATTCACTGGGTGTCTGTACCCCAGTCCCCATTCACTGGGAGTCTGTACCCCAGTACCCATTCACGGTCAGTCAATACCCCATTCCCCACTCACTGTCAGTCTGTACCCAAATCCGCATTCACTGACAATCTGTACCCCAGTCCCCATTCACTGTCTGCCTGTACCCCAGTCTCCATTCGCTGTCAGTCGGTACCCCAGTCTCCATTCGCTGTCAGTCTGTACCGCAGTCTCCAGTCACTGGGGGCCAGTACCCCAGTCCCCATTCACTGTCAGTCTGTACCTCAGTCCCCATTCATTGGGAGTCAGTCTGTACCCCAGTCCGCATTCATTGTCAGTCTGTACCCCAGTCTCCATTCACTGTCAGTCTGTACCCCAGTCCCCATTCACTGTCAGTCTGTACCCCAGTCCCCATTCATTGGGAGTCAGTCTGTACCCCAGTCCGCATTCATTGTCAGTCTGTACCTCAGTCCCCATTCACTGTCAGTCTGTACCCCAGTCCACATTTACTGTCGGTCTGTACCCCAGTCCCCATTCACTGGGCATCTGTACCCCATTCCCCATTCACTGTCAGTCTGTACCCCAGTCCCCATTCACTGTCAGTCTGTACCCCAGTCCCCATTCACTGGGAGTCAGTCTGTACCCCAGTCTCCATTCACTGTCAGTCTGTACCCCAGTCTCCATTCACTGTCAGTCTCTTCCCCAGTCTCCATTCACTGTCAGTCTGTACCCCAGTCCCCATTCACTGTCAGTCTGTAACCCAGTCCCCATTCCCTAGGAGTCAGTCTGTACCCCAGTCCCCATTCACTGTCAGTCTGTACCCCAGTCCCCATTCACTGTCAGTCTGTATCCCAGTCCCCATTCACGGTCAGTCTGTACCCCAGTCCCCATTCGCTGTCAGTCGGTACCCCAGTACCCATTCACTGTCAGTCTGTACCTCAGTCCGCATTCACGGGTTGTCTGTACCCTCGTCCCCATTCACTGGGAGTCTGTACCCCAGTCCCCATTGACGGTCAGTCTGTACCCCAGTCCCCATTCACTGTCAGCCTGTACCCGAGACCCCATTCACTGTCAGTCTGTAACCCAGTCCCCATTCCCTAGGAGTCAGTCTGTACCCCAGTCCCCATTCACGGTCAGTCTGCACCCCAGTCCCCATTCACTGTCATTCGGTACCCCAGTCCCCATTCACTGTCAGTCTGTACCCCAGTCACCTTTCACTGTCAGTCTGTACCCCAGTCACCTTTCACTGTCAGTCTGTACCCCTGTCCCCATTCACTGGAAGTCAGTCTGTACCCCAGTCCCCATTCACTGGGAGTCAGTCTGTACCCCAGTCCGCATTCACTGTCAGTCTGTACCCCAGTCCCCATTCATGGTCAGTCTGTACCCCAGTCTCCATTCACTGTCAGTCTGTTCCCCAGTCTCCATTCACTGTCAGTCTGTACCCAAGTGTCCATTCGCTGTCGGTCTGTACCCCGTCCCCATTCACTGTCAATCTGCACCCCAGTCCCCATTCACTGTCAGTCTGTACCTCAGTCCCCATTCACTGGGAGTCGGTCTGTACCCAAGTCCCCATTCACTGGGCGTCTGTACCCCAGTCCCCATTCACTGGGAGTCTGTACCCCAGTACCCATTCACGGTCAGTCTGTACCCCAGTCCCCATTCACTGTCAGTCTGTACCTCAGTTCCCATTCACTGTCAGTCTGTACCCCAGTCCCCATTCACTGTCAGTCTGTACCCCAGTCCCCATTCACTGTCAGTCTGTACCCCAGTCCGCATTGATTGTCAGTCTGTACCCCAGTCCCCATTCACTGGGAGTCAATCTGTACCCCAGTCCCCATTCACTTTCAGTCTGTATCCCAGTCCCCATTCACTGTCAATCTGTACCCCAGTCCACATTTACTGTCAGTCTGTACCCCAGTCCCCGTTCACTGGGCATCTGTACCCTATTCCCCATTCACTGTCAGTCTGTACCCCAGTCCCCATTCACTGTCAGTCTGTACCCCAGTTCCTATTCACGGTCAGTCTGTACCCCAGTCCCCATTCACTAGGAGTCAGTTTGTACCCCAGTCCCCATTCACTGTCAGTCTGTACCCCAGTCCCCATTCACTGTCAGTCTGTACCCCAGTCCCCATTCACTGGGAGTCAGTCTGTACCCCAGTCCCCATTCACTGTCAGTCTGTACCCCAGTCCCCATTCACTGTCAGTCTGTACCCCAGTCCCCATTCACTGTCAGTCTGTACCCCAGTCCCCATTCACTGTCAGTCTGTACCCCAGTCCCCATTCACTGGGAGTCAGTCTGTACCCCAGTCCCCATTCACTGGGAGTCAGTCTGTACCCCAGTCCGCATTCACAGTCAGTCTGTACCCCAGTCTCCATTCACTGTCAGTCTGTACCCCAGTCCCCATTCACTGGGAGTCAGTCTGTACCCCAGTCCCCATTCACTGTCAGTCTGTACCCCAGTCCCCATTCACTGGGAGTCAGTCTGTACCCCAGTCCGCATTCACTGTCAGTCTGTACCCCAGTCCCCATTCACTTTCAGTGTGTACCCCAGTCCCCATTCACTAGGAGTCAGTTTGTACCCCAGTCCCCATTAACTGTCAGTCTGTACCCCTGTCTCCATTCACTGTCAGTCAATACCCCATTCCCCACTCACTGTCAGTCTGTACCCCATCCCCATTCACTGTCAGTCTGTACCTCAGTCCCCATTCACTGGGAGTCAGTCTGTACCCAAATCCGCATTCACTGACAATCTGTACCCCAGTCCCCATTCACTGTCTGCCTGTACCCCAGTCTCCATTCGCTGTCAGTCGGTACCCCAGTCTCCATTCGCTGTCAGTCTGTACCCCAGTCCCCATTCACTGTCAGTCTGTACCCCAGTCCCCATTCACTGGGAGTCAATCTGTACCCCAGTCCCCATTCACTTTCAGTCTGTACCCCAGTCCCCATTCACTGTCAGTCTGTAAACCAGTCCCCATTCACTGTCATTCTGTAACCCAGTCCCCATTCACTGCCAGTCTGTACCCCAGTTCCCATTCACGGTCAGCCTGTACCCCAGTCCCCATTCACTGGGAGTCAGTCTGTACCCCAGTCCCCATTTACTGTCAGTCTGTACCCCAGTCCCCATTCACTTTCAGTCTGTACGCCAGTCCCCATTCGCTGTCTGTCTGTACCGCAGTCTCCAGTCACTGGGTGTCAGTACCCCAGTCCCCATTCACTGTCAGTCTGTACCCCAGTCACCTTTCACTGTCAGTCTGTACCCCAGTCCCCATTCACTAGGGGTCAGTTTGTACCCCAGTCCCCATTCACTGTCAGTCTGTACCGCAGTCCCCATTCGCTGTCAGTCTGTACCCCAGTCCCCATTCACTGTCAACCTGCACCCCAGTCCCCATTCACTGTCAATCTGCACCCCAGTCCCCATTCACTGTCAGTCTGTACCTCAGTCCCCATTCACTGTCAGTCTGTACCCCAGTCCCCATTCACTGTCAGCCTGTATCCCAGTCCCCATTCACTGTCATTCTGTACCCCAGTCCCCATTCACTGTCAAATTTGTACCCCAGTGCCCATTCACTGTCAATCTGCACCCCAGTCCCCATTCACTGTCAGTCTGTACCTCAGTCCCCATTCACTGGAAGTCGGTCTGTACCCCAGTCCCCATTTACTGTCAGTCTGTACCCCAGTCCCCATTTACTGTCAGTCTGTACCCCAGTCCCCATTTACTGTCAGTCTGTACCCCAGTCCCCATTTACTGTCAGTCTGTACCCCAGTCCCCATTCACTGGGCGTCTGTACCCCAGTCCCCATTCACTGGGAGTCTGTACCCCAGTACCCATTCACGGTCAGTCTGTACCCCAGTCCCCATTCACTGTCAGTCTGTACCTCAGTTCCCATTCACTGTCAGTCTGTACCCCAGTCCCCATTCACTGTCAGTCTGTACCCAAGTCCCCATTCACTGTCAGTCTGTACCCCAGTCTCCATTCACTGTCAGTCTGTACCCCAGTCCCCATTCACTGTCAGTCTGTACCCAAGTCCCCATTCACTGCCAGTCTGTACCCCAGTTCCCATTCACGCTCAGTCTGTACCCCAGTCCGCATTCACTGGGAGTCAGTCTGTACCCCAGTACCCATTTACTGTCAGTCTGTACCCCAGTCCCCATTCACTTTCAGTCTGTACGCCAGTCCCCATTCACTGTCAGTCTGTACCCCAGTCCCCATTCGCTGTCAGTCGGTACCCCAGTACCCATTCACTGTCAGTCTGTACCTCAGTCCGCATTCACGGGTTGTCTGTACCCTCGTCCCCATTCACTGGGAGTCTGTACCCCAGTCCCCATTGACGGTCAGTCTGTACCCCAGTCCCCATTCACTGTCAGCCTGTACCCGAGACCCCATTCACTGTCAGTCTGTAACCCAGTCCCCATTCCCTAGGAGTCAGTCTGTACCCCAGTCCCCATTCACGGTCAGTCTGCACCCCAGTCCCCATTCACTGTCATTCGGTACCCCAGTCCCCATTCACTGTCAGTCTGTACCCCAGTCACCTTTCACTGTCAGTCTGTACCCCAGTCACCTTTCACTGTCAGTCTGTACCCCTGTCCCCATTCACTGGAAGTCAGTCTGTACCCCAGTCCCCATTCACTGGGAGTCAGTCTGTACCCCAGTCCGCATTCACTGTCAGTCTGTACCCCAGTCCCCATTCATGGTCAGTCTGTACCCCAGTCTCCATTCACTGTCAGTCTGTTCCCCAGTCTCCATTCACTGTCAGTCTGTACCCAAGTGTCCATTCGCTGTCGGTCTGTACCCCGTCCCCATTCACTGTCAATCTGCACCCCAGTCCCCATTCACTGTCAGTCTGTACCTCAGTCCCCATTCACTGGGAGTCGGTCTGTACCCAAGTCCCCATTCACTGGGCGTCTGTACCCCAGTCCCCATTCACTGGGAGTCTGTACCCCAGTACCCATTCACGGTCAGTCTGTACCCCAGTCCCCATTCACTGTCAGTCTGTACCTCAGTTCCCATTCACTGTCAGTCTGTACCCCAGTCCCCATTCACTGTCAGTCTGTACCCCAGTCCCCATTCACTGTCAGTCTGTACCCCAGTCCGCATTGATTGTCAGTCTGTACCCCAGTCCCCATTCACTGGGAGTCAATCTGTACCCCAGTCCCCATTCACTTTCAGTCTGTATCCCAGTCCCCATTCACTGTCAATCTGTACCCCAGTCCACATTTACTGTCAGTCTGTACCCCAGTCCCCGTTCACTGGGCATCTGTACCCTATTCCCCATTCACTGTCAGTCTGTACCCCAGTCCCCATTCACTGTCAGTCTGTACCCCAGTTCCTATTCACGGTCAGTCTGTACCCCAGTCCCCATTCACTAGGAGTCAGTTTGTACCCCAGTCCCCATTCACTGTCAGTCTGTACCCCAGTCCCCATTCACTGTCAGTCTGTACCCCAGTCCCCATTCACTGGGAGTCAGTCTGTACCCCAGTCCCCATTCACTGTCAGTCTGTACCCCAGTCCCCATTCACTGTCAGTCTGTACCCCAGTCCCCATTCACTGTCAGTCTGTACCCCAGTCCCCATTCACTGTCAGTCTGTACCCCAGTCCCCATTCACTGGGAGTCAGTCTGTACCCCAGTCCCCATTCACTGGGAGTCAGTCTGTACCCCAGTCCGCATTCACAGTCAGTCTGTACCCCAGTCTCCATTCACTGTCAGTCTGTACCCCAGTCCCCATTCACTGGGAGTCAGTCTGTACCCCAGTCCCCATTCACTGTCAGTCTGTACCCCAGTCCCCATTCACTGGGAGTCAGTCTGTACCCCAGTCCGCATTCACTGTCAGTCTGTACCCCAGTCCCCATTCACTTTCAGTGTGTACCCCAGTCCCCATTCACTAGGAGTCAGTTTGTACCCCAGTCCCCATTAACTGTCAGTCTGTACCCCTGTCTCCATTCACTGTCAGTCAATACCCCATTCCCCACTCACTGTCAGTCTGTACCCCATCCCCATTCACTGTCAGTCTGTACCTCAGTCCCCATTCACTGGGAGTCAGTCTGTACCCAAATCCGCATTCACTGACAATCTGTACCCCAGTCCCCATTCACTGTCTGCCTGTACCCCAGTCTCCATTCGCTGTCAGTCGGTACCCCAGTCTCCATTCGCTGTCAGTCTGTACCCCAGTCCCCATTCACTGTCAGTCTGTACCCCAGTCCCCATTCACTGGGAGTCAATCTGTACCCCAGTCCCCATTCACTTTCAGTCTGTACCCCAGTCCCCATTCACTGTCAGTCTGTAAACCAGTCCCCATTCACTGTCATTCTGTAACCCAGTCCCCATTCACTGCCAGTCTGTACCCCAGTTCCCATTCACGGTCAGCCTGTACCCCAGTCCCCATTCACTGGGAGTCAGTCTGTACCCCAGTCCCCATTTACTGTCAGTCTGTACCCCAGTCCCCATTCACTTTCAGTCTGTACGCCAGTCCCCATTCGCTGTCTGTCTGTACCGCAGTCTCCAGTCACTGGGTGTCAGTACCCCAGTCCCCATTCACTGTCAGTCTGTACCCCAGTCACCTTTCACTGTCAGTCTGTACCCCAGTCCCCATTCACTAGGGGTCAGTTTGTACCCCAGTCCCCATTCACTGTCAGTCTGTACCGCAGTCCCCATTCGCTGTCAGTCTGTACCCCAGTCCCCATTCACTGTCAACCTGCACCCCAGTCCCCATTCACTGTCAATCTGCACCCCAGTCCCCATTCACTGTCAGTCTGTACCTCAGTCCCCATTCACTGTCAGTCTGTACCCCAGTCCCCATTCACTGTCAGCCTGTATCCCAGTCCCCATTCACTGTCATTCTGTACCCCAGTCCCCATTCACTGTCAAATTTGTACCCCAGTGCCCATTCACTGTCAATCTGCACCCCAGTCCCCATTCACTGTCAGTCTGTACCTCAGTCCCCATTCACTGGAAGTCGGTCTGTACCCCAGTCCCCATTTACTGTCAGTCTGTACCCCAGTCCCCATTTACTGTCAGTCTGTACCCCAGTCCCCATTTACTGTCAGTCTGTACCCCAGTCCCCATTTACTGTCAGTCTGTACCCCAGTCCCCATTCACTGGGCGTCTGTACCCCAGTCCCCATTCACTGGGAGTCTGTACCCCAGTACCCATTCACGGTCAGTCTGTACCCCAGTCCCCATTCACTGTCAGTCTGTACCTCAGTTCCCATTCACTGTCAGTCTGTACCCCAGTCCCCATTCACTGTCAGTCTGTACCCAAGTCCCCATTCACTGTCAGTCTGTACCCCAGTCTCCATTCACTGTCAGTCTGTACCCCAGTCCCCATTCACTGTCAGTCTGTACCCAAGTCCCCATTCACTGCCAGTCTGTACCCCAGTTCCCATTCACGCTCAGTCTGTACCCCAGTCCGCATTCACTGGGAGTCAGTCTGTACCCCAGTACCCATTTACTGTCAGTCTGTACCCCAGTCCCCATTCACTTTCAGTCTGTACGCCAGTCCCCATTCACTGTCAGTCTGTACCCCAGTCCCCATTCGCTGTCTGTCTGTACCGCAGTCTCCAGTGACTGGGGGTCAGTACCCCAGTCCCCATTCACTGTCAGTCTGTACCTCAGTCCCCATTCATTGGGAGTCAGTCTGTACCCCAGTCCCCATTCACTGTCAGTCTGTACCCCAGTCCCCATTCACTGGGAGTCAATCTGTACCCCAGTCCTCATTTACTTTCAGTCTCTACCCCAGTCCCCATTCATGGTCAGTCTGTACCCCAGTCCCCATTCATTGGGAGTCAGTCTGTACCCCAGTCCCCATTCACTGGGAGTCAGTCTGTACCCCAGTCCCCATTCACTGTCAGTCTGTACCCCAGTCCCCATTCACTGGGAATCAGTCTGTACCCCAGTCGCCATTCACTGTTAGTCTGTACCCCAGTCCCCATTCACTGTCAGCCTGTACCCCAGTCCCCATTCACTGTCAGTCTGTACCCAAGTCCCCATTCACTGTCAGTCTGTAGCCCATTCCCCGTCAGTTTGTACCCCATTCCCCATTCACTGTCAGTCTGTACCCCAGTCCCCATTCACTGTCAGTCTGTACGCGAGTCCCCATTCACTGTCAGTCTGTACCCCAGTTCCCATTCACTGTCATTCTGTAACCCAGTCCCCATTCACTGCCAGTCTGTACCCCAGTTCCCATGCACGGTCAGCCTGTACCCCAGTCCCCATTCACTGGGAGTCAGTCTGTACCCCAGTCCCCATTCACTGCCAGTCTGTACCCCAGTCCCCATTCACTTTCAGTCTGTACGCCAGTCCCCATTCACTGTCAGTCTGTACCCCACTCCCCATTCGCTGTCAGTCTGTACCGCAGTCTCCAGTCACTGGGGGTCAGCACCTCAGTCCCCATTCACTGTCAGTCTGTAACCCAGTCTCCATTCACTGTCAGTCTGTACCCCAGTCCGCATTCACGGTAAGTCTGTACCCAGTCCCCATTCACGGTCAGTCTGTACCCCAGTCCGCATTCATTGTCAGTCTGTACCCCACTCTCCATTCACGGTCAGTCTGTAACCCAGTCCCCTTTCACTAGGAGTCAGTCTGTACCCCAGTCCCCATTCACTGGGCGTCAGTACCCCAGTCCCCATTCACTGTCAGTCTGTACCCCAGTCCCCATTCACTGTCAGTTTGTACCCCAGTCCCCATTCACTGTCAGTCTGTACCTCAGTCCCCATTCATTGGGAGTCAGTCTGTACCCCAGTCCGCATTCATTGTCAGTCTGTACCCCAGTATTCATTCACTGTCAGTCAATACCCCAGTCCCCATTCACTGTCAGTCTGTACCCCAGTCCCCATTCACTTTCAGTGTGTACCCCAGTCCCCATTCACGAGGAGTCAGTTTGTACCCCAGTCCCCATTAACTGTCAGTCTGTACCCCTGTCTCCATTCACTGTCAGTCAATACCCCATTCCCCACTCACTGTCAGTCTGTACCCAAATCCGCATTCACTGACAATCTGTACCCCAGTCCCCATTCACTGTCTGCCTGTACCCCAGTCTCCATTCGCTGTCAGTCGGTACCCCAGTCTCCATTCGCTGTCAGTCTGTACCGCAGTCTCCAGTCACTGGGGGCCAGTACCCCAGTCCCCATTCACTGTCAGTCTGTACCTCAGTCCCCATTCATTGGGAGTCAGTCTGTACCCCAGTCCGCATTCATTGTCAGTCTGTACCCCAGTCCCCATTCACTGTCAGTCTGTACCCCAGTCCCCATTCATTGGGAGTCAGTCTGTACCCCAGTCCGCATTCATTGTCAGTCTGTACCCCAGTCTCCATTCACTGTCAGTCTGTACCCCAGTCTCCATTCACTGTCAGTCTGTACCTCAGTCCCCATTCACTGTCAGTCTGTATCCCAGTCCCCATTCACTGTCAGTCTGTACCTCAGTCCCCATTCACTGGGAGTCAGTCTGTACCCCAGTCCCCATTTACTGTCAAGTCTGTACCCCAGTCTCCATTCACTGTCAGTCTGTATCCCAGTCCCCATTCACTGTCAGTCTGTACCTCAGTCCCCATTCACTGGGAGTCAGTCTGTACCCCAGTCCCCATTTACTGTCAAGTCTGTACCCCAGTCTCCATTCACTGTCAGTCTGTAACCCAGTCCCCATTCCCTAGGAGTCAGTCTGTATCCCAGTCCCCATTCACGGTCAGTCTGTACCCCAGTCCCCATTCGCTGTCAGTCGGTACCCCAGTACCCATTCACTGTCAGTCTGTACCTCAGTCCGCATTCACGGGTTGTCTGTACCCCAGTCCCCATTCACTGGGAGTCTGTACCCCAGTCCCCATTGACGGTCAGTCTGTACCCCAGTCCCCATTCACTGTCAGCCTGTACCCGAGACCCCATTCACTGTCAGTCTGTAACCCAGTCCCCATTCCCTAGGAGTCAGTCTGTACCCCAGTCCCCATTCACGGTCAGTCTGCACCCCAGTCCCCATTCACTGTCATTCGGTACCCCAGTCCCCATTCACTGTCAGTCTGTACCCCAGTCACCTTTCACTGTCAGTCTGTACCCCAGTCACCTTTCACTGTCAGTCTGTACCCCAGTCCCCATTCACTATGTGTCAGTCTGTACCCCAGTCCCCATTCATGGTCCGTCTGTACCACAGTCCCCATTCACTGTCAGTCTGTACCCCAGTCCCCATTCACTTTCAGTCTGCACCCCAGTCCCCATTCATGGTCCGTCTGTACCACAGTCCCCATTCACTGTCAGTCTGTACCCCAGTCCCCATTCACTGTCAATCTGCACCCCAGTCCCCATTCACTGTCAATCTGCACCCCAGTCCCCATTCACTGTCAGTCTGTACCTCAGTCCCCATTTACTGTCAGTCTGTACCCCAGTCCCCATTTACTGTCAGTCTGTACCCCAGTCCCCATTCACTGGGCGTCTGTACCCCAGTCCCCATTCACTGGGAGTCTGTACCCCAGTACCCATTCACGGTCAGTCTGTACCCCAGTCCCCATTCACTGTCAGTCTGTACCTCAGTTCCCATTCACTGTCAGTCTGTACCCCAGTCCCCATTCACTGTCAGTCTGTACCCCAGTCCCCATTCACTGTCAGTCTGTACCCCAGTCCCCATTCACTGGGAGTCAGTCTGTACCCCAGTCCCCATTCACTTTCAGTCTGTACCCCAGTCCCCATTCACGGTCATTCTGTACCCCAGTTCCCATTCACGGTCAGTCTGTACCCCAGTTCCCATTCACGGTCAGTCTGTACCCCAGTCCCCATTCACTGGGAGTCAGTCTGTAACCCAGTCCCCATTCGCTGTCAGTCTGTACCCCAGTTCCCATTCACGGTCAGTCTGTACCCCAGTCCCCATTCACTGGGAGTCAGTCTGTAACCCAGTCCCCATTCGCTGTCAGTCTGTACCCCAGTCCCCATTCACTGTCAGTCTGTACCCCAGTCCCCATTCGCTGTCAGACTGTACCCCAGTCCCCATTCACTAGGAGTCAGTTTGTACCCCAGTCCCCATTCACTGTCAGTCTGTACCCCAGTCCCCATTCACTGTCAATCTGTACCTCAGTCCCCATTCACTGGGAGTCAGTCTGTTCCCGAGTCCCCATTCACTGTTAGTCTGTACCCCAGTCCCCATTCACTGTCAGTCTGTACCCCAGTCCCCATTCACTGGGAGTCAGTCTGTACCCGAGTCCCCATTCACTAGGAGTCAGTTTGTACCCCAGTCCCCATTCACTGTCAGTCTGTACCCCAGTCCCCATTCACTAGGAGTCAGTTTGTACCCGAGTCCCCATTCACTGTCAGTCTGTACCCGAGTCCCCAGTCACTGGGGGTCAGTACCCGAGTCCCCATTCACTGTCAGTATGTATCCCAGTCCCCATTCAGTGTCAGTCTGTACCCCAGTCCCCATTCACTGTCAGTCTGTACCCCAGTCCCCATTCACTGGGAATCAGTCTGTACCCCAGTCGCCATTCACTGTTAGTCTGTACCCCAGTCCCCATTCACTGTCAGCCTGTACCCCAGTCCCCATTCACTGTCAGTCTGTACCCAAGTCCCCATTCACTGTCAGTCTGTAGCCCATTCCCCGTCAGTTTGTACCCCATTCCCCATTCACTGTCAGTCTGTACCCCAGTCCCCATTCACTGTCAGTCTGTACGCGAGTCCCCATTCACTGTCAGTCTGTACCCCAGTTCCCATTCACTGTCATTCTGTAACCCAGTCCCCATTCACTGCCAGTCTGTACCCCAGTTCCCATGCACGGTCAGCCTGTACCCCAGTCCCCATTCACTGGGAGTCAGTCTGTACCCCAGTCCCCATTCACTGCCAGTCTGTACCCCAGTCCCCATTCACTTTCAGTCTGTACGCCAGTCCCCATTCACTGTCAGTCTGTACCCCACTCCCCATTCGCTGTCAGTCTGTACCGCAGTCTCCAGTCACTGGGGGTCAGCACCTCAGTCCCCATTCACTGTCAGTCTGTAACCCAGTCTCCATTCACTGTCAGTCTGTACCCCAGTCCGCATTCACGGTAAGTCTGTACCCAGTCCCCATTCACGGTCAGTCTGTACCCCAGTCCGCATTCATTGTCAGTCTGTACCCCACTCTCCATTCACGGTCAGTCTGTAACCCAGTCCCCTTT
The DNA here is from genome assembly GCF_052327205.1 of Somniosus microcephalus. Classification (NCBI taxonomy): domain Eukaryota; kingdom Metazoa; phylum Chordata; class Chondrichthyes; order Squaliformes; family Somniosidae; genus Somniosus; species Somniosus microcephalus. Next base: position 7,970,507 of record NC_141001.1, on the reverse strand, counting down.
CACTAGGAGTCAGTCTGTACCCCAGTCCCCATTCACTGGGCGTCAGTACCCCAGTCCCCATTCACTGTCAGTCTGTACCCCAGTCCCCATTCACTGTCAGTTTGTACCCCAGTCCCCATTCACTGTCAGTCTGTACCTCAGTCCCCATTCATTGGGAGTCAGTCTGTACCCCAGTCCGCATTCATTGTCAGTCTGTACCCCAGTATTCATTCACTGTCAGTCAATACCCCAGTCCCCATTCACTGTCAGTCTGTACCCCAGTCCCCATTCACTTTCAGTGTGTACCCCAGTCCCCATTCACGAGGAGTCAGTTTGTACCCCAGTCCCCATTAACTGTCAGTCTGTACCCCTGTCTCCATTCACTGTCAGTCAATACCCCATTCCCCACTCACTGTCAGTCTGTACCCAAATCCGCATTCACTGTCAGTCTGTACCCCAGTCTCCAGTCACTGGGGGCCAGTACCCCAGTCCCCATTCACTGTCAGTCTGTACCTCAGTCCCCATTCATTGGGAGTCAGTCTGTACCCCAGTCCGCATTCATTGTCAGTCTGTACCCCAGTCCCCATTCACTGTCAGTCTGTACCCCAGTCCCCATTCATTGGGAGTCAGTCTGTACCCCAGTCCGCATTCATTGTCAGTCTGTACCCCAGTCTCCATTCACTGTCAGTCTGTACCCCAGTCTCCATTCACTGTCAGTCTGTACCTCAGTCCCCATTCACTGTCAGTCTGTATCCCAGTCCCCATTCACTGTCAGTCTGTACCTCAGTCCCCATTCACTGGGAGTCAGTCTGTACCCCAGTCCCCATTTACTGTCAAGTCTGTACCCCAGTCTCCATTCACTGTCAGTCTGTATCCCAGTCCCCATTCACTGTCAGTCTGTACCTCAGTCCCCATTCACTGGGAGTCAGTCTGTACCCCAGTCCCCATTTACTGTCAAGTCTGTACCCCAGTCTCCATTCACTGTCAGTCTGTAACCCAGTCCCCATTCCCTAGGAGTCAGTCTGTATCCCAGTCCCCATTCACGGTCAGTCTGTACCCCAGTCCCCATTCGCTGTCAGTCGGTACCCCAGTACCCATTCACTGTCAGTCTGTACCTCAGTCCGCATTCACGGGTTGTCTGTACCCCAGTCCCCATTCACTGGGAGTCTGTACCCCAGTCCCCATTGACGGTCAGTCTGTACCCCAGTCCCCATTCACTGTCAGCCTGTACCCGAGACCCCATTCACTGTCAGTCTGTAACCCAGTCCCCATTCCCTAGGAGTCAGTCTGTACCCCAGTCCCCATTCACGGTCAGTCTGCACCCCAGTCCCCATTCACTGTCATTCGGTACCCCAGTCCCCATTCACTGTCAGTCTGTACCCCAGTCACCTTTCACTGTCAGTCTGTACCCCAGTCACCTTTCACTGTCAGTCTGTACCCCAGTCCCCATTCACTATGTGTCAGTCTGTACCCCAGTCCCCATTCATGGTCCGTCTGTACCACAGTCCCCATTCACTGTCAGTCTGTACCCCAGTCCCCATTCACTTTCAGTCTGCACCCCAGTCCCCATTCATGGTCCGTCTGTACCACAGTCCCCATTCACTGTCAGTCTGTACCCCAGTCCCCATTCACTGTCAATCTGCACCCCAGTCCCCATTCACTGTCAATCTGCACCCCAGTCCCCATTCACTGTCAGTCTGTACCTCAGTCCCCATTTACTGTCAGTCTGTACCCCAGTCCCCATTTACTGTCAGTCTGTACCCCAGTCCCCATTCACTGGGCGTCTGTACCCCAGTCCCCATTCACTGGGAGTCTGTACCCCAGTACCCATTCACGGTCAGTCTGTACCCCAGTCCCCATTCACTGTCAGTCTGTACCTCAGTTCCCATTCACTGTCAGTCTGTACCCCAGTCCCCATTCACTGTCAGTCTGTACCCCAGTCCCCATTCACTGTCAGTCTGTACCCCAGTCCCCATTCACTGGGAGTCAGTCTGTACCCCAGTCCCCATTCACTGTCAGTCTGTACCCCAGTCCCCATTCACTTTCAGTCTGTACCCCAGTCCCCATTCACGGTCATTCTGTACCCCAGTTCCCATTCACGGTCAGTCTGTACCCCAGTTCCCATTCACGGTCAGTCTGTACCCCAGTCCCCATTCACTGGGAGTCAGTCTGTAACCCAGTCCCCATTCGCTGTCAGTCTGTACCCCAGTTCCCATTCACGGTCAGTCTGTACCCCAGTCCCCATTCACTGGGAGTCAGTCTGTAACCCAGTCCCCATTCGCTGTCAGTCTGTACCCCAGTCCCCATTCACTGTCAGTCTGTACCCCAGTCCCCATTCGCTGTCAGACTGTACCCCAGTCCCCATTCACTAGGAGTCAGTTTGTACCCCAGTCCCCATTCACTGTCAGTCTGTACCCCAGTCCCCATTCACTGTCAATCTGTACCTCAGTCCCCATTCACTGGGAGTCAGTCTGTTCCCGAGTCCCCATTCACTGTTAGTCTGTACCCCAGTCCCCATTCACTGTCAGTCTGTACCCCAGTCCCCATTCACTGGGAGTCAGTCTGTACCCGAGTCCCCATTCACTAGGAGTCAGTTTGTACCCCAGTCCCCATTCACTGTCAGTCTGTACCCCAGTCCCCATTCACTAGGAGTCAGTTTGTACCCGAGTCCCCATTCACTGTCAGTCTGTACCCGAGTCCCCAGTCACTGGGGGTCAGTACCCGAGTCCCCATTCACTGTCAGTATGTATCCCAGTCCCCATTCAGTGTCAGTCTGTACCCCAGTCCCCATTCACTGTCAGTCTGTACACCAGTCCCCATTCACTGTCAGTCTGCACCCCAGTCCCCATTCACTGTCAGTCTGTACCCCCGTCTCCATTCCCTAGGAGTCAGTCTGTACCCCAGTCCCCATTCACAGTCAGTCTGTACCCCAGTCCCCATTCACTAGGAGTCAGTTTGTACCCCAGTCCCCATTCACTGTCAGTCTGTACCCCAGTCCCGACTCACTGTCAGTCTGTACCCCGTCCCCATTCACTGTCAGTCTGTGCCCCAGTCCCCGTTCACTGTCAGTCTGTACCCCAGTCCCCATTCACTGTCAGTCTGTACCCCAGTCCCCAGTCACTGGGGGTCAGTACCCCAGTCCCCATTCACTGTCAGTCTGTACCCCAGTCCCCATTCACTGTCAGTCTGTACCCCAGTCCCCATTCACTGGGAGTCAGTCAGTACCCCAGTCCCCATTCACTGTCAGTCTGTGTCCCAGTCCCCATTCCCTAGGAGTCAGTCTGTACCCCAGTCCCCATTCACTAGGAGTCAGTTTGTACCCCAGTCCCCATTCACTGTCAGTCTGTACCCCAGTCCCCATTCACTGTCAGTCTGTATCCCAGTCCCCATTCACGGTCAGTCTGTACCCCAGTCCCCATTCGCTGTCAGTCGGTACCCCAGTACCCATTCACTGTCAGTCTGTACCTCAGTCCCCATTCACGGGTTGTCTGTACCCCAGTCCCCATTCACTGGGAGTCTGTACCCCAGTCCCCATTGACGGTCAGTCTGTACCCCAGTCCCCATTCACTGTCAGCCTGTACCCGAGACCCCATTCACTGTCAGTCTGTAACCCAGTCCCCATTCCCTAGGAGTCAGTCTGTACCCCAGTCCCCATTCACTGTCAGTCTGTACCCCAGTCACCTTTCACTGTCAGTCTGTACCCCTGTCCCCATTCACTGGGAGCCAGTCTGTACCCCAGTCCCCATTCACTGTCAGTCTGTACCCCAGTCCCCATTCATGGTCCGTCTGTACCACAGTCCCCATTCACTGTCAGTCTGTACCCCAGTCCCCATTCACTTTCAGTCTGCACCCCAGTCCCCATTCATGGACCGTCTGTACCACAGTCCCCATTCACTGTCAGTCTGTACCCCAGTCCCCATTCACTGTCAATCTGCACCCCAGTCCCCATTCACTGTCAATCTGCACCCCAGTCCCCATTCACTGTCAGTCTGTACCTCAGTCCCCATTTACTGTCAGTCTGTACCCCAGTCCCCATTTACTGTCAGTCTGTACCCCAGTCCCCATTCACTGGGAGTCTGTACCTCAGTTCCCATTCACTGTCAGTCTGTACCCCAGTCCCCATTCACTGTCAGTCTGTACCTCAGTTCCCATTCACTGTCAGTCTGTACCCCAGTCCCCATTCACTGTCAGTCTGTACCCCAGTCCCCATTCACTGGGAGTCAGTCTGCACCCCAGTCCCCATTTACTGTCGGTCTGTACCCCAGTCCCCATTCACTGTCAGTCTGTACCTCAGTTCCCATTCACGGTCAGTCTGTACCCCAGTTCCCATTCACGGTCAGTCTGTACCCCAGTCCCCATTCACTGGGAGTCAGTCTGTAACCCAGTCCCCATTCGCTGTCAGTCTGTACCCCAGTCCCCATTCACTGTCAGTCTGTACCCCAGTCCCCATTCGCTGTCAGACTGTACCCCAGTCCCCATTCACTAGGAGTCAGTCTGTACCCCAGTCCCCATTCACTGTCAGTCTGTACCCCAGTCCCCATTCACTGTCAACGCTGTACCCCAGTCCCCATTCACTGTCAGTCTGTACCCCAGTCCCCATTCACTAGGAGTCAGTTTGTACCGCAGTCCCCATTCACTGTCAGTCTGTACCCCAGTCCCCATTCACTGTCAGTCTGTACCCCAGTCCCCATTCACTGTCAGTCTGTAACCCAGCCCCCATTCACTGTCAGTCTGTACCCCAGTCCCCATTCACTGTCAATCTGTACCTCAGTCCCCTTTCACTGGGAGTCAGTCTGTTCCCGAGTCCCCATTCACTGTTAGTCTGTACCCCAGTCCCCATTCACTGTCAGTCTGTACCCCAGTCCCCATTCACTGGGAGTCAGTCTGTACCCGAGTCCCCATTCAGTGTCAGTCTGTACCCCAGTCCCCATTCACTAGGAGTCAGTTTGTACCCCAGTCCCCATTCACTGTCAGTCTGTACCCCAGTCCCCATTCACTAGGAGTCAGTTTGTACCCGAGTCCCCATTCACTGTCAGTCTGTACCCGAGTCCCCAGTCACTGGGGGTCAGTACCCGAGTCCCCATTCACTGTCAGTATGTATCCCAGTCCCCATTCAGTGTCAGTCTGTACCCCAGTCCCCATTCACTGTCAGTCTGTACTTCAGTCCCCATTCACTGGGAGGCAGTCTGTACCCCAGTCTCCATTCACTGTCAGTCTGTACACCAGTCCCCATTCACTGTCAGTCTGCACCCCAGTCCCCATTCACTGTCAGTCTGTACCCCAGTCTCCATTCCCTAGGAGTCAGTCTGTACCCCAGTCCCCATTCACAGTCAGTCTGTACCCCAGTCCCCATTCACTCGGAGTCAGTTTGTACCCCAGTCCCCATTCACTGTCAGTCTGTACCCCAGTCCCGACTCACTGTCAGTCTGTACCCCGTCCCCATTCACTGTCAGTCTGTGCCCCAGTCCCCGTTCACTGTCAGTCTGTACCCCAGTCCCCATTCACTGTCAGTCTGTACCCCAGTCCCCAGTCACTGGGGGTCAGTACCCCAGTCCCCATTCACTGTCAGTCTGTACCCCAGTCCCCATTCACTGGGAGTCAGTCTGTACCCCAGTCTCCAATCACTGTCAGTCTGTACCCCAGCCTCCATTCACTGTCAGTCTGTACCCAAGTCTCCATTCGCTGTCGGTCTGTACCCCGTCCCCATTCACTGTCAGTCTGTACCCCAGTCCCCATTCACTGCCACTCTGTATTCCAGTCTCCATTCACTGTCAGTCTGTAACCCAGTCCCCATTCCCTAGGAGTCAGTTTGTACCCCAGTCCCCATTCACTGTCAGTCTGTACCCCAGTCCCCATTCACTGTCAGTCTGTATCCCAGTCCCCATTCACTGTCATTCTGTACTCCAGTCTAAATTCACTGTCAGTCTGTAACCCAGTCCCCTTTCCGCAGGAGTCAGCCTGTACCCGAGACCCCATTCACTGTCAGTCTGTACCCCAGTCCCCATTCCCAAGGAGTCAGTCTGTACCCAAGTCCCCATTCACTGTCAGTCTGTACCCCAGTCCCCATTCACTGTCACTCTGTACCCCAGTCCCCATTCACTGTCAGTCTGTACCCCAGTCCCCATTCACTGTCAGTCTGTACCCCAGTCCCCATTCACTGTCAGTCTGTACCTCAGTCCCCATTCACTGGGAGTCAGTCTGTTCCCGAGTCCCCATTCACTGTCAGTCTGTACCCCAGTCCCCATTCACTGTCAGTCTGTACCTCAGTCCCCATTCACTGGGAGTCAGTCTGTTCCCGAGTCCCCATTCACTGTTAGTCTGTACCCCAGTCCCCATTCACTGTCAGTCTGTACCCCAGTCCCCATTCACTGGGAGTCAGTCTGTACCCGAGTCCCCATTCAGTGTCAGTCTGTACCCCAGTCCCCATTCACTGTCAGTCTGTACCCCAGTCCCCATTCACTAGGAGTCAGTTTGTACCCCAGTCCCCATTCACTGTCAGTCTGTACCCGAGTCCCCAGTCACTGGGGGTCAGTACCCGAGTCCCCATTCACTGTCAGTATGTATCCCAGTCCCCATTCAGTGTCAGTCTGTACCCCAGTCCCCATTCACTGTCAGTCTGTACTTCAGTCCCCATTCACTGGGAGGCAGTCTGTACCCCAGTCTCCATTCACTGTCAGTCTGTACCCCAGTCCCCATTCACTGTCAGTCTGTACTTCAGTCCCCATTCACTGGGAGGCAGTCTGTACCCCAGTCCCCATTCACTGTCAGTCTGTACACCAGTCCCCATTCACTGTCAGTCTGTACTCCAGTTTCCATTCACTGTCAGTCTGTAACCCAGTCCCCATTCCCTAGGAGTCAGTCTGTACCCCAGTCCCCATTCACTAGGAGTCAGTTTGTACCCCAGTCCCCATTCACTGTCAGTCTGTACCCCAGTCCCCATTCACTGTCAGTCTGTACCCCGTCCCCATTCACTGTCAGTCTGTGCCCCAGTCCCCGTTCACTGTCAGTCTGTACCCCAGTCCCCATTCACTGTCAGTCTGTACCCCAGTCCCCATTCACTGTCAGTCTGTACCCCAGTCCCCAGTCACTGGGGGTCAGTACCCCAGTCCCCATTCACTGGGAGTCAGTCAGTACCCCAGTCCCCATTCAGTGTCAGTCTGTGTCCCAGTCCCCATTCACTGTCAGTCTGTACCCCAGTCTCCAATCACTGTCAGTCTGTACCCAAGTCTCCATTCGCTGTCGGTCTGTACCCCGTCCCCATTCACTGTCAGTCTGTACCCCAGTCCCCATTCACTGTCAGTCTGTATCCCAGTCCCCATTCACTGTCATTCTGTACCCCAGTCCACATTCACTGTCAATGTTGTACCCCAGTCACCATTCACTGTCAGTCTGTACCCCAGTCACCATTCACTGTCAGTCTGTACCCCAGTCCGCATTCACTGGGAGTCAGTCTGTGTCCCAGTCCCCATTCACTGTCAGTCTGTACCCCAGTCCCCATTCACTGTCAGTCTGTACCCCAGTCCCCATTCACTGTCAGTCTGTACCCCAGTCTCCATTCACTGTCAGTCTGTACCCCAGTCTCCATTCACTGTCAATCTGTACCCCAGTCTCCATTCACTGTCAGTCTGTACCCCAGTCTCCATTCACTGTCAGTCTGTACCCCAGTCACCATTCACTGTCAGTCTGTACCCCAGTCCCCTTTCCGTAGGAGTCAGCCTGTACCCGAGACCCCATTCACTCTCAGTCTGTACCCCAGTCCCCATTCACTGTCAGTCTGTAACCCAGTCCCCATTCCCAAGGAGTCAGTCTGTACCCCAGTCCCCATTCACTAGGAGTCAGTCTGTACCCCAGTCCCCATTCACTGTCAGTCTGTACCCCAGTCCCCATTCACTGTCAAAGTTGTACCCCAGTCCCCATTCACTGTCAGGCCGTACCCCATTCACCATTCACTGTCAGTCTGTACCCCTGTCCCCATTCACTGGGAGCCAGTCTGTACCCCAGTCCCCATTCAGTGTCAGTCTGTACCCCAGTTCCCATTCACGGTCAGTCTGTACCCCAGTTCCCATTCACGGTCAGTCTTTACCCCAGTCCCCATTCACTGGGAGTCAGTCTTTACCCCAGGTCCCCATTCACTGTCTGTTTGCAACCCAGTCCCCATTCACTAGGACTCAGTCTGTAACCAGTCCCCATTCACGGCCAGTCTGTACCCCAGTCCCCATTCACTGTCAGTCTGTACCCCAGACCCCATTCACTGTCAGTCTGTACCCCAGTACGCACTCACTGTCAGCCTGTACCGCAGTACCCATTCACTGTCAGTCTGTACCCCAGTCCCCATTCACTGGGAGTCAGTCTGTACCCCAGTCCCCATTCACAGTCAGTCTGTACCCCAGTCCCCATTCACTCGGAGTCAGTTTGTACCCCAGTCCCCATTCACTGTCAGTCTGTACCCCAGTCCCGACTCACTGTCAGTCTGTACCCCGTCCCCATTCACTGTCAGTCTGTACCCCAGTCCCCATTCACTGTCAGTCTGTACCCCAGTCCCCATTCACTGTCAGTCTGTACCCCAGTCCCCAGTCACTGGGGGTCAGTACCCCAGTCCCCATTCACTGTCAGTCTGTACCCCAGTCCCCATTCACTGTCAGTCTGTACCCTAGTCCCCATTCACTGGGAGTCAGTCTGTACCCCAGTCTCCAATCACTGTCAGTCTGTACCCCAGCCTCCATTCACTGTCAGTCTGTACCCAAGTCTCCATTCGCTGTCGGTCTGTACCCCGTCCCCATTCACTGTCAGTCTGTACCCCAGTCCCCATTCACTGCCACTCTGTATTCCAGTCTCCATTCACTGTCAGTCTGTAACCCAGTCCCCATTCCCTAGGAGTCAGTTTGTACCCCAGTCCCCATTCACTGTCAGTCTGTACCCCAGTCCCCATTCACTGTCAGTCTGTATCCCAGTCCCCATTCACTGTCATTCTGTACTCCAGTCTAAATTCACTGTCAGTCTGTAACCCAGTCCCCTTTCCGTAGGAGTCAGCCTGTACCCGAGACCCCATTCACTGTCAGTCTGTACCCCAGTCCCCATTCCCAAGGAGTCAGTCTGTACCCCAGTCCCCATTCACTGTCAGTCTGTACCCCAGTCCCCATTCACTGTCAGCCTGTATCCCAGTCCCCATTCACTGTCATTCTGTACCCCAGTCCCCATTCACTGTCAAATTTGTACCCCAGTGCCCATTCACTGTCACTCTGTACCCCAGTCCCCATTCACTGTCAGTCTGTACCCCAGTCCCCATTCACTGTCAGTCTGTACCCCAGTCCCCATTCACTAGGAGTCAGTTTGTACCCCAGTCGCCATTCACTGTCAGTCTGTACCCCAGTCCCCATTCACTGTCAGTCTGTAACCCAGCCCCCATTCACTGTCAGTCTGTACCCCAGTCCCCATTCACTGTCAGTCTGTACCTCAGTCCCCATTCACTGGGAGTCAGTCTGTTCCCGAGTCCCCATTCACTGTTAGTCTGTACCCCAGTCCCAATTCACTGTCAGTCTGTACCCCAGTCCCCATTCACTGGGAGTCAGTCTGTACCCGAGTCCCCATTCAGTGTCAGTCTGTACCCCAGTCCCCATTCACTGTCAGTCTGTACCCCAGTCCCCATTCACTAGGAGTCAGTTTGTACCCCAGTCCCCATTCACTGTCAGTCTGTACCCGAGTCCCCAGTCACTGGGGGTCAGTACCCGAGTCCCCATTCACTGTCAGTATGTATCCCAGTCCCCATTCAGTGTCAGTCTGTACCCCAGTCCCCATTCACTGTCAGTCTGTACTTCAGTCCCCATTCACTGGGAGGCAGTCTGTACCCCAGTCTCCATTCACTGTCAGTCTGTACCCCAGTCCCCATTCACTGTCAGTCTGTACTCCAGTTTCCATTCACTGTCAGTCTGTAACCCAGTCCCCATTCCCTAGGAGTCAGTCTGTACCCCAGTCCCCATTCACTAGGAGTCAGTTTGTACCCCAGTCCCCATTCACTGTCAGTCTGTACCCCGTCCCCATTCACTGTCAGTCTGTGCCCCAGTCCCCGTTCACTGTCAGTCTGTACCCCAGTCCCCATTCACTGTCAGTCTGTACCCCAGTCCCCATTCACTGTCAGTCTGTACCCCAGTCCCCAGTCACTGGGGGTCAGTACCCCAGTCCCCATTCACTGGGAGTCAGTCAGTACCCCAGTCCCCATTCAGTGTCAGTCTGTGTCCCAGTCCCCATTCACTGTCAGTCTGTACCCCAGTCTCCAATCACTGTCAGTCTGTACCCCAGCCTCCATTCACTGTCAGTCTGTACCCAAGTCTCCATTCGCTGTCGGTCTGTACCCCGTCCCCATTCACTGTCAGTCTGTACCCCAGTCCCCATTCACTGTCAGTCTGTATCCCAGTCCCCATTCACTGTCATTCTGTACCCCAGTCCACATTCACTGTCAATGTTGTACCCCAGTCACCATTCACTGTCAGTCTGTACCCCAGTCACCATTCACTGTCAGTCTGTACCCCAGTCCGCATTCACTGGGAGTCAGTCTGTACCCCAGTCCCCATTCACTGTCAGTCTGTACCCCAGTCTCCATTCACTGTCAGTCTGTACCCCAGTCTCCATTCACTGTCAGTCTGTACCCCAGTCTCCATTCACTGTCAATCTGTACCCCAGTCTCCATTCACTGTCAGTCTGTACCCCAGTCTCCATTCACTGTCAGTCTGTACCCCAGTCACCATTCACTGTCAGTCTGTACCCCAGTCCCCTTTCCGTAGGAGTCAGCCTGTACCCGAGACCCCATTCACTCTCAGTCTGTACCCCAGTCCCCATTCACTGTCAGTCTGTAACCCAGTCCCCATTCCCAAGGAGTCAGTCTGTACCCCAGTCCCCATTCACTAGGAGTCAGTCTGTACCCCAGTCCCCATTCACTGTCAGGCCGTACCCCATTCACCATTCACTGTCAGTCTGTACCCCTGTCCCCATTCACTGGGAGCCAGTCTGTACCCCAGTCCCCATTCAGTGTCAGTCTGTACCCCAGTTCCCATTCACGGTCAGTCTGTACCCCAGTTCCCATTCACGGTCAGTCTTTACCCCAGTCCCCATTCACTGGGAGTCAGTCTTTACCCCAGGTCCCCATTCACTGTCTGTTTGCAACCCAGTCCCCATTCACTAGGACTCAGTCTGTAACCAGTCCCCATTCACGGCCAGTCTGTACCCCAGTCCCCATTCACTGTCAGTCTGTACCCCAGACCCCATTCACTGTCAGTCTGTACCCCAGTACGCACTCACTGTCAGCCTGTACCGCAGTACCCATTCACTGTCAGTCTGTACCGCATTTCCCATTCACTGTCAGTCTGTACCCCAGTCCCCATTCACTGGGAGTCAGTCTGTACCCCAGTCCCCATTCACTGTCAGTCTGTACCCCAGGCCCCATTCACTAAGAGTCAGTTTGTACCCCAGTCCCCATTCACTGTCAGTCTGTACCCCAGTCCCCATTCACTGTCAGTCTGTACCCCAGTCCCCATTCACTGTCAGTCTGTATCCCAGTCCCCATTCACTGTCAGTCTGTACCCCAGTCCCCATTCACTGGGAGTCAGTCAGTACCTCAGTCCCCATTCAGTGTCAGTCTGTGTCCCAGTCCCCATTCACAGTCAGTCTGTACCCCAGTCTCCATTCACAGTCAGTCTGTACCCCAGTCTCCATTCGCTGTCGGTCTGTACCCCGTCCCCATTCACTGTCAGTCTGTACCCCAGTCCACATTCACTGTCAATGTTGTACCCCAGTCACCATTCACTGTCAGTCTGTACCCCAGTCCCCATTCACTGGGAGTCAGTCTGTACCCCAGTCACCATTCACTGTCAGTCTGTACCCCAGTCCGCATTCACTGGGAGTCAGTCTGTACCCCAGTCCCCATTTACTGTCAAGTCTGTACCCCAGTCCACATTTACTGTCGGTCTGTACCCCAGTCCCCATTCACTGGGCATCTGTACCCCATTCCCCATTCACTGTCAGTCTGTACCCCAGTCCCCATTCACTGTCAGTCTGTACCCCAGTCCCCATTCACTGTCAGTCTGTACCCCAGTCCCCATTCACTGGGAGTCAGTCTGTACCCCAGTCTCCATTCACTGTCAGTCTGTACCCCAGTCTCCATTCACTGTCAGTCTGTACCCCAGTCTCCATTCACTGTCAGTCTGTTCCCCAGTCTCCATTCACTGTCAGTCTGTACCCCAGTCCCCATTCCCGAGGAGTCAGTCTGTACCCCAGTCCCCATTCACTAGGAGTCAGTTTGTACCCCAGTCCCCATTCACTGTCTGTCTGTACCCCAGTCCCCATTCACGGTCAGTCTGTATCCCAGTCCCCATTCACGGTCAGTCTGTACCCCAGTCCCCATTCGCTGTCAGTCGGTACCCCAGTACCCATTCACTGTCAGTCTGTACCTCAGTCCGCATTCACGGGTTGTCTGTACCCCAGTCCCCATTCACTGGGAGTCTATACCCCAGTCCCCATTGACGGTCAGTCTGTACCCCAGTCCCCATTCACTGTCAGCCTGTACCCGAGACCCCATTCACTGTCAGTCTGTAACCCAGTCCCCATTCCCTAGGAGTCAGTCTGTACCCCAGTCCCCATTCACGGTCAGTCTGCACCCCAGTCCCCATTCACTGTCATTCGGTACCCCAGTCCCCATTCACTGTCAGTCTGTACCCCAGTCACCTTTCACTGTCAGTCTGTACCCCAGTCACCTTTCACTGTCAGTCTGTACCCCAGTCACCTTTCACTGTCAGTCTGTACCCCTGTCCCCATTCACTGGGAGCCAGTCTGTACCCCAGTCCCCATTCACTGTCAGTCTGTACCCCAGTTCCCATTCACTGTCAGTCTGTACCCCAGTCCCCATTCACTATGTGTCAGTCTGTACCCCAGTCCCCATTCATGGTCCGTCTGTACCACAGTCCCCATTCACTGTCAGTCTGTACCCCAGTCCCCATTCACTTTCAGTCTGCACCCCAGTCCCCATTCATGGTCCGTCTGTACCACAGTCCCCATTCACTGTCAGTCTGTACCCCAGTCCCCATTCACTGTCAATCTGCACCCCAGTCCCCATTCACTGTCAATCTGCACCCCAGTCCCCATTCACTGTCAGTCTGTACCTCAGTCCCCATTTACTGTCAGTCTGTACCCCAGTCCCCATTTACTGTCAGTCTGTACCCCAGTCCCCATTCACTGGGCGTCTGTACCCCAGTCCCCATTCACTGGGAGTCTGTACCCCAGTACCCATTCACGGTCAGTCTGTACCCCAGTCCCCATTCACTGTCAGTCTGTACCTCAGTTCCCATTCACTGTCAGTCTGTACCCCAGTCCCCATTCACTGTCAGTCTGTACCCCAGTCCCCATTCACTGTCAGTCTGTACCCCAATCCCCATTCACTGGGAGTCAGTCTGCACCCCAGTCCCCATTTACTGTCGGTCTGTACCCCAGTCCCCATTCACTTTCAGTCTGTACCCCAGTCCCCATTCACTGTCATTCTGTACCCCAGTTCCCATTCACGGTCAGTCTGTACCCCAGTCCCCATTCGCTGTCAGTCTGTACCCCAGTCCCCATTCACTGTCAGTCTGTACCCCAGTCCCCATTCGCTGTCAGACTGTACCCCAGTCCCCATTCACTCGGAGTCAGTTTGTACCCCAGTCCCCATTCACTGTCAGTCTGTACCCCAGTCCACATTCACTGTCAGTCTGTACCCCAGTCCCCATTCACTGTCAGTCTGTACCCCAGTCCCCATTCACTGTCAGTCTGTACCCCAGTCCCCATTCACTGTCAACGCTGTACCCCAGTCCCCATTCACTGTCAGTCTGTACCCCAGTCCCCATTCACTAGGAGTCAGTTTGTACCCCAGTCCCCATTCACTGTCAGTCTGTACCCCAGTCCCCATTCACTGTCAGTCTGTAACCCAGCCCCCATTCACTGTCAATCTGTACCTCAGTCCCCATTCACTGGGAGTCAGTCTGTTCCCGAGTCCCCATTCACTGTTAGTCTGTACCCCAGTCCCCATTCACTGTCAGTCTGTACCCCAGTCCCCATTCACTGGGAGTCAGTCTGTACCCGAGTCCCCATTCAGTGTCAGTCTGTACCCCAGTCCCCATTCACTAGGAGTCAGTTTGTACCCCAGTCCCCATTCACTGTCAGTCTGTACCCCAGTCCCCATTCACTAGGAGTCAGTTTGTACCCGAGTCCCCATTCACTGTCAGTCTGTACCCGAGTCCCCAGTCACTGGGGGTCAGTACCCGAGTCCCCATTCACTGTCAGTATGTATCCCAGTCCCCATTCAGTGTCAGTCTGTACCCCAGTCCCCATTCACTGTCAGTCTGTACTTCAGTCCCCATTCACTGGGAGGCAGTCTGTACCCCAGTCTCCATTCACTGTCAGTCTGTACACCAGTCCCCATTCACTGTCAGTCTGCACCCCAGTCCCCATTCACTGTCAGTCTGTACCCCAGTCTCCATTCCCTAGGAGTCAGTCTGTACCCCAGTCCCCATTCACAGTCAGTCTGTACCCCAGTCCCCATTCACTAGGAGTCAGTTTGTACCCCAGTCCCCATTCACTGTCAGTCTGTGCCCCAGTCCCCGTTCACTGTCAGTCTGTACCCCAGTCCCCATTCACTGTCAGTCTGTACCCCAGTCCCCAGTCACTGGGGGTCAGTACCCCAGTCCCCATTCACTGGGAGTCAGTCAGTACCCCAGTCCCCATTCACTGTCAGTCTGTGTCCCAGTCCCCATTCACTGTCAGTCTGTACCCCAGTCTCCAATCACTGTCAGTCTGTACCCCAGCCTCCATTCACTGTCAGTCTGTACCCAAGTCTCCATTCGCTGTCGGTCTGTACCCCGTCCCCATTCACTGTCAGTCTGTACCCCAGTCCCCATTCACTGCCACTCTGTATTCCAGTCTCCATTCACTGTCAGTCTGTAACCCAGTCCCCATTCCCTAGGAGTCAGTTTGTACCCCAGTCCCCATTCACTGTCAGTCTGTACCCCAGTCCCCATTCACTGTCAGTCTGTATCCCAGTCCCCATTCACTGTCATTCTGTACTCCAGTCTAAATTCACTGTCAGTCTGTAACCCAGTCCCCGTTCCGTAGGAGTCAGCCTGTACCCGAGACCCCATTCACTGTCAGTCTGTACCCCAGTCCCCATTCCCAAGGAGTCAGTCTGTACCCAAGTCCCCATTCACTGTCAGTCTGTACCCCAGTCCCCATTCACTGTCAGCCTGTATCCCAGTCCCCATTCACTGTCATTCTGTACCCCAGTCCCCATTCACTGTCAAAGTTGTACCCCAGTGCCCATTCACTGTCACTCTGTACCCCAGTCCCCATTCACTAGGAGTCAGTTTGTACCCCAGTCGCCATTCACTGTCAGTCTGTACCTCAGTCCCCATTCACTGGGAGTCAGTCTGTTCCCGAGTCCCCATTCACTGTTAGTCTGTACCCCAGTCCCCATTCACTGTCAGTCTGTACCCCAGTCCCCATTCACTGGGAGTCAGTCTGTACCCGAGTCCCCATTCAGTGTCAGTCTGTACCCCAGTCTCCATTCACTGTCAGTCTGTACCCCAGTCCCCATTCACTGTCAGTCTGTACCCGAGTCCCCATTCACTGTCAGTCTGTACCCGAGTCCCCAGTCACTGGGGGTCAGTACCCGAGTCCCCATTCACTGTCAGTATGTATCCCAGTCCCCATTCAGTGTCAGTCTGTACCCCAGTCCCCATTCACTGTCAGTCTGTACTTCAGTCCCCATTCACTGGGAGGCAGTCTGTACCCCAGTCTCCATTCACTGTCAGTCTGTACCCCAGTCCCCATTCACTGTCAGTCTGTACTTCAGTCCCCATTCACTGGGAGGCAGTCTGTACCCCAGTCCCCATTCACTGTCAGTCTGTACACCAGTCCCCATTCACTGTCAGTCTGTACTCCAGTTTCCATTCACTGTCAGTCTGTAACCCAGTCCCCATTCCCTAGGAGTCAGTCTGTACCCCAGTCCCCATTCACAGTCAGTGTGTACCCCAGTCCCCATTCACTAGGAGTCAGTTTGTACCCCAGTCCCCATTCACTGTCAGTCTGTACCCCAGTCCCCATTCACTGTCAGTCTGTACCCCAGTCCCCATTCACTGTCAGTCTGTACCCCAGTCCCCATTCACTGTCAGTCTGTACCCCAGTCCCCATTCACTGTCAGTCTGTACCCCAGTCCCCAGTCACTGGGGGTCAGTACCCCAGTCCCCATTCACTGGGAGTCAGTCAGTACCCCAGTCCCCATTCAGTGTCAGTCTGTGTCCCAGTCCCCATTCACTGTCAGTCTGTACCCCAGTCTCCAATCTCTGTCAGTCTGTACCCCAGCCTCCATTCACTGTCAGTCTGTACCCAAGTCTCCATTCGCTGTCGGTCTGTACCCCGTCCCCATTCACTGTCAGTCTGTACCCCAGTCCCCATTCACTGTCAGTCTGTATCCCAGTCCCCATTCACTGTCATTCTGTACCCCAGTCCACATTCACTGTCAATGTTGTACCCCAGTCACCATTCACTGTCAGTCTGTACCCCAGTCACCATTCACTGTCAGTCTGTACCCCAGTCCGCATTCACTGGGAGTCAGTCTGTGTCCCAGTCCCCATTCACTGTCAGTCTGTACCCCAGTCCCCATTCACTGTCAGTCTGTACCCCAGTCCCCATTCACTGTCAGTCTGTACCCCAGTCCCCATTCACTGTCAGTCTGTACCCCAGTCCCCATTCACTGTCAGTCTGTACCCCAGTCCCCATTCACTGTCAGTCTGTACCCCAGTCCCCATTCACTGTCAGTCTGTACCCCAGTCCCCATTCACTTTCAGTCTGTACCCCAGTCTCCATTCACTGTCAGTCTGTACCCCAGTCTCCATTCACTGTCAGTCTGTACCCCAGTCTCCATTCACTGTCAGTCTGTACCCCAGTCTCCATTCACTGTCAGTCTGTACCCCAGTCTCCATTCACTGTCAGTCTGTACCCCAGTCTCCATTCACTGTCAGTCTGTACCCCAGTCTCCATTCACTGTCAGTCTATACCCCAGTCACCATTCACTGTCAGTCTGTACCCCAGTCCCCATTCACTGTCAATCTGTACTCCAGTCTAAATTCACTGTCAGTCTGTAACCCAGTCCCCTTTCCGTAGGAGTCAGCCTGTACCCGAGACCCCATTCACTCACAGTCTGTACCCCAGTCCCCATTCACTGTCAGTCTGTAACCCAGTCCCCATTCCCAAGGAGTCAGTCTGTACCCCAGTCCCCATTCACTAGGAGTCAGTCTGTACCCCAGTCCCCATTCACTGTCAGTCTGTACCCCAGTCCCCATTCACTGTCAAAGTTGTACCCCAGTCCCCATTCACTGTCAGGCCGTACCCCATTCACCATTCACTGTCAGTCTGTACCCCTGTCCCCATTCACTGGGAGCCAGTCTGTACCCCAGTCCCCATTCACGGTCAGTCTGTACCCCAGTTCCCATTCACGGTCAGTCTTTACCCCAGTCCCCATTCACTGGGAGTCAGTCTTTACCCCAGGTCCCCATTCACTGTCTGTTTGCAACCCAGTCCCCATTCACGGCCAGTCTGTACCCTAGTCCCCATTCACTGTCAGTCTGTACCCCAGACCCCATTCACTGTCAGCCTGTACCCCAGTACGCACTCACTGTCAGCCTGTACCGCAGTACCCATTCACTGTCAGTCTGTACCGCATTTCCCATTCACTGTCAGTCTGTACCCCAGTCCCCATTCACTGTCAGTCTGTACCCCAGTCCCCATTCACTGTCAGTCTGTACCCCAGTCCCCATTCACTGTCAGTCTGTACCCCAGTCCCCATTCACTGGGAGTCAGTCTGTACCCCAGTCCCCATTCACTGTCAGTCTGTAGCCCAGTCCCCATTCACTGTCAGTCTGTAACCCAGTCCCCATTCCCTAGGAGTCAGTCTGTACCCCAGTCCCCATTCAGTGTCAGTCTGTGTCCCAGTCCCCATTCACAGTCAGTCTGTACCCCAGTCTCCATTCACAGTCAGTCTGTACCCCAGTCTCCATTCGCTGTCGGTCTGTACCCCGTCCCCATTCACTGTCAGTCTGTACCCCAGTCCACATTCACTGTCAATGTTGTACCCCAGTCACCATTCACTGTCAGTCTGTACCCCAGTCACCATTCACTGTCAGTCTGTACCCCAGTCCGCATTCACTGGGAGTCAGTCTGTACCCCAGTCCCCATTCACTGTCAGTCTGTACCCCAGTCCGCATTCACTGGGAGTCAGTCTGTACCCCAGTCACCATTCACTGTCAGTCTGTACCCCAGTCACCATTCACTGTCAGTCTGTACCCCAGTCCGCATTCACTGGGAGTCAGTCTGTACCCCAGTCTCCATTCACTGTCAGTCTGTACCCCAGTCTCCATTCACTGTCAGTCTGTACCGCAGTCTCCATTCACTGTCAGTCTGTACCCCAGTCTCCATTCACTGTCAGTCTGTACCCCAGTCTAAATTCACTGTCAGTCTGTAACCCAGTCCCCTTTCCGTAGGAGTCAGCCTGTACCCGAGACCCCATTCACTCTCAGTCTGTAACCTAGTCCCCATTCCCAAGGAGTCAGTCTGTACCCCAGTCCCCATTCACTGTCAGGCTGTACCCCAGTGCCCATTCACTGTCAGTCTGTACCCCTGTCCCCATTCACTGGGAGCCAGTCTGTACCCCAGTCCCCATTCAGTGTCAGTCTGTACCCTAGTCCCCATTCACTGTCAGTCTGTACCCCAGTTCCCATTCACGGTCAGTCTGTACCCCAGTTCCCATTCACGGTCAGTCTGTACCCCAGTCCCCATTCACTGGGAGTCAGTCTTCACCCCAGGTCCCCATTCACGGTCAGTCTGTACCCCAGTCCCCATTCACTGGGAGTCAGTCTTTACCCCAGGTCCCCATTCACGGCCAGTCTGTACCCCAGTCCCCATTCACTGGGAATCAGTTTGTACCCCATCCCCATTCACTGTCACTCTGTACCTCAGCCCCCATTCACTGTCAGTCTGTGTCCCAGTCCCCATTCACGGTCAGTCTGTACCCCAGTCCCCATTCACTGGGAGTCAGTTTGTACCGCAGTCCCCATTCACAGTCAGTCTGTACCCCAGTCCCCATTCACTAGGAGTCAGTTTGTACCCCAGTCCCCGTCAGTCTGTACCCCAGTCCCCATTTACTGGGAGTCAGTCAGTACCCCAGTCCCCATTCAGTGTCAGTCTGTGTCCCAGTCCCCATTCACAGTCAGTCTGTACCCCAGTCTCCATTCACAGTCAGTCTGTACCCCAGTCTCCATTCACTGTCAGTCTGTACCCCAGTCTCCATTCACTGTCAGTCTGTACCCCAGTCCCCATTCACTGTCATTCTGTACCCCAGTCCACATTCACTGTCAACGTTGTACCCCAGTCCCCATTCACTGTCAGGCTGTACCCCAGTCACCATTCACTGTCAGTCTGTACCCCAGTCCGCATTCACTGGGAGTCAGTCTGTACCCCAGTCCCCATTCACTGTCAGTCTGTACCCCAGTCCCCAGTCACTGGGGGTCAGTACCCCAGTCCCCATTCACTGCCTGTCTGTACCCCAGTCCCCATTCACTGCCTGTCTGTACCGCAGTCCCCATTCACTGGGAGTCAGTCAGTACCCCAGTCCCCATTCAGTGTCGGTCTGTGTCCCAGTCTCCATTCACTGTCACTCTGTAGACCAGTCCCCATTCACTGTCAGTCTGTACCCCAGTCCCCATTCACTGTCAGTCTGTACCCCAGTCTCCATTCACTGTCAGTCTGTATCCCAGTCTCCATTCGCTGTCAATCTGTACCCCAGTCCCCTTTCCGTAGGAGTCAGCCTGTACCCGAGACCCCATTCACTCTCAGTCTGTACCCCAGTCCCCATTCACGGTCAGTCTGTACGCCAGTCCCCATTCACTGTCAGTCTCTACCCCAGTCCCCATTCACTGTCAGTCTGTACCCCAGTCCCCATTCACTGTCAGTCTGTACCCCAGTCCCCATTCACTGTCAGTCTGTACCCCAGTCCCCATTCACTGTCAGTCTGTACCCCAGACCCCATTCACTGTCAAAGTTGTACCCCAGTGCCCACTCACTGTCAGCCTGTACCCGAGTCCCCATTCACTGTCAGTCTGTAACGCAGTCCCCATTCACTGTCAGTCTGTACCCCAGTCCCCATTCACTGTCAGTCTGTACCCCAGTCCCCATTCACTTTCAGTCTGTACCCCTGTCCCCATTCACTGGGAGTCAGTCAGTATTCCAGTCCCCATTCAGTGTCAGTCTGTACCCCAGTCTCCATTCACTGTCAGTCTGTACACCAGTCCCCATTCACTGTCAGTCTGTACCCAAGTCTCCATTCGCTGTCGGTCTGTACTCCGTCCCCATTCACTGTCAGTCTGTACCCCAGTCCCCATTCACTGTCACTCTGTACTCCAGTCCCCATTCACTGTCAGTCTGTAACCCAGTCCCCATTCCCTAGGAGTCAGTCTGTACCCCAGTCCCCATTCACTATCAACGCTGTACCCTAGTCCCCATTCACTAGCAGTCAGTACCCCAGTCCCCACTCACTGTCAGTCTGTACCCCGTCCCCATTCAGTGTCAGTCTGTATCCCAGTCCCCATTCACTGTCAGTCTGTACCCCTGTCCCCATTCACTGGGAGCCAGTCTGTACCCAAGTCCCCATTCACTGTCAGTCTGTACCCCAGTCCCCATTCACTGTCAGTCTGTACCCCAGTCCCCATTCACTAGGAGTCAGTCTGTACCCAGTCCCCATTCACGGTCAGTCTGTACCCCAGTCCCCATTCACTAGGAGTCAGTTTGTACCCCATCCCCATTCAGTGTCAGTCTGTTCCTCATTCCCCATTCACTGTCAGTCTGTACCCCAGTCCCCATTCACTGTCAGTCTGTACCCCAGTCCCCATTCACTGTCAGTCTGTACCCCAGTCCCCATCCACTGTAAGTCTGTACCCCAGTACCCACTCACTGTCAGCCTGTAGCCCAGTACCCACTCACTGTCAGCCTGTACCCCAGTCTCCATTCACTGTCAGTCTGTACCCCAGTCTCCATTCACTGTCAGTCTGTACCCCAGTCCCTATTCCCTAGGAGTCAGTCTGTACCCCAGTCCCCATTCACTATCAACGCTGTACCCCAGTCCCCATTCACTGTCAGTCTGTACCCCAGTCCCCATTCACTGGGAGTCTGTACCGTGGTCCCCATTCACTGGGAGTCAGTCTGTACCCGAGTCCCCATTCACTGTCAGTCTGTACCCCCGACCCCATTCACTGTCAGTCTGTACCCCAGTACCCATTTACTGGGAGTCTGTACCCCAGTCCCCATTCACTGGGAGTCTGTACCCCAGTCCCCATTCACTGGGAGTCTGTACCCCAATCCCCATTCACTGTCAACGCTATACCCCAGTCCCCATTCAATGTCAGGCTGTACCCCAGTCCCCATTCACTTTCAGTCTATACCCCTGTCGCCATTCACTGTCAGTCTGCACCCCAGTCCCCATTCACTGGGCGTCAGTCTGTACCCAAGTCCCCATTCACTGTCAGTCTGTACCCCAGTCCCCATTCACTGTCAGTCTGTACCCCAGTCCCCATTCACTGTCAGTCTGTAACCCAGTCCCCATTCACTTTCAGTCTGTACGCCAGTCCCCATTCACTGTCAGTCTGTACCCCAGTCCCCATTCACTGTCAGTCTGTACCCCAGTCCCCACTCAGTGCCAGTCTGTACCCCAGTCCCCATTCACTGTCAGTCTGTACCCCATTCCCCATTCACTGTCAGTCTGTACCCCAGTCCCCATTCACTGTCAGTCTGTACCCCAGTCTCCATTCACTGTCAGTCTGTAACCCAGTCTCCATTCACTGTCAGTCTGTACCCCAGTCTCCATTCGCTGTCGGTCTGTACCCAAGTCCCCATTCATTGTCAGTCTGTACCCCAGTCCCCATTCATTGTCAATCTGTATCCCAGTCCCTATTCACGGTCAGTCTGTACCCCAGTCCCCATTCACTGGGAGTCAGTCTGTACCCCAGTACCCACTCACTGTCAGCCTGTACCCGAGACCCCATTCACTGTCCGTCTGTACCCCAGTCCCCATTCCCTAGGAATCAGTCTGTACCCCAGTCCCGATTCATGGTCAGTCTGTACCCCAGTCCCCATTCACTAGGAGTCAGTTTGTACCCCAGTCCCCATTCACTGTCAACGCTATACCCCAGTCCCCATTCAATGTCAGGCTGTACCCCAGTCCCCATTCACTGTCAGTCTGTACCCCAGTCACCGTTCACTGTCAGTCTGTACCCCAGTCACCGTTCACCGTCAGTCTGTACCCCTGTCCCCATTCACTGGGAGTCAGCCTGTACCCCAGTCCCCATTCACTGGGAGTCAGTCTGTATCCCAGTCCCCATTCACGGTCAGTCTGTACCCCAGTCCCCATTCACTGGGAGTCCGTTTGTACCGCAGTCCCCATTCACTGTCTGTCTGTACCCCAATTCCCATTCACGGTCAGTCTGTATCCCAGTCCCCATTCACTGTCAGTCTGTACCCCAGTTCCCATTCACGGTCAGTCTGTATCCCAGTCCCCATTCACTGGGAGTCAGTCTGTACCCCAGTCCCCATTCACTGTCAGTCTGTAACCCAGTCCCCATTCACTTTCAGTCTGTACGCCAGTCCCCATTCACTGTCAGTCTGTACCCCAGTCCCCACTCACTGTCAGTCTGTACCCCAGTCCCCATTCACTATCAGTCTGTACCTCAGTCGCCATTCACTGGGAGTCAGTCTGTACCCGAGTCTCCACTCACTGTCAGTCTGTACCCCAGTCTCCATTCACTGTCAGTCTGTACCCCAGTCTCCATTCACTGTCAGTCTGTACCCCAGTCTCCATTCACTGTCAGTCTGTACCCCAGTCCCCATTCACTGTCAATCTGCACCCCATTCCCTAGGAGTCAGCCTGTACCCGAGACCCCATTCACTGTCAGTGTGTACCCCAGTCCCCATTCCCTAGGAGTCAGTCTGTACCCCAGTCCCCATTCACTGTCAGTCTGTACCCCAGTCCCCATTCACTGTCAGTCTGTACCCCAGTTCCCATTCACGGTCAGTCTGTACCCCAGTCCCCAGTCACTGGGGGTCAGTACCCCAGTCCCCATTCTTTGTCAGTCTGTATCCCAGTCCCCATTCACTGGGAGTCAGTCTGTACCCCAGTCCCCATTCACTGTCAGTCTGTACCCCATTCCCCATTCACTGTCAGTCTGTACCCCAGTCCCCATTCACTGGGAGTCAGTCTGTACCCCAGTCCCCATTCACTATCAGTCTGTACCCCAGTCCCCATTCACTGGGAGTCAGTCTGTACCCCAGTCCGCATTAACTGTCAGTCTGTACCCCAGTCTCCATTCACTGTCAGTCTGTACCCCAGTCTCCATTCACTGTCAGTCTGTACCCCAGTCCCCATTCACTAAGTCTGTACCCCAGTCCCCATTCACTGTCAGTCTGTAACCCAGTCCCCATTCACTGTCAATCTGTACCCAAGTCCCCATTCATTGTCAGTCTGTACCCCAGTCCCCATTCATTGTCAATCTGTACTCCAGTCTCCATTCACTGTCAATCTGCACCCCATTCCCCATTCCCTAGGAGTCAGCCTGTACCCGAGACCCCATTCACTGTCAGTGTGTACCCCAGTCCCCATTCCCTAGGAGTCAGTGTGTACCCCAGTCCCCATTCCCTAGGAGTCAGTCTGTACCCCAGTCCCCATTCACTGTCAGTCTGTACCCCAGTCCCCATTCACGGTCCGTCTGTACCCCAGTCCCCATTCACGGTCAGTCTGTACCCCAGTCCCCATTCACTGTCAGTCTGTACCCCAGTCCCCAGTCACGGTCAGTCTGTACCCCAGTCCCCAGTCACTGGGGGTCAGTACCCCAGTCCCCATTCTTTGTCAGTCTGTATCCCAGTCCCCATTCACTGGGAGTCAGTCTGTACCCCATTCCCCATTCACTGTCAGTCTGTACCCCAGTCCCCATTCACTGTCAGTCTGTAACCCAGTCTCCATTCGCTGTCGGTCTGTACCCCGTCCCCATTCACTGTCAGTCTGTACCCCAGTCCCCATTCACTGTCAATCTGCACCCCAGTCCCCATTCCCTAGTAGTCAGCCTGTACCCGAGACCCCATTCACTGTCAGTCTGTACCACAGTCCCCATTCACTGTCAGTCTGTAACGCAGTCGCCATTCCCTAGGAGCCAGTCTGTACCCCAGTCCCCATTCACGGTCAGTCTGCACCCCAGTCCCCATTCACTGTCAGTCTGTACCCCAGTCCCCATTCACTGTCAGTCTGTACCCCAGTCCCCATTCACTGGCAGTCTGTACCCCAGTCCCCATTCACTAGGAGTCAGTTTGTACCCCAGTCCCCATTCACTGTCAACGCTGTACCCCAGTCCCCATTCACTGTCAGTCTGTACCCCAGTCTCCATTCACTGGGAGTCAGTCTGTACCCCAGTCCCCATTCACTGTCAGTCTGTACCCCAGTCCCCTTTCACTGTCAGTCTGTACCCCAGTCCCCTTTCACTGTCAGTCTGTACCCCAGTCCCCTTTCACTGTCAGTCTGTACCCCAGTTCCCATTCACGGTCAGTCTGTACCCCAGTCCCCATTCACTGGGAGTCAGGCTGTACCCCAGTCCCCATTCACTGTCGGTCTGTACCCAAGTCCCCATTCGCTGTCAGTCTGTACCCCAGTCCCCATTCACTGGGAGTCTGTAGCCCAGTCCCCATTCAAATTCAAATTCAAATCGCTTTATTGGCATGATAAGGTACATCTTATGTTGCCAAAGCATCAAAATACATTCATGGTAGAACACATAAACGCAGTTCTATTCATACAGTGTATAAACAGGTATATCCCTGAGTGTATAAATATACATTCGCCTTGTTTATATATACTCTTTTCTTAGTTTACTGGTTGTCCCTCTGTTCATGGCAAGCTGTAACATAGTGTGCCGCCAGTGTTACACAGCTTCTCTTCTCCCCCAGTAGGTATGGGAGTTTTTGGTTGTCACTCAGATTTCTGAATTCAGGGCATATTTGTGAGAATTTTTGGTAGAAATTCTCCCTGATGCCCTGATATTTTCCACAGGCTGTGAGGAAGTGCACCTCTGTCTCCACTACTCCCTGACTGCAGTGAGAGCATATCCTGTCTTCTCTTGGCAGCCTGGTCTGCCTTTTTCGATCGCTAGGCTATGTTCACTAAGTCTGTACCTTGTCAAGGTTCTTCTCAGTTTGTTATCCTTTACCATGGTCAGGTAATCAGCTATGTTGTATTGTCTGTTTAGGGCCAAGTAGCAATTGAGTTCACTGGAAGTCAGTCTGTACCCCGGTCCCCATTCACTGGGAGTCAGTCTGTACCCCAGTCCCCATTCACTATCAGTCTATACCCCAGTCCCCATTCACGGTCAGTCTGTACCCCAGTCCCCATTCGCTGCAAGTCTGTACCCCAGTCCCCATTCACTGTCAGTCTATACCCCAGTCCCCATTCACTGTCAGTCTGTACCCCAGTCCCCATTCACTGGGTGTCACTCTGTACCCCAGTCCCCATTCACTGTCAGTCTGTACCGCAGTCCCCATTCACGGTCAGTCGGTACCCCAGTCCCCATTCGCTGTCAGTCTGTACCCCAGTCCCCATTCGCTGTCAGTCTGTACCCCAGTCTCCATTCATTATCAGACTGTACCCCAGTCCCCATTCACTGTCAGTCTGTACCCCAGACCCATTCGCTGTCAGTCTGTACCCCAGTCCCCATTCGCTGGGAGCCAGTCTGTACCCCAGTCCACATTCACTGTCAGTCTGTACCCCAGTCCCCATTCGCTGTCAGTCTTTACACCAGTCCACATTCCCTGTCAGTCTGTACCCCAGTCCCCATTCACTGGGAGTCAGTCTGTACCCCAGTCCACATTCACTGTCAGTCTGTACCCCAGTCCCCATTCACTGGGTGTCAGTCTGTACCCCAGTCCCCATTCACTGTCAGTCTGTACCTCAGTTCCCAGTCACTGTCAGTCTCTACCCCAGTCCGCATTCACTGTCAGTCTGTACCCCAGTCCCCATTCACTGTCAGTCTGTACCCCAGTCCCCATTCACTGGGTGTCAGTCTGTACCCCAGTCCCCATTCACTGTCATTCTGTACCGCAGTCCCCATTCACTGTCAACTGTACCCCAGTCCCCATTCACTGGGAGTCAGTCTGTACGCCATTCCCCATTCACTGTCAGACTGTACCCCAGTCCCCATTCACTGGGAGTCAGTCTGTACGCCATTCCCCATTCACTGTCAGACTGTACCCCAGTCCCCATTCACTAGGAGTCAGTCTGTACGCCATTCCCCATTCACTGTCAGACTGTACCCCAGTCCCCATTCACTGGGAGTCAGTCTGTACCCCAGTCCCCATTCACTATCAGTCTGTACCCCAGTCCCCATTTACTGGTAGTCAGTCTGTACCCCAGTCCACATTCACTGTCAGTCTATACCCCAGTCCCCATTCACTGACAGTCTGTACCTCAGTTCCCATTCACTGTCAGGCTGTACCCCAGTCCGCATTCGCTGTCAGTCTTTACCGCAGTCCCAATTCACTGTCAGTCTGTACCACAGTCCCCATTCGCTGTCAGTCTGTACCCCAGTCCGCATTCGCTGTGAGTCTGTACCCCAGTCACCATTCACTGGTAGTCAGTCTGTACCCCAGTCACCATTCACTGGTAGTCAGTCTGTACCCCAGTCAGCATTCACTGTCAGTCTGTACCCCAGTCAGCATTCACTGTCAGTCTGTACCCCAGTCACCATTCACTGGTAGTCAGTCTGTACCCCAGTCCACATTCACTGTCAGTCTGTACCGCAGTCCCCATTCACTGGGAGTCAGTCTGCACCCCAGTCCCCATTCACTTTCAGTCTGTATGCCAGTCCCCATTCACTGTCAGTCTGTAACCCAGTCCCCATTCACTGTCAGTCTGTACCCGAGTCCCCATTCACTAGGAGTCAGTATGTACCCCAGTCCCCATTCACTTTCAGTCTGTACCCCAGTCCCCATTCACTGTCAGTCTGTACCCCAGTCCCCATTCACTGGGAGTCAGTCTCTACCCCAGTCCCCATTCACTGTCAGTCTGTACCCCAGTCCCTATTCACTTTCAGTCTATACCCCAGTCCCCATTCACTGTCCGTCTGTACCCCAGTCCCCATTCGCTGTCAGTCTGTACCCCAGTCCCCATTCACTTGCAGTCTGTACCCCAGTCACTGTCCGTCTGTACCCCAGTCCCCATTCACTGTCAGTCTGTACCCGAGTCCCCATTCATTGTCAGTCTGTACCCGAGTCCCCATTCACTGGGAGTCTGTACCCCAGTCCCCACTCACTGTCAGTCTGTACCCCAGTCCCCACTCACTGTCAGTCTGTACCCCAGTCCCCATTCACTGTCAGTCTGTACCCGAGTCCCCATTCACTGTCAGTCTGTACCCCAGTCCCCATTCACTGTCAGTCTGTACCCCAGTCCCCATTCGCTGTCAGTCTGTACCCCAGTCCCCATTCGCTGTCAGTCTGTACCCCAGTCCCCATTCACTGGGAGTCAGTCTGGGTTTTTGTACAGGAGATGGGGGTTTGAACCAGACAGCGGCTAGCAGGAGATTTGAAAGAGTCACCTTTTTGATGTTCATGTCACATATAATGGAGTGTCCACTCGTGTACTGAGGCATCCAGGGACGTGGTGCTGGAATCTGCTCCTTATGTGTGTGTTGCAGCTGGACCCAGGAATAACGTGTGGACAGGGAAAAGATGCGTTAGCAAGCCATGACCCCAGTAAGGCATCACATTCCCTGTGGAAAACAGTAATCACCCACAATACCCCCCCACCACCTCTGCAAACCTCCTCGCCCCGCTCCGTCTCACCTCCCACTTCGACACCCCCACTCATGCACTGGGTCATCGCATGTGGCCATCCGACATCGGAGTTCCCTTTCACAGACAGACCTCATCTCCTTTCTCAGATGTATCCCCAGCCG
Source organism: Somniosus microcephalus (assembly GCF_052327205.1). Taxonomy (NCBI): domain Eukaryota; kingdom Metazoa; phylum Chordata; class Chondrichthyes; order Squaliformes; family Somniosidae; genus Somniosus; species Somniosus microcephalus. Next base: position 7,942,482 of record NC_141001.1, on the reverse strand, counting down.
CCCTCCCCCCAACTGCTCGAACCCTTTCACTGTCACCTGCCCCTGAAGAATTATCACCGACTCCATGTCACCAGTCCCTTGGACTCCCGCTCAGCAGTACCACAAACCCCCGAGTGACATTTGATCCCCACTATCTCCCGCCCCCACCCAGAAACACCAGCTGCCCCCGGGGAAACACAGGCCAAATGTTCATGTGCGAGTAGAGGTCTGATCCAGTAGGAAGCAGATCTCCACCAGCTCCAGCTCCACGCGCTCAGCGAGATCATCTCTCTCCATCCCTCTGCACTCCCTTTAGCCGCCCCTTGTTCAGCCACTTCACTCCTGCCCTATATCACTCCACCCTCCTCGAATCCTCTTTTTGTTGATGCATTCGCCCTCTTCCCTGGCCTCTCTCAGTTTAAACCCTTTATCCTACTGCTTGGCACTGCTTCTTTCCAATTGACTCCAGCATTAATACCTTTTTGGGGAGAGTTCCAGATTTGCACTGTCCTTTGTGTGAAGAAGTGCTTCCTGACATCACCCCTGAAAAGGTTATGCCATGTTGTTCTGGATTCCAACCGCGCCCCCCCCTGCCCAACCAGGGGAAATAGTTTCTCTCTGCTCAACAAATCCCTTTATCCGCTTAAATACTACAATTGGAGATCTCCTCTTAATCCATTACATTCAACGGAATACAGGCCTAGTCGATACAACCTGCCATGGGGCGAGGGGGAAGATGGCCAGGATCTGGCGGGGGTGGGACACAACCAATCTCTCCGCTGTGGGCAGGCAGGAACCAGAGACACACTGTGATACCGGTGTCCGCCAAACCTTGAGCTGTCCGACCCACTGACCCCTACATATTGCATCAGGGCAGCAGGGGACACCAATCTAGCATCACTGCTTGTCCTGTTTGGTCCCCTGTAACTCTCGGCCTGTCCTGGTGAGTGGGGCTCCTCCGGGTTCTGAGGCACAAACGGTACCTCCATCGTGGGCGACCACCAGCTATGCATGCACGGGTTCGCTCACTCAATCACTGCTACTGTGCATGGGGAACAATGCCCCCTGTCCTGGGCGTATATGGAGAGCTGGGGTCAAGGTCAGAGGGCAGGGCTCGGCGCTCACACCGGGGATTAGCTTCAGAGTCCAGTGATGGCCGTAATTTAGGCAAAGGTACTCGCTGCATCTGGTCACCGTACCTTTGCCACTGTGTTCTTTGCTTTGCCAGTTTTGTCAGAGATCCCTCGGAATTCGCTTTGCTTGGTCCCTTTCTCGACTGGAGCCTGAGCAGTGTGCTGCGTGAGGGAGAGAGAGAGAGACAGCGTCACACCCCAAGAGAAGGGGAAAGATAAAAGAGCAGGTCAGGCGGAGAAAATCAACAAGCCCCAGAACCGCCGAGCCAGTCCAGGGCCAATGGATGGCAGACAGAAAACATTTGTCAGACTAGACAGTCAAAACCTCACTCCCTTGACCCTAACACCGCTCGCTCACACCCCCCATAACATCACTTAGTCCCCCAAAAACACCGCTCGCTCACACACCCCATAACATCACTCAGTCCCCAATAACACCGCTCGCTCACCCCGCCATAACATCACTCAGTCCCCAATAACACCGCTCGCTCACCCCCCATAACATCACTCAGTCCCAAATAACACCGCGCTGACCATGGTGACCGCACTGACCATGGTGACCGTGTTGACCACACTAACCGCACTGACCATGACCGCACTGACCATGGTGACCGTGGTGACCGCGGTGACCGCGGTGACCGCGGTGACCGCGTTGACCACGCTGACCATGGTGATCGCGCTGACCATGGTGACCGCGTTGACCACACTAACCGCACTGACCATGGTGACCGCGCTGACCACACTAACCGCACTGACCATGGCGACCGCGCTGAACATGGTGACTGCGCTGACCATGGTGACTGCGCTGACCATGGTGACCGCGTTGACGACACTAACCGCGCTGACCATGGTGACCGTGTTGACGACACTAACCGCACTGACCATGGTGACCGCGGTGACCGCGCTGACCATGGTGACCGTGTTGACGACACTAACCGCACTGACCATGGTGACCGCGGTGACCGCATTGACCGCGGTGACCGAGCTGACCATGGTGACTTCGTTGACCACGGTGACCGCGCTGACCGCGTTGACCACACTAACCGCACTGACCACGGTGACCGCACTGACCACGGTGACCGCGCTGACCGCGGTGACCACGGTGACCGCGCTGACCATGGTGACCGCACTGACTGCGTTGACCGTGGTGACCTCGCTGACCGCGGTGCCCACGCTGACCGCGTTGACCTTGGTAACCGCGCTGACCATGGTGACCGCGTTGACCACACTAACTGCACTGACCATGGTGACCGCGCTGACCATGGTGGCCACGTTGACCACACTAACTGCACTGACCATGGTGACCGCGCTCACCATGGTGACCGCGGTGACCGCGCTGACCATGGTGACCATGCTGACCATGGTCACCGCACTGACCATGGTGACCGCGTTGACGACACTAACCACACTGACCATGGTGACCGCGCTGACCATGGTGACCGCGCTGACCATGGTGACCGCGCTGACCATGGTGACCGCGCTGACCATGGTGACCGCGTTGACGACACTAACCACACTGACCATGGTGACCGCGCTCACCATGGTGACCGCGGTGACCATGGTGACCGCGCTGACCGCATTGACCGTGGTGACCGCGCTGACCATGGTGACCGCATTGACCATGGTGACCGAACTGACCATGGTGACCGCGCTGACCATGGTGACCGCGTTGACCATGGTGACCGAGCTGACCATGGTGCCTTCGTTGACCATGGTGACCGCACTGACCGCGGTGACCGCGCTGACCATGGTGACCGCGTTGACCACACTAACCGCACTGACCACGCTGACCATGGTGACCGCGCTGAAAATGGTGACCGCGCTGACCATGGTGACCACGGTGACCGCGCTGACCATGGTGACTGCGCTGACCGCATTGACCGTGGTGACCGCGCTGACCATGGTGACCACGGTGACCATGGAGACCGCGTTGACCACACTACCCGCGCTGACCATGGTGACCGCGCTGACCATGGTGACCGCGCTGACCATGGTGACCGCGCTGACCATGGTGACCGCGGTGACCGTGCTGACCATGGTGACCGTGCTGACCATGGTGACCGCGCTGACCATGGTGACCGTGCTGCCCATGGTGACCGCGTTGACCACACTAACCGCACTGACCATGGTGACCGCGCTGACCACACTAACCGCACTGACCATGGCGACCGCGCTGAACATGGTGACTGCGCTGACCATGGTGACTGCGCTGACCATGGTGACCGCGTTGACGACACTAACCGCGCTGACCATGGTGACCGTGTTGACGACACTAACCGCACTGACCATGGTGACCGCGGTGACCGCGCTGACCATGGTGACCGTGTTGACGACACTAACCGCACTGACCATGGTGACCGCGGTGACCGCATTGACCGCGGTGACCGAGCTGACCATGGTGACTTCGTTGACCACGGTGACCGCGCTGACCGCGTTGACCACACTAACCGCACTGACCACGGTGACCGCACTGACCACGGTGACCGCGGTGACCGCGGTGACCACGGTGACCGCGCTGACCATGGTGACCGCACTGACTGCGTTGACCGTGGTGACCGCGGTGACCTCGCTGACCGCGGTGCCCACGCTGACCGCGTTGACCTTGGTAACCGCGCTGACCATGGTGACCGCGTTGACCACACTAACTGCACTGACCATGGTGGCCACGTTGACCACACTAACTGCACTGACCATGGTGACCGCACTGACCATGGTGACCGCGGTGACCGCTCTGACCATGGTGACCGCACTGACCGCGGTGACCGCGCTGACCATGGTGACCGCGTTGACCACACTAACCGCACTGACCACGCTGACCATGGTGACCGCGCTGAAAATGGTGACCGCGCTGACCATGGTGACCACGGTGACCGCGCTGACCATGGTGACTGCGCTGACCGCATTGACCGTGGTGACCGCGCTGACCATGGTGACCACGGTGACCATGGAGACCGCGTTGACCACACTACCCGCACTGACCATGGTGACCGCGCTGACCATGGTGACCGCGCTGACCATGGTGACCGCGGTGACCGTGCTGACCATGGTGACCGTGCTGACCATGGTGACCGTGCTGACCATGGTGACCGCGCTGACCATGGTGACCGTGCTGCCCATGGTGACCGCGTTGACCACACTAACCGCACTGACCATGGTGACCGCGTTGACCACACTAACCGCACTGACCATGGTGACCGCGCTGACCATGGCGACCACGTTGACCACACTAACCGCACTGACCATGGTGACCGCACTGACCATGGTGACCGCGGTGACCGCTCTGACCGCGGTGACCGCACTGACCATGGTGACCGAGCTGAGCATGGTGACCGCGCTGACCATGGTGACCGCGTTGACGACACTAACTGCACTGACCATGGTGACCGCGCTCACCATGGTGACTGTGCTGACCGCATTGACCATGGTGACCGCGCTGACCATGGTAACCGCGCTGACCGCGGTGACCGCGCTGTCCATGGTGACCGCGCTGTCCGTGGTGACCGCGCTGACCGTGGTGACCGCGCTGACCGTGGTGACCGCGCTGACCGTGGTGACCGCGCTGACCATGGTGACCGCGCTGACCATGGTGACCGTGCTCACCATGGTGACCGCGGTGACCGCACTGACCATGGTGACCGCGCTGACCATGGTGACCGCGCTGACCATGGTGACCGTGCTGACCATGGTGACCGCACTGACCATGGTGACCGCGCTCACCACGGTGACCGCACTGACCGCACTGACCGCGCTGACCATGGTGACCGCGCTGACCGCGGTGACTGCACTGACCACGCTGACCATGGTGACCGCGTTGACCACACTAACCGCACTGACCACGGTGACCGCGCTCACCACGGTGACCGCACTGACCGTGATGACCGCGCTGACCATGGTGACCGCGCTGACCATGGTGACCGCGGTGAACGCGCTGACCATGGTGACTGCGCTGACCGCATTGACCGTGGTGACCGTGGTGACCGCGGTGACCTCGCTGACCACGGTGACCTCGCTGACCACGCTGACCGCATTGACCGCGTTGACCGCATTGACCGCGTTGACCACGCTGACCGCGGTGACCGCGCTGACCGCGGTGACCGCACTGACCATGGTGACCGCGTTGACCACGCTGACCATGGTGACCGTGCTGACCATGGTGACCGCACTGACCATGGAGACCGTGTTGACCACACTAACCACGCTGACCATGGTGACCGCGCTGACCATGGTGACCGCGCTGACCATGGTGACCGCGTTGACCACCCTAACCACGCTGACCATGGTGACCGCACTGACCATGGTGACTGCACTGACCATGGTGACCGCGTTGACCACCCTAACCACGCTGACCATGGTGACCGCGCTGACCATGGTGACCGCGTTGACCACACTAACCGCACTGACCATGGTGCCCCTGACTGATGTTACTCACTGTCTGGTGCCCGAGCTGAGCCGGCAGAGACGGTCCGTTCAGGAGCTGACGCTGGCGCCGTCTGTTTCTTTCTTTTCTGGTCCTCAGTCGTTTCTTTTTCTGGCGAGACTGAGCAAAGGGAGCAGAGTAAAGATGGAGTGCGATCGCGGATCCAAGCAGAGCAGCTGGCGGTGTGTTGGGGTGAACGGGGTGCAGAGCTCACAGCCAGCCCTACTCTCACAGTGGGCCAGGACACTGGGCTTGGATTACCAGCAGCATAAACTGCTCCAGAGGGGCTTGTTCACCCAAACCTACATTGTAAGCTGGTGACCCTCACCCCCCCGTGATCCCTGGAGAAGACGAGTGCGGCAATAACCACACCCTGCCCAATCTCCATATTTGCGGAAGGGAAAGGGGAAGGAGTTGCTTTTATACAGCCCTTGCACAAACTCAGGACGTCCCAAAGCGCTTTATAGCCAATGAAGTACTTTTCAAGAGCGGTCGCTGTTGCAGTGTAGGAAACTCGGCACCCAAATTGCGCACAGCAAGATCCTACAAACAGCAATGCGATAATGACCAGATAATCAGTCTTAGTGATGCTAATTGAGAGATAAACATTGGCCAGGACACCAGCAGAACTTTCCTGCTCTTCTTCCAATAGTGCCATGGGATCTCTTACACCCACCAGTTACGCTAGCATTGGGCTGGGGTAAGGGAGCGTGTGTAAATGCTGCAGAGAGTCAGCTGCAATAGGAACAGGAGGAGGTCATTCAGCCCCTCGGGCCTGCCCGCCATGCAATTGGATCTCGGTGATCTGTACCTGGACTTTACCAAACGTTGCTCCATATCCCTTGATAACCTAGCCTAGCAAACATCTGTCTTCAAAGCTGAGATTGTCCCGCAGCATCCACAGCCTTTTGGGGGAGAGAGTTCCAGATTTCCATTAAACTTTGCATGAAAAATTGCTTCTTGATTTCACTGAATGGCCGAGCTCTAATTTAAAGTTATGGCCCCTTGTTCTGGACTCCCCACCAGAGGGAATAGTTCCTCTCTATTGACACGATCGAATCCTTTTAACATTTTAAACACCTTGATCAGTTCATCCCTCAATCTTCTTACACACTTGAACCACTGGGATGTGGGGATGGAGAGCTGCGGTTGATACTTTAACAGGCACCTCCCCACACACAACACCCGGGACAGGATAAAACGACAAGCATCGAACACAAATTGGAATAAGTAAGACAATCTCTCCCACCCCACTAACCTTTTTCGCCAGGCTCATTAAATGTGCTGGTGGCCCGTCCGACTCAGAGCTGTCTGATCCACTGGTGCTGCTCAAAAAAACAGAGAAACATCAACAGGACTCGGTGAGAGAAATATTCCCACAGGAGCCATCCTCCCCAGGCCCCTACCAACATTGATCCAGTCACCCAAACACGCCCCCCCCCCCTCCACCACACACACACCATCCACTGTACACAGACACACAGCACCCTCCACTAGTGTACACAGACACGCCGTGACGTAAATCTGTTACCAAGCCCGACTCCTCAGTAAACGGACACAGAAGTAGCGTTATCTTAAGCCACAATCTATTCCCCGCCAGAGTGCCTGAGCAGCCTGTGATATTGTGCAGTGTGACAAAGGGGTGTTTCTGAGCAGGGCTAAGGTGTCTGAGGAGGGCGAAGGTCTCCCAAGATCCATGCTTGATAACTTGTCCCTTTTTAAGACTCTCATTCCCCCCCCACCCACCACATGTATTGACCCTTCCTTTCCTGGCTTGTGCAGAAGTTGCATAGGCAGCGGTTGCCCTCTGGTCCTTTGCCTAGGCTTCCATTCACCATGTGGGAGCTTTGGTACGGTGCAGGCAGGGCCATCACTGCCGTGCCCGATCCAGTGCTCAGACACATGGACACTGACACACATTCAGTGGTCAAATTCCCTCTCCCTGCCTGAAGGCCGCTGAGGCCCATCATAGTGCTCCTGTTGGTCCTTCCATTGAGATCAACTACCTCGGCACAGAGTCTGGGACACGTCGCAACATATATGAAAAGAGAAAAACAGAGGGCTCCTCTCTGAGCCTCATCACCGGCACAAAATCTCCTCAACACATGTTTTTTTGGGGTCTTTACTCAAGATATGTGGCTGCGGTTCAGTGTTTCTGACCCTACCCTGCGCTAAGCCCTTACTCCCTACCACCCAGAGTGTGCCATTAACTGCCCCAGATCTCCGTGTGTGAGGTGAGCCCAGAGCTCAATCAGAAAACCATCGTCACTGCATTTTGTCTGACTGGCTGTGTCACACTCTCTCATGTGACCTTTCCTGACTTCAGAATGTGATAGAATGAAAGGGTCACTGGACTGTGCCTTACGCTGCAAGCTGCCAGCAGATTTATTAGACAGTCAACAGATAAATTAACAGAAGTAAAGGTGCACTGTAGATTTACTCCAGTTACAGGTTGAACTATCCCTCCCTAGTGTAGTGTATGTACCTTTAAGGGGAGAACTACTTTCACAGCTCCTGTATACTGTAGTACCGGCAGTGACCACACCTGTATATAAACCCTGAGTAGGGATCTGTACGTTTAGTTTTAGAGTAACCCTCATCCAGTAAATACCTGTTGATTGTTCCCTGCAGTCTCGTGTCTAGTTATTGAAGGACACACAACATCAAAATACACGGATCTAACATTGGCGACGAGGCAGATTCGAACCTACCTGCAACTCTGCATTACCTCCCAGGGATTCGCTCCTGGAGAACAGTGCAAGAAAGTTGAGGCCAGAAGCATGGACGTCGACCACGAGCAACCGCCCAGTCATCCAGCAGAGATTTGAGCATCGCAGGGGAGGCTGTTGAGAGCTGGGCTTGGTTCTCCATTCACAGTGGTCCAGCGAAACGGGCTGGCAACAGGTACGGCGCAGACCCTTCCCGGACAGCGGCGGCTAGAGCCGACCGACGGCACAGAAAAGGCCGAGCAGCGTCGACGGGAGAAGAGAGAGGGTAGAGCGCACAGGGCGCAGCCGGTGTTCAGGACCGAGTGGCGTCGACGGGAGAAGAGAGAGGGGTAGAGCGCACAGGGCGCAGCCGGTGTTCAGGACTGAACGGCGTCGACGGGAGAAGAGAGAGGGTAGAGCGCACAGGGCGCAGCCGGTGTTCAGGACCGAGCGGCGTCGACGGGAGAAGAGAGAGAGGCGCGAAGAAAAACGTGCAGAGCGCAGCCGGTGTTCAAGGGATGAGCAGCGTCAGTGGGGAAGAAAGGGAAACGCACAGAGCGCAGCCGGTGTTCAAGGGCCGAGCAGCCGCAGCGGAGAAGAAGGGAGAGCGCGGGAAACGCCATTTTGAGCCGCAGCGGAGAAGAAGGGAGAGCGCGGGGAAAACGCCATTTTGAGCTGCAAGAAGAAGGGAAAGCGCAGGAAAATGCCATTTTGAGCCAGTCTAACCACACCCAGGGATGCCGAAGAGTGGCAGTATCACAGCGTTCGACAATGAAGTCGAAGATTGGACGACATATGTCGAACGCATAGAAGCGTACTGCAAGGCGAATGAAGTGCCAGATGAGAGGAAAGCGCTGGTATTGTTGAATTCCATGGGTGCAAAAATGTATGGCTTACTGCGAAACCTAGTAACCCCAGAGAAGCCAGTGGAAAAGGATTTTGGAAACATAGTGTCAATCCTACAGAACCACTTAAACCCCACACCGCTGCTGATAGCAGAAAGATTTAAGTTTCACAAAAGGAACCAGCATAAAGATGAAAGTAATGCTGAGTATTTAACGGAACTGCGCAAGCTATCGAAACACTGCCAGTTTGGAACGGGACTAGCAGATACTTTAAGGGACAAGTTTGTGTGTGGGCTTCAAAGTGAAGGAACCCAGAAACGGCTTCTATCAGAAAAGGATCTTACGCTGGACAAGGCTTTCAGCATGGCAGTATCACACGAAGCAGCCGCACGGGGCGCTGCAGAGATACAACGGAGACCGCAAGAGTATGGCACAAATGAAATGTCATACGGAACAGTGAAGTGCTATCGCTGCGGCAGAACAACACACGACCATAATGATTGCTGGTTTAAGGACAAAGTGTGCAGACAGTGTGGAAAAGTAGGACACATAACAAGAGTCTGCAGGTTGGGAAAGAAAACCAGCAGCAAGAAATCTCCACAGGAGAAGTACAAGAAGGTACATAAGGTGACGGAGAGTAGTTCAGACGAACAGAAAAGTGATACAGACTCCGGAAGCAAGGAGCTGGGTTGTCTGAAACTACATAAGGTGATCCAAACGGAGGATCCCCAAACTATCTGGGTCACGCTCAAGATAGCTGGAGTCCAAGTGAAAATGGAATTGGACACAGGATCAGCCCTAACAGTCATAAACTGAAGGGACTACAAGCGGCTATTCTCACATATACATTTGAGAGACACAGAGATTGTCTTGAAGACGTACACGGGGCAAAAAGTCTACCCCAAAGGAAAAATAAGGGTGAACGTTGTATATAACAGTAAGGAAACACCAAAAATGGACCTATATGTATTGCCAGATGGAGGACCACCATGACTAGGACGTGAATGGATCCGGAAGATACAGCTAGATTGGCATTCCATACAAGCACTGACTGTAGATGCCAAAAAGGATGACGACGCCACACCTGGACGACTGTCAAAAATGCTAACTGACGCACAAGAAGTGTTCCAGGAGGGACTTGGAACACTAAAAGGCATAACAGCGACGATCAAAATAGAGGAAAATGCAAGCCCAAAGTTTTTTAAGGCCAGACCGGTGCCTTATGCGATCCGCCCAGCCGTCGAAGCAGAGCTGGAAGGTTTGCAACGTTCAGGAGTACTGTCCAAAGTGGACTGGAGCGAGTGGGCCACACCCATCGTTCCTGTAATGAAGAGGTCGTTGAGTAATACGCCTGGGGAACCAAAGAAAGTTCGCATCTGTGGGGACTTTAAGGTGACAGTGAACCCAATCCTTCACACGGTACAATATTCGCTTCCGCGGATTGAAGATATTTTCGCCTCGCTATCTGGAGGGAAACACTTCACTAAGATTGATCTGGCCCAGGCGTACCTGCAAATGGAGGTAGAAGAAGCCTCGAAACAGTACCTCACGATCAACACTCATAAAGGTCTCTACCAATACAACCGGCTGGTGTTCGGGGTAGTATCAGCTCCGGCTATTTGGCAAAGGGCAATGGATCAAGTCCTGCAAGGGATTCCAGGGACCAAGTGTTATTTGGACGACATCCTGGTCACGGGTGAAAATGACAGTGCTCACCTTGCCAACCTGGAGCAGGTGCTCACTAGATTGAAGGAATAAGGGCTCCGAGCAAATCGCCACAAATGCGAGTTTTTCCAGAAGCAGATCTCGTATTGTGGCCATGTTATTGATGAAGAGGGGTTACATAAGTCCCCTGAAAAGATTGAGGCAGTAGTCAAGGCTCCAGCACCAGAAAATGTGTCACAACTGAGGTCGTTCCTCGGGCTGGTGAACTACTACCATAAGTTCTTGCCGAATTTGTCTACAGTACTACACCCACTGAACACCCTACTGCAAACGGGGGTACCATGGAAGTGGAATGACGAATGTAAACGAGCTTTCCAGAAGTGCAAAGAATTGATCACATCAAAAGAGGTGTTGGCTCATTTCAACCCAGCGCTACCAATTCAGTTGGCGTGTGATGCATCACCCTATGGCATTGGAGCGGTGCTGTCGCACAAGTTCCCGGACGGCTCGGAGAGGCCGGTAGCCTTTGCGTCTCGGTCACTAACCTCAGCCGAGCGTAACCACGCCCAGATTGACAGGGAGGCCCTCAGCCTAGTGTGGGGAGTGAAGAAGTTCAATCACTATCTGCACGGGCAGAAGTTCACCTTGCTGACTGACCACCAACCACTTGTCTCCATCTTTAATCCAAAGAATGGCGTTCCGGTGATGACTGCGCAACGGCTACAAAGATGGTCCCTTTTTCTAGGGGCGAACCAATATGAAATCGAGTATAAGGGCACGAAACAGCATGGAAACGCTGATGGGCTATCACGCCTGCCACTGCCTACTGCGGAGGAAGCACCAGCAGTGGACCCTGTCGAAATATTTTATTCGACTATAATTGAACGCTTGCCAGTAACTAACGCTGATATAGAGAAGGAGACCCGAAATGACCCGACACTGTCTCGGGTATATGACTTGACGGCGAAGGGATGGCCAACACATGGTGACTCACTGTTGCCAGCATTCTCATCCAGAAGAGAACAGCTGTCAGTATGCCAGGGGACCTTGATGTGTGGATCCCGAGTGGTAATTCCACCCAAGTTAAGGGAGAGAGTGCTAAATGAGCTTCACGAAGGCCATCTGGGAGGGGTGAAAATGAAAAGCCTTGCTAGGGCTTATGTGTGGTGGCCGGGGATCGATCAGCAAATTGAGGACCTGACAAAGAGCTGTTCAGGATGCCAGAAGGTCCAAAATGCACCACCACAGGCCCTTCTATACCCATGGGAGTGGCCCTCATCTCCATGGCAACGGGTGCATATTGATTTTGCTGGTCCATTCATGGACTCAATGTTTCTAATAGCCGTGGATGCGCACTCGAAATGGCCTGAGGTGATCAAAGTGTCGTCCACCACCACGGAGAAAACTATTGCAGTCCTACGGACCATATTTGCCAGGAACGGCTTGCCAGAGCAGATTTGCTCTGATAACGGACCACAGTTTGTGTCCGAAGAGTTTCGAAGATTCATGAAAAGGAATGGGGTAAGGCATTACACATCCGCCCCGTATCATCCAGCCACAAATGGATTGGCTGAGAGGTTCATACAAACCTTTAAGAAAGCAGTAAGGGCCATGTGCGATGACAACATTCCACTGCAGCATAAGGTGGACAATTTCCTGTTAGCCTACAGAAATGCGACACGTAGTCACCAACCAGACCCCGGCCATGATGTTCTTTAACCGAAGGTTGAGATCTCGTCTGGATTTGCTCAGACCAAATGTACGAAGAGATGTTGAGAATAAGCAATTCCAGCACATCAATGAGAAGCCGACAAGGAGCTTTAATGTAGGGCAACCAGTCTTGGCCCGCGACTACCGAACAGAGAAATGGCAACCAGGAACGATATGCACACGGCAGGGGCCACTAATGTACACAGTGGATGTTGGGGAGAACATTGTGAGACGCCATGTCGACCAGATCCTAGAGTCACAGGAACGAGTCAACCCCATGTCTCACGCACCTGGTGATGAACCCAACATACAGGTAGCATCTACCCCAGAAACAGTAGCATCGGAAGCTGATGAACCAACTGACGACAGGGGGCCTCCGTACCAAGAACAAGACACTCAGGAAAGGCACTATCCAGAAAGGATCAGGAAGCCGCCCCAAAGACTAAATTTATAAATGGACTATTTGCAGTTAATGTGCATGTTAAAAGTGTTAATTGTTAAATGAATGTTATGGTACTGTCAATCTAAAAGGGGAGGAATTGTAGTGTATGTACCTTTTAAGGGGAGAACTACTTTTTACAGCTCCTGTATACTGTAGTACTGGCAGTGACCACACCTGCATATAAACCCTGAGTAGGGATCTGTATGTTTAGTTTTAGAGTAACCCTCATCCAGTAAATACCTGTTGATTGTTCCCTGCAGTCTCGTGTCCAGTTATTGAAGGACACACAACATCAAAATACACGGATCTAACACCTAGGATGGGGGGGGGATTGTCCTATGAGGAGAGATTAAGTAGACCAGGCCTATATTCTCTAGAGTTTTGAAGAATGAGAGGTGATCTCATTGAAACATACAAAATTCTTACAGGGCTCGACA